>NC_090445.1:1389079299-1389394299 GCF_031143425.1 Pleurodeles waltl
TGATGGCTTTGTAGTATATTTACTCAACTTGCAAAATGCATAGTAAATCTACAAATTTGATTTACTATTTCATTTGATTTCCATGTGGTTAGGGTTGACTCTAACTGTTGATGATTAGCCATTGGCCTAAATTCAACGGCTAATAAATCTGAGGATTTAATTCCACTTAATTCCAGGAATTCCCTGAGCAGTTTCAGCAGATTGCCTCTGTTCAGAATATCATGGCTTCCTTGGGGGGTATATTCAGGCAAGAATAAAAGCTTTGATTGACTGTCTTTTACGCGGTAATTGAATCGGTCAGAGGGCTAGACCTACTATGTTCAAGATAACCTGTATGGATAAGGCCATCCGGGTTGTTCCCATGTTGTCCCATGCTGTCATCAAAAGGTTGTTCTAGCTTCTTGCCCATTGACTCTTGTTTAACTTGAATATTTACTTGTTGGCCTGTCCATGTTGGGTGAATCTCAATTGGGGACACTAGGGTGGTCATTATGACCCTGGCGGCCGGCGGACCACTGGCGGTAACACCGCCAACAGGCTGGCGGAGTTCCACCAGTGTATTATGACTATGGCGCATTAGCCACGGCTAAACCAGCGGCCCCTCCACTTTTCCTGCTAGGCTTCCGCTAGGCGGTCATAATCCCCAGGGCAGCACTGCAAGCAGCGCTGCCCTGGGGATTATGAGTCCCCAACCGCCAGCCTACCATCGAAAGGCAGGCGGTAAGGGGGACTCGGGGTGCCCCTGGCGGCCTCTGCACTGCCCATGCACTTGGCATGGGCAGGGCCCCCCAGGCACAGCCCCATCGCGCATTTCACAGCCCGAATTTCGGGCAGTGAAATGTACGACGGGTGCTGCTGCACCCGCTGCACATCAACATTGCCACCGGCTCTATTATGAGCCGGCTTCAATGTTGATGTGACTTTTCCGATGGGCCAGTGGAAATGTCAAAATAGGGTGCCAGCAATACCACCAGCACTGGCAGTATTGTGGAGTCCGTGGCTTCGGCGGTCTTTTTTCAATACCGCCTAAGTCGTAATGAGGGCCTAGATCTTTTATTTTCCATTCCTTTCCTTTCCTTTCCTTTTACGTTTATCAAGAATGGATCCCATTTTTTTATTTTTGTAGTGCTTATCTTCTCCAGAATGCTCTCAGCCCCAGACAAACCATCTTGATCTGTAGGTGATTATATTGAGTTTTTAATCTGATTTGTGACAGGGTTAGCCTCACCTACTCCAGTATTAGCGTGCTTCCCTGTCAGGCCTTCATTTAATTGCGTTGTCCCAGAGTTTTCAATTTTTGCCGTGTTATACTATCTCCTGTTTGTATAGCCATCGCATGTAATGTTCTCTGGGATTTTTTGATGTTACCAGTATGTTTTTGTGGTCCATTTCATCTGGAGGTATTGTTTCACCTGGCTCCTGACATGTTCTTGACAAAACTAAACTTGATGATACTGAAGAGCCTAAAGGATTTAGACTACTGACTGAGCACAGATTACTTTGTTTTACAAAAATTGGACAAACTTGCTGAGCCCCAATTTCCCTGGGTCTAAGGTGTTTATACCTCCCCTCCTAGCCCGCTTTCGCTGCTGTTTAGTGGGTTTACCTCGTACTTGACTTAATGTAGAAGATGACATGTTGACTTTCTGGTCAGTTACTGTCACAGCAGCAGAGTCGGCCCCTGCTACTTCTGTTAGTTCATCGACTTTCTCTTGTTGTTTCTCCAACAGTTTTGTGAGGGCATTCCCTGTTTGCATGAATCAAGACAAGATTTCTTGAAGCAAAGCCAATTTGTAGATTATATGATCACATGTACAAGTTGTTGGGGCATGTGGTGGCGAGTACACTGCTTGCACCCGGGTAATTCATGCTGTTAAGGTTTCCAGGTTTTGGTTAATTTCCGCAATTTGTAGTGCCATCAGGTTCATCAGATCTTCCTTTTTTTGTATTTTTTATTTTTATTTATTTTTGCAATTATTAAGAACAGCAATAAACAGACACAACAAAGAGGTCTAAGTTCACATCGCAGGTACAATACCAATAAGGAGCGGTAGGGTCTCATGTCCATCAGACGTACAACTCAATGAAGGGGCGACCTAGTGCTATTAATCACAGTGGTATTCAAATCGCATTGGTGAGACCTCTCGAAGTGTAGAACAAACAAAAAGGAGGATACCTCCACAAAAGGAAAACAAGAAGCAGGAAAAGCAAGCAGGCAGAGGAAAAGAAAAGGGATTTATACATAGCAGAGAAAGGTGGAGTGGGATAAGGACAGTGTAGTCGTCAGATAGCTAATATAGAAATAAACAGTGGTGCAATATTATAGCAGGGGAGCATGACTATGGCGCGATCGCTTAGGGCGCTTCACTACTGCACACTGGGTGGCGAACAGTTCTCCAAAAAGACGCGCAGGGGGGCCCATATATCTCTCGGTCGAGAGCCCTCTGGCGTTAGTCCTAATATATAATTAGTTGTTCCTGACAATACGAAGCATCCTACAACCATTCAGAGCAGCAAGAAATACGGAGCCTCCCCCAGCAGATCGCCACCCTACGCTTAGCCAGCAGCAGCAGTCCTATCAAACACCTGTGTGCTGCAGGTATCCCCTTGACGCATTCCAAAAGGGCAAGCTTAGGGGTGTAAGGTAGCTGAATCTCAGTCATCTCCTCAATCGCCCACAGCACCTCCGCCAAGTTTACACGCAGCACCCGGCAACTCCACGCCAGATGTAAAAAACCTGCATCTGGGGTCATACATCTTACAAAGTGTGCCTCAGCCCGAGGACTATGTTTTTAAGTCGCAGGGGCGTGTAATATAGACAATGTAAAAAGTTAAAGTGGATGAGGCGCAATCTGTAATTGGGGGACAACTCCCTCATATGCGTGCAGCAGCGCCCCCACTCTTCATTAGGAAGGGGTTCACCCGTGTCCTCTTCCCAGTGAGCTTTGGCTTTAACCTTGTATATACAAACATATAACCTAGTGATAAGCGTGCACGGGGATTGCGTTTGATACAAAAGCTCCAGCGCTCTACATGCTGTAGGCATTTCAGGAAAGCAAGGATTGCAAGCCCCCAGCATGGCATGAATTCTAAGAAAGAATAGTCGGTTCAGCGCAGTATGGTGCGCCCCAACAAGTGCGGGCTCCAAAGAGATGAACCTTTCAGTAGGAAACTAGGACCACATGGCATTCAAGTCATCCTCACAGATAAATTCACCTATCCAGGCATCCTCCGACAGCTGCAGATCGCCCATGTCCAGAACCGGTATTGAAGGGGTAAAAAACTCACCCACAGCCACACATCACAATAGCGCTCTCCAGGCTCTCGTCGTGCACACCACTGTGTCAACCCCTCGAGGTCTTGGTCCAGCCAGCCCAACCAGCACTCTCGGCAGTCTATCAGGTGCCAGGTGAGGTAAGTAACGAATAGGGTGCAGCCAAAAGTCCGCAAAATGTGCCTGAGCACAATGATAGTATAGTGTGAGATCCGGGGCACCCAGCCCACCTCGTTCAAACGGAAGTGTCAGTTTTTCCCAGGATATTCTGGTAAATTAAGAGGTAAATTAATGAAGAGATATAAAAACTTGGGCAAAGCTACCATCTTCGCTATTGCAATGCGACCCGTCAGTGAAAGAAGCAGCGAGTGCCACGCCTCCACCCTATCTTCCAACCACATGATGGCTTTGCCGTAATTAGCTGACCAGAGCGTGTCGACATCCCTGCTTAGCCATATGCCCAGATACCGCACCAGTCCATCCGCCCAGCAGAGGGGGTATCTTGAGGAAAACTGCACCGTGGCCTCCGAGAGGGGCAGCACCACCGATTTGAACCAGTTAATGGTAATCCCAGAGATTTGTCGAAAGCCAACTATCTCGTCCAGCAAAACATCGAGGTGTAGCCACGAATTTCGAACATATAGGGCGACATTGTCCGCATGCATGGATATCAATACTGAGAGCTGCCAGAACGCTAAGCCCCTATGATTATGATGTTGAAGCAGGCGAGCCGCCAGTGGCTCCATCGCAATGGCAAAAAGTTGCTGAGAGAGCGGGCATCCCTGGCGAGTGCCTCTGGCAATCGGGAATGGATCAGAAATAGCACCACTGACTCTCAGCCGAGCGGACGGCTGCGAATTCAACAGGCGGATCAGCTGGATAAACCTAGAACTCAACCCCACCCTAGCCAGCAAAGTGAACATCTATTGCCATGCCAGAGAGTCGAAAGCCTTGGAGGCTTCCAGAAACACCGCCGCCGCAACGTCTTAAGGATCAATCATGCTAGATATTGCAAAGTGAGTGTGGAGGTTATATAGGGTAGAGCGATCCAGCACAAAACCCGATTGAACCAGCAGCACCAAAGAAGGGAGCAGAGGCTGCAAGCAGGGCACAATGAGTTGCACCAGGATCTTATAGTCAATGTTAATTAACGGGGGAGGCCTATAAGAATCAAAGCAGCACGGATCTTTCCCGGGCTTTAGGATAGTCATAATGAGAGCCTCCCACAGCGAGGTCGGAAGGAGCCCAGTCTCAAGTGCTTCTGCATACACCTCCAAGAGGTGAGGAGCTAATATGTGGGAATATTCCTTATCAAAAGCTGGCATCCAGCCCAGGTGCCTTACCTCTGAGTAAACTACCTTTTGCTTGGACAACATCGTCTACAGAAAAGGGAACATCTAGAGATTGCCTGTGCGCATTCTCAAACCACAAAAAACTAATATCTGCAAAATAGTCGGTGGCTGCCGCTCAGTCCATCCCCGAGGGTCCGGCATGTAGAGCCACATAGAAGTCAATGAGGATACGCTTGATTTCGTCAGTGCCAGTGTGGTGCACTCTGGACGAATCGTTCAGCTCAACAATATAATTACTTGCCCATGGCTTGTGAAGCATCATGGCCAGAGTGCAAATTTGCAGACCGCACGAGCTCGGACCAAGTCACAGCGGCCCTGAATAAAAGAATATTTTTAATCGTTGTCACTCATAGAACCTCCCTCTCCGTCTGCAGACCGCGAGCTCTCCGGCAGCGCCCTCCTGGGGACAGATTTAGCAAATTTCGCAGCCAGTTTCGGGTCAATAAAGAAGTGCAATTTGCCCCTATGTTGCACTCGCAGCTTAGCCGGGTAAATGAGTGAGTATTTCGCATTGGTCTGGCTCAGAGCACGCTTGACCGGCAAAAAGGCCCTACGAGCAGCCTGCACCCCGGGAGTGTAATCAGGAAAGATGCACAACTCTGCGTTGTAGTATGTCACAGGTCTGCGCTCCCTGGCTAGCCGAAGTATAGTGTCCCTGTCTCTGTAATTCAGTAACCACACAATAATAGGGTGCGTGGGGGCCCCCGGCAGAGGCTGCAGCCCCAGAGATCTATGGGCTCTCTTCACCACCAGCACCTGGGAGAGCTCGCCAGGAAAGACCGCAGAGAGTATGGTCTCAATATAGTCCTCCATGCCACCATGGCCGTTGACTCGGTAGGCCCAAAATATGAATGTTATTACGGCGAGACCGGGCCTCGAGATCCTCATTTTTATTGCGGATCACCTCCAGCACAAGCTCCATACGCAGTAACTGCTCTCCATCTCCATGGCGACCATCCTCTAAGTCCGAAGAGCGGGACTCCAGCTGCTCTAATCATGAGTCATGACCATCCACCCGTTTGTTCAAACGGTCTATCTGCTCCGTTAGATGGTCAAGCTTAGCGTCAATGCTAGCCAGGCTATGTTTAAGGTCTAAAAACAGAGCCTTCATGGAGGACGAAGTGGATTCCTCCTTTAGTGCTGAATCATCCACCAGCCGGCCAGCCGAGCCACCCTTCTTTTTCCCACTCTCAAAAGTGAGGTTGGTCCGCTTTTGGTCAGCCTTCCCCATCTTCCTTACAACCAGTCAGGCAGGCAGCCAACAAGGCACCGCCGCACCCTACCAGCAGACGTCTGCATGGCAGCGAGGCCACTCAGGGGCAGAAATCCAGCATAGAGGCCCACCTCACAGCAAGAGAGGAGGAAGGGGCAGGGGCGTTGGGCACTGCAGCCAGGCCCGTAGTCGGCACCACACACCCAGCCGCAGGACCAGAAGCCAGCCAAAGCGGTCCAAAAGTAGCCGTCTCCTCACCCATGGGGCCCCATGGCCCGAGCGCCTCTGCCGATCAGGCCCCACAGGCAGCAATGGGGGGGTGCCAGGAGGAACACTAATGAATTAGCAAGGAGGAGGGTGGGGATGGGAGGATTTACACCTCCGTATATCACAGAGGGGCCTCCACCATCCCAGGGCACCAACAAATAAACATAGAGCGACAGGAGGCCGCCAGTCCCTAGAACCGAGGCGTTTCTGCACCCCTGATCTAGCCACCGACCAGGCCCCACAGGAGCAGAAGAGCTGCTTAGCTACCTGACAGGCCGGGGGGGCACAACAAGTTCTTAGGCCCCCCAGGCGCGGGGGCAAGGCAGATGGGGGACAGCTGGGCCACCGCCAACGAAAGGGGTCCCCCGCCCCCTGCGCCAATACAGTCCAGCGCCCCCACAGGAGCCCGCAGCTCGATGCTGGCGCCCGACAGGGGCCCGCAAACTTACCTGCCATCTCACTCTGCTCCCTGGGTGGCCTACCAAACAGCTTGACCGTCAACGGGGGGAGCAGAAAGGACAAGCAAGGAGGCGCCTGGCAGTTTTCTGAGGCAGCAGCCTTCAGCTGTCTCCCAGCAATGGCAGACACCCAGCAACAACGACATCAGCGCCCTACGTCAACAGTAAGGTGAGAAAATGTCTGTCAATTGTCAATTACTCAATTATAATAAAATATGACATTGCCACTCTACAGTAATATATTATTACAGTTGAGGTGTGATTTTACAATATCTGCTACCACTTTCCAAAGACCATTTAATAGATGTATACCTTCTTAATCTACAAAAATTAAAGAGGTAATTTGATTTCCTATGTTTTTCAGAACAATTTCCTTCGAATATTCATAAATGTTAGTTCAAAAGGTGAAACATATAGTTTTGTGTTTACTTATTGTACTACTGGAGTTTATGAAAATCACAGTTGAATCTAGCTTCATGTCATTAGACATTAAGAACTACAGTAGCTTTCAAAAATGGCATATTAAACTGCTTAACATATGTTGTGCAACCAATTCAAGCTGCATATTAGAATGTTTTCAGAATAAAGCTTCCAAACTTATTCTACTTATCTGAAATCATTGTATCCTTTCAGGATAAGAGAAAGGAAGACAGCAATATTTTAAGAGGCCTGGGAAAGGGTGATGGTCTCACAGTGTATTATAAGGAATAAATTACCCCCATTTGATCATTTTCAGGATATTAAAAATCACCTTGGTGTTGTGTAACTTTCTAGAGGAAGCTCAGACTATAGCCTTTTACCTCTATATGGTCATCCTACTCCTCAGGGATGTGCAGTATCTTTATAATGTAAAGTAGGAGGTACATGGGGGCGTGACCAAGATGGCTGCCGGAGCGGACGCTTAATCGAAGAGCTCTGCTCACGGCCCACCAATACCCTAAGGATCCTGATCCTGCCGCATCCTAAGCTGATAACCGACGCGGGCAAAGGCTCCCCTTCCCGTTCGGGGACAGAACTGAGGGCCCAAGGCTCGTGGGGATGGCACCTGGTCTGAGACGCCTGGGACGCTGAGGTGGCGGTGCGGCCTACATCGACACCTTGGACCGCGGGGCCCGCCATGCGCTGAGCAGCGGCGCCTGTCCAGTCTCCCTGGATCTCCCTCGGGGTTTCTCTCGCCGGACGCCGCGGGGACGCCCAGAGGAGCAGACCGTGGCGCCGTGGGCTGGCCCCGCTGAGGTGAGCCGCGCGTGATGCGCCCTGGTCCAGCCTGAGATCATACGCAACACGGGCGCACCTATGCGACGCACCGGAGCCGGCTCCTAGCTCCACTTACCGGATCGACGCTCCCTTGGAGGGATCACGCTGGGCTCTGTCTCAGGAGGGAGCGCGGCTCCCCGACCACTACTCGAGACAGGCGCGGCGTGCGCGGGGCATGGCGGACCGCGCGGAGGCACTGATGAGGGCAGACCCCCCTATGGGGGGCGGAAAACAATGAGACCGCCGCAACCGCGGGGAAATACAACATAGAGGCGGAATATCCACGAAGGAGGAGAAATCCCATAACAAAAAAAAAAGCAAGTACAAAGGAGTCTGAAGAAACGTATAGCACAACAAGCAGTCAGATAGGTGGAGAAGCAGCAGACATTACCCGCAGCAAAACAACAAGTGGCACAAGGTACAGTCTGAAAAGTGGATAAAGTCATAGGACACCCGGGGGGGGGCAGGTGGCGGAGTGAGCTGGGAGTAGAGGGATCAAACATTCTGGATGGCCCAAGGGCGTGCTGGGCTGAGGACGCGACCGGCGTGCAAGATGGACCACCAATAAAGACGGCATTCTATAAACACTAAAACATAGCGACAGCCCGAACGGGTGTGGGATTTGGGTGGACAAACTCTCCGGAGCACTGCCTCCGGTCCCACAGAAACGCAGCGCTACCTGCCGCATCATCCGTGCAGAACACATCGGCCCATCTGACAGCTCCGCTTCGCTTCCTTGCTGCGCGGGGGCCCCTACAATTGCCCTGCCAGTGCCCCTCGACGACTCCTTCCAACTTGATCCTGAATCGCGGATCCGGCGGGACCGCTGCCGGTAAAAGTCATGGTTAAACCAAAACATCCCAAACTAGGGATACACACGGATGGATATCCCTCCCCGTCTGCAGGTCAAACGAGCATGCAATCAGCAACACTCCTTCAACTGAATGAAACACTTAGCGCACACTCCCTCCAGTTCGACAAAATCATGCAAGCAATAATGGACACTAAATCATCATTGGAGGGGAAAATTGACGCTGCGGTACTGGAAGTCTCACTGCTTCGCGCCGACCACTGCAAACTAACAGAAAGAGTGCACAATACAGAATCGGCATTAAAAACCGTCCAACCAGAAGTGGCAGACATGAGAACCAAAATCCAACAAATGGAAACGGAACTAGCTCAACTGCAACGCAGAGCTGAGGACGTGGAGGGTCGCTCAAGACGTAACAACATCAGATTTCTTGGCATCCCAGAACGTATTGAGTCCCCAAAAGCAGAGGAATTCATAGAGAGTTGGCTGAAAGACACACTGAATATGCAGGACCTCGCCAAAGCTCCGGTGATAGAGAGAGCCCACAGAATCCCGGGCAGACCCCCTCGGCCCGGAGCGCCACCTCGCCCTCTGATAGCACGGTTCCTAAATTTCAGAGAAAGAGACTTGGTCCTCCAACACTTTAGAACCACCAACTCAATCAGCCTGGAAAATAGCATTGTAACGGCCTACCCAGACTATACGATGGAAGTGTAGCATAAAAGAGTTGCATATGTAAAGACCAAACAATTACTGCATGAGCACAATATAACCTACTCACTCATGTTCCCAGCACGCCTGCGCATAGTCATAAATGAAAAAACTCTCATGTTCTCCACACCTGAAGACGCATGGACATGGCTCCATGCAAAAGGATTGGTAGACCCAGCCAAGGAGGATGCAACGAACGAAGAATGGACCACCCCTAGCGCCAGAAAGAAGAAAAAATCTAAGGCAACATCGCGCCCAACAAAATCACAAATGGCAGCAGACCAAGCACAAATCTTAAAGGAAACCAGCTCATTCACCCGATCATTAATAGACTCCAGAAGTGAAACAGATACTAATGAAACCGCCTCACACGGAGGGGACTCCAGCCCAATCCCCTCCCTGCTGCTGGTCGGCCCTGACCTAACTCCGCGCTCGACGGACGAAATCTAGGGACCTGGTATGGATGCCTGCAGCGCCCCCCCCCGGACGATGCGGTAACCGGGACAGGGACTACCCCCCGCCCTCAGTGGCCACACGTCAAAGACCGCGGCGGCCATCGGAGGGGAGCCAGCCAAAGGCCGCATTAGTAGCATTAACCGTCTACTACTAAATGACACGGTCGTACACAGGAGCATGCATGGAAAACAAAATCCTGGAGGTGGGCCAACAAAGGGCCCGGCCACAATAAATCCACGTCCCCAACTACCGGAACGGTATCCGAATGGAACTGAACTCTCTGGACGCTTGCGTAGGCACCGGTTGTGCCACTCTGTTTAAAACCGGACATTGCCCGGAATATCCTTTTTATTATTGTTCTTTTTCTTCTCCCTACCCTTCACTTTCCCATCTTGAACCTATTCCTCTTCCCTCAGGATCGGGGTTGTTTGCGGGCAGGGGGTGGGGGAGGGACTGGCTTGGGCGCGCAGCGGGCTGGCGGCGAGAGACGGACAAATGTAAGAATGGGATCTCGGGGAAAGTCCACATAGTGCCTCTCAACACCACTCATTACAATGAAGAATGTACCCGTATATAATATAATAACTTGGAATGTGAAGGGTATGGCGGGAATAAATAAACGTAATAGGATACATGCGTATCTAAAACGCCACCACATTCACATAGCAACTCTCCAAGAAACACACATCACTCCGGAAGACATTACATGGCTAGAAAAGAGATGGGCGGGACTAATATATGGCACTGGAAATTCGTCCTTCGCTAGGGGGGTACTGATTTGGATAGCCCCAGGGGTCCCTATACACGGTACAACGCATCGTAACGGACAAGGATGGCAGATTTATACAACTAATGGGGCTGTTAGATGGGGAGGTGTTAACGATTAATGGGGTATACGTCCCGAACGTTAGACAAGGCGAATTCCTACAAAAAACGATATCACAACTAACAAATGACTTAACTACATCCTGTATATGGGGTGGGGACATGAACTGCGTCCCGCAAATAGAGATGGATAGGTCACATCCCCCTCGGGTGGCCACACCAATATCGAAAAACTCACAGACATTACAATCATGGATGTCAGACCGCCGCTTGATAGACACATGGAGGCATTTGCACCCGCACAACAGAGAATACTCCTTCTACTCTCCAGTGCACCTCCTCCATACCTGCATTGATCTCATTCTTACATCACTGGACTTAACCCATAAAATAACGAGTGCAGACTATGCTGCCAGGGTAATCTCGGACCACTGCCCACTTATCACACATATTAGATGGGGCAGACCTTGTGCCTGTATTCCAAGCTGGCGCCTACAAACACAATTACTACAGGACCCTCCGTTCAGAAAAGAGATAGCCACACACATCTTTTCATATTTCACCCAAAATGATGGCACAACCAGCTCCAGAGTTATTGAGTGGGATGCACACAAGACAGTCGTAAGGGGGATATGCATATCAACGACAGTGGGAGTACGCCAAACACTGACACGTGAACTCCGTAAACTAGAACAAGAGGTTCACTCCTCAGAATGTAATTTTGCAAAGGGCACGATCACACAAACGGAGATCTCCAGCATCCGCACTCAATGGAACAAGACAGATAATCGACTCAGGCACTTTGATCACCGACATTACATGGCCCGCACACACGCTGAAGGGGACAGATCAGGCAAACTGCTGGCGTGGCTCACAAGCAATGTACGCCGGAGCTCCCCTATAGGCGCCATCCGCATCGACACAGGATTAATAGTTAACACACAAGCAGAAATAAACAGTGCCTTCAGGGAGTACTATGGCTCACTATACAAGGCACGACCACCACCTACTGCAACGCAATTAAGCGAGTTCTTTGACGGTATTACCCTGAACCGTCTAGCGCCTAATCAGACAGCGGACCTAGACAGACTGATAGATCTCACAGAAGTGCAACAGGCACTACAACAACTAACACATGGCAAGGTGCCTGGGAGTGATGGTTTACCCATTGAATACTACAGTACGTTCTCCTCTCAAACGTTAACCCCATACCTGGCAATGCTAACGGAGGCCCTAAAAAGGGGCCAGCTACCAGATACTTGCTGTGAGGCGCTGATAGCGGTGTTGCCTAAAGCTGGTCGGGATCCATTAGATGTACGCTCATACAGGCCATTATCGTTGCTAAACTCAGACTGCAAATTAATTGGTAAAATCCTAGCCAACCGCCTGCTCCCATACATATCAGAACTGGTCCATCAAGACCAATCGGGCTTTATTCCTGGCCGCAACACTTTTAGCAATATTAGGAATTTATTACGCCTAATGGAAAATACCCCTGAAGGCGACTATCATCAAGTAGCAGTATCGCTAGACGTAGAAAAAGCGTTCGACACACTAGGATGGCTCCTTTTGCTTGAAACGCTCCGCCGCATGGGCTTTGGACAGACCTATATTGCCTGGGAGAAAGTGAAATACTCTAACCCAACGGCGAGGGTCAAGACAGGAGACACGATCTCCAAGCCACTCAACATAGAAAGAGGTACCATACAGGGATGCCCATTATCACCGCTTCTGTTTGCCCTGGCCATAGAGCCACTGGCTGCCCGTCTCCGTACAATGGCCCCGTCTTGGGGCATCCGGGATGGCCGAGCGCATCGGATAGTGTCTTTGTATGCAGATGATGCGTTGATCTTTCTCCGCGATCACACGAAATCCCTGCCTGACCTATTGAATTTACTGCAACAATTTGGCTCGGTGATCGGATTGATGGTGAACTGGTCAAAATCATGCATATTTCCCATGCACCCGATACCCGAAGATCACAGGACGCCCTCTGAACCGGGAGACCTGAAGTGGTGCCATGCCACATTTAAATACTTAGGAATAAACATATATCATGATAACCGGGACCTAAGAGACGGCAACTTCGGCCAAGCGATTAGATCCATAAGAGGCTCCCTTCCCTTTTGGTGCTCGCTCCCACTATCGCCTACGGGAAGAGTGGCCATAGCAAAGATGATAATACTACCACGCCTCCTGTATTTCTTTATGGCCCTGCCGTTGGTACTACCTGCTTCCTTTTTCAAACCCCTGAACAGTTTACTGACTGCGCTAATATGGGGCAATGGCCAAAGACGCGTAGCGTTATCCAAAATAGTCCAGCCACTTACTCTGGGGGGACTAGCGGCCCCCAGATTCGAATTATATCACGCAGCCGCTCAACTGCAATGGATATCCAACTGGATTGGGAACCCCACCAGCGCAGAAACACAGAGGGTTCTAATAGATCTCGGCAATACCGAGGTATTGCATTATCTCATGAATCGCTAGTGCCCTAAACACGTACGCAATATCCTATTGACTGCTGCACACTGGGCCTGGGGCCGATTTGTACTATCAAACGATAAAACCCCACAATACTCTCCTAGGATCCCATTGTTGGCTCCCCCACAACTTGCAAAAATAGCAACTAAGGTGGGTTTGAGTGTATGGGGAGACAGAGGCATACGTACAATTGGTGACATATATAACGACGGACAGCTCCAAACGTATGAAGCACTGGCCGAGAAATATACCCTGGGACAGGGTAGCTTCATAGCCTACGGAGCAGTACGACAAGTAATATGATCACGGTGGAAATGCGGCAACGCGGAACCAAATGCTTCTTCCATACTTCACGACTTGTTAGGAAGTATAACCGCCCCAATAAGCGTATTGAACACATATAAAACCCTCACTACTCATATCGAACATACACAGGAACAAGCAAAAAACAGATGGGACAATGTGCTATCAGAACCCCTAACACAACATGCTTGGAACCAAGCTATGAAAATGACTTATGAAGTATCCCGTAACCCCCGCTTCCGGTACACACAGTTCAATTACGTGCACCAAACATACCTGTCGCCACACCGCATAACACGCATGTTCCCCCGGTCGCCGCAATCGCGCCCTAGATGTGGTACCGCTGAAGCCACTTTCTTCCACATGACATGGGACTGCCCCCCAATCCGAAACACATGGAATGTGAAACATAATAAACCTTGCTAGCCGAATGGACAGACACTACACTAACTCCCAGCCCCGAGCTATGCTTGCTAGGTATAGGACCGAACTACAAAAAACGCAAGCAAACACTTCGCTGCATCGCCCTAGCACTGGTGACGTACAGGCGCTCCATAGCTATGCAATGGAAAGCTCCGAGTGCTCCAAGCATCGCCCAGTGGCGGGCTGAACTGCTACGGTGGACTAAAGCTGAAGCACAGACATTGCAGCTCCTCTTGGACAGAGGAATCCTGGTCAAGGGCCTAGACACTTGGAATTCTTTCCTGATTGCTGTAGAAAATAAGGATGATGAACGACCTCCCTGAAAATAGTAAATAACAGACGACACCCAACACTTAAAGTATGACTCCACGACACCAACGCAAGCGTTCCATGCCATGCACATTGCAAACCTTAAAATCGACACAGACTCTGTAAAGTGGCCTATGGGGACAGCCCAGGTATATCATTAGGGGACCGGAGTACATGATTGCACGACCGGCCCCAGTGGGTCTGGCCGTGGTGGGTGCCCCTTCCGCTAAGGGACTGCTGCGCCATCGCCTTCCCCCCGATTGGGGGCTGGACCCCCGATCCCTCCCCGAAATGCTCTTGAGCTGCGGATGCGGCCGCGCAGCACTGCTCCGGGGGCTGGCTGGTTTGTCCTAGGTGGGAGCCTGCACCCCGCCCCGCCTTGCTCCTCTTTTGCGCTCCCCCTCCTCCCCTCCCTCCCCGGTGGCGCCCGCTCGACCCGCTCCGGCCCTATCCTTTGTGTCCGTTCTCTGTAATCTCATTTCCTTTTATTGCTATCTCATAAGGTGCACAAATTATGTATCTCAAATGTACATTATCTCGTCGCCCTTCCGCCCTCGGGGCGTGGTTTCCGCGCTCCCGTGCGCACACAGGCAGGGAGACTACTGCACTGGAATAGGAAATGTGGCAAATCAAGAAAATTTCATGGTACCTATTCCCTGGAACAAGTTGCAAGCACCTGTATTTTCTTGAATGTTGCCTGTTGGTTGATACAATAATAAAAACATATTTAAATTAAAAAAAGTAGAAGGTACATTATGCTATTTATAATACATGGAGCCCTAACAGAAACAGAGTTCAACATTAATGTCTCAATTTAATAAAATTGCTTAAAAAGTCAGGTATAACTCGTGTGTTCTGACGTCAGAACACAAATATACCATTCCTCACACTAATCCATTGTCTCTGTTCTCTAATTGATGGATTGGGACAGATGGGGCACAGAAAGCATACACTTGCTTCCAGCAGGAGCCTCTGATGTTTGGGTGAGATGCTGGGAAAATAGGGTAGAAAAAATCAAATCAAGGCAGAAAGAACAGAGGGGAAGCAAATTATGAAACGAAAAAGGAAATACCCAATCAAAAGCAGAACAGTAATTGTACCTGATAACATCACTGTACAGTCAGAGCCAGTACTTTTAAAAACAATAATTCTTCTGGTACATGTAATTAAAAGCAAGGCAATTACAATATTTAGAACACAAGAAAACTGGAGGTTCTAATGCATGTGCTACTGAGATAAGGCCTTAAGCCGTTTTATAGTGCTTGTGAGATAAAGAGCTATAATCACTGTAGGAGTGGAGCCTTTGATTGATGACAACCTATGAAATGGAGATCACAACTCCTCAACAGTCTTTACAATTCTTGACATCTAATTTTTCACCAGTGACAGTGTTCCTCAAAGGACCTAGCTCGCCATATAAAATATTACTAATGTATCAAGTGTGCTATAAGTCTTTCTTTTTAATTTAGGGTCTCAGTGGCCTGAAGGGAAGGTGAGGTGAGGTAGAAAACCAAAGGGGTTCCCTGACTTAATCAGCGTAGCTCATGCAGGGAAATAGAAACTGTAAAGTGAATCAAAATTTGAGCTACAGAGAATACATCTGGATGGATATTCCTAAAAAAAAATATCACAATTTGTGTCAATAAACATAATTATGTATGTCGCATAGATGTTGAACTCTTGAATATACGGTTTGGGCGAAATACCTATCATAATATACTATTTCAGGATGAGGGTTATGTCAACAATACATTATTTTATTTAATTCATGCACAAAATACTAAAGGCATAAAACCTATTACAAAAATTACATTCATCTAACCTATGAGGTGAGCTCATAGTATTTGAGCACACACCACTACCCAATAATGAACATGCTCTCCTATTTCTGGTTAACAAGGAGAAACCCATCCAAAGTCAAAGTTCCAAGTGTTCGGTTCCTGCCACCTCTGGGATCCAGTGACTTGTCACATTGACACAGGATGCATTTTGGGTTGGCCAGTTACAACTTCAACGGGCACAAAAATGCAAGAAGCAATGGCAAAACCAACAGCGCTCACTCATGTGAGAGCTACTGGCTTTGCCAGTGTGTTTGTGCCATGTTGTACGCCAGCATGACTGCTGTTCAGCAAGGCTATAAGTTAGTGATGTAGAGGAGAGTGGCGTAGAGTGAAGTGTCATAAAGTAGAGTGCCGTAGAATGGAGTAGAGTCTCGTAGACCGGAGTAAAGTGTGTTGGAGTGGAGTGGCATGCAGTGGAGTAAAGCTGAGTGGCGTAGAGTGGAGTGGCACAGAATGGAGGGGAGAAGAGTGTAGTAGAGTGGCAAATAGTGGATTAGAGTAGAGGAGGCATGGCTAACTGCTCAAGATGGCAGTCGAACTCTGATAAGTTCCAGACACCAAGCCCCGCAATCCCCCATCATTTATACTATCTGGCGATGCTACACCTGACCACATCTGATGGTTGTCCTTCCTGGGCCTGTTTTCCGATCCTGGCGGCCGTTGTTTTTAAAAAAATTGTTTTTTTATTAACTTTATTGAGAACAACAAACATACAAATCCATAAGGTCATCAATTCACTCTACAAGTACAAGACAAACAGAAGGAGCAGTAATGTCCAGTACCCAAAAGACGTAGAGTTCAGCACAGAGGCAAATTGTCTCTATTAGTTACAGTACCATCCAATTTGCATCAATGGGACCTCCGAGCAGGAAATACATGCAAGCTAAAATGACCTGCACATATAATTGACAGGCAACAGAGATGGAAGAGCAGTACTGAACAAAGAGAGAAAAGAGGAGAGAAGAACAGTGCAGCCGTCCGGACGGATACATGAATACAGCCTGTAATACAATAACATACAGTAAGATATCAGGGGAGAATGAAGATAGCACAATCACCTTGGCTGCAAATTACTGTACGTTGGTCAATAAGCAAGTCTCCAAAAAGGAGCGCAGGGGGTCCCAAATATCCTGCGGTCGGGATCCCTCCAGCATGAGTTCCCAGTATATCTGTAGCTGGTCCTGGCAATACGAGGCACCACTTAACCACTCAGCACAGCGGGGAATCCGACGTCTCCCCCAACACATCGCAACTCTGCGCTTAGCCAACAGCAGTAGCAGTCCTATCAAGAGTCTATGTGCAACCGGGATGTCCTCAACGTATCCAAGAAAGGCAAGCTTAGGGGAGCGCGACAGCCGGCTCCCAGTCATCTCCTCAATGGGCCGCAATACCTCCGCCCAATACACGCACAGCGCTGGGCAACTCCACACCAGATGCAAGAAATCTGCATCAGGTGCCCTGCATCTCACACAATGCGCTTCAGCCCGAAGGCCCATATCCTTCAGCCTACGAGGAGTATAATATAGGCGATGTAAAAACTGAAATGTATAAGGCGCAATCTTTAGTTAGGGGACAGCGCTCGCATATGCACATAGCAGCGTCGCCACCTTTCATCAGAAATGGTTTCCCCTATATCCATCTCCCAAAGGGATTTAGCTTTAGCCTCTGGTCCCTCCACCTCACCCTGCATACAGAAAAATAACCTAGTAATAAGCCTCCGCAGGGATTGCACCTGATACACAAGCTCCAGCGCCCCACATTCCACAGGCACTGCAGGGAAGCAGGGATAGCGCACCCGTAGCATAGCACAAATCCTAAGGAAATATGGACAGTGCAGCGCAGTATCATGTACACCGCCAAGTGAGGTCTCCAAGGAGATAAATCTCCTGTCTAGAAACCAAGATCCCAAGGTGGACAAACCAGCCTCACGAAGGAACTCACAAATACGAACATCCTTCGACATCCGTTTATCGCCCCACACCAAGAACCGGTATTGAGGGGGCAAAGGCCTCCCCCACAGCCGTGCGTCGCACTAACGCTGTCCATGCGCCGCCGTGCCCTCCACCAGCCCCCTCAACAGTGTATCCGGCCACACAGTATCACTTTCAGGTACCAAGTGGGGTAAGTATCTGATAGGGTGTATCCAAAAATGTGCGAAGTGAGGCTGAGCACAATGGTAGTATAGTGCCAGGTACGGGGCCGCCAGTCCACCCTGCTCAAACCGAAGCATCAGTTTTTCCCAGGATATGCTGGGGTGTAGACCAGCCCAGGCCAAAGTTACAAGAGCAGATCGAAACGGTTTAAAAAAAAAACTAGCAGTGAGAACCAGAGGTATGTTGATAAAGAAATACAAGAACCTGGGCAATACAACCATCTTCGTTCTAGCCATGCGACCGGCGAGCGAAAGTGGCAAAGAGCACCAACTCTCAATCTTCTCCTCCAACCACATAATGGCCTGACCATAGTTAGCCGACCAGAGTGTATGCGGGTCCCTGCTCAGCCATATACCCAAGTATCTCATCTCACAGGCCCCTCCGTCCAACAGAGCGGGGTATCGAGAGGTGAACTGCACTGTAGCCGCAGATAAGGGCATCACTACTGATTTGGGCCAATTAATGGTGATCCCAGTTATCCACCTGAATTCAACTATCTCGTCAAGCAAGGCATCTAAATGCAGCAGCGGATCACGAACATACAGAGCGACACCATCTGAGTACATGGATATTAACACCGGACGCTGCCCGGAGGCCAAGCCCCTGTGATTATGATGTTGGCGTAAGCGGGCTGTAATTGGCTCCATCGCTACAGCAAATAGCAGCGGAGGGAGTGGGCATCCCTGGCGAGTGCCTCTAGCTATTGGAAAAGGGTCCTTGCCAGGTTTTAAAATAGTCACAATAAGAGCTTCGCGCAGCAAGTGTGGAAGGATCCCATTCTCAAGAGCCTCCGCGAACACCTCCAGGAGGTGAGGAGCCAATATATCAGCATACTCCTTATACAAGGCCGGCGGGAGACCGTCCAATCCAGGGGCTTTATCCCCAGGCAAACTGTGGATTGCCTGAACGATGTCCTCTACCTAAAAGGGGGTATCTAAATATTGACGGTGCGCCCTCTCGAACAACAGAAGACTAATATCTTCAAAACAGTTAGCTATTGATGCCATGTTCATCCCAGGGGGCTCAGCATAGAGGTTTGAGTAGAAAACAGTAAGGATATTCTTGATCTCGTCAGTACCAGTACGACGCGCATCATATGAATCAGTCAGTTTGACAATATAGTTACTTGCCCATGGCTTGCGGAGCATTGCAGCTAGCGTACGGCCAGCTCTATCCCCTTTGCCATATCTCCTCGCCGTCGCTTTTTTCCCAAAAAAATAGACCTCACGAAGAGCAGCCTCCTCAAACTGTGTCATCTTCCCCCGCAAGGCTGCCAACAGGTCCTCCGACCAGTTCGAAATCAAGCACCTTTTGAGATCAGCAATCTGGGCCTCCAACTCCGCTAGCTCCCATCGCAGCACCCTGAGCACACCATGAAAGGCAAACCCCTGGATCACCACCTTAAAGGCCTCTCACTCTGTACCGGCAGAGGCCACTAACCCCCAGTTCTCTGCAAAGTAGTGTACAATAGCGTTACGGACCTCATCTCTAAATACCGGATCTTTCAGCGCCCCAGGAGGCAGCTTCCACATAAAGGCGTGACCCGGGCCACCAGGAACAACCAATTCCAACATGACTGGAGAGTGATCTGACAGAGAGGAGGGGGAAGTGTCAAAGCCAAGGCCGCAGAAGGCGCCACGCAGGCAATCACTGACTCAAAAACCACCAGAGGGACCAAAACCAAGCAGGGCCGGCAAGCACAGGGCCACGCAAGAGAGGAGTCGCAGCCGATAATCTACGCGGCCCAGCAAGAATAGAGTTTCAATAAAAACAAGAGAAGACGGATCTTCGACATGGAGACTGCACACCATTCAGACCGCACCAACGGAGGCTCGCAAGGGTCTTCACAACCAAGGGCATCAGTAATCCAAGCTGGCAATCCGTCGTAACAAAAAGCCCAAAATAGGGCCCCGGTCAAGGTCCCTGGCAGACCCGCGTATCCGCAGGGGCCGAGGCCAGATCCGGCCGCTGACCGGGCCCCTCCTAGATATAGGGCGGCACATCAGACCGGCCCGCCGCTGGCCCCGCCAACAGCCCGGGCCCTCCGGCACCAAAAACAATCTAATCAGCAGCAGAGGGGTCCCCCAGCCCCAGCGACCGCTGACGTACCTGCTGCCTCATATGGGCCCCATAGGGCCCCATAGCAGCAGCAGTGCCACACCAGCAAAACGCTGCCTACCGTATCATGTTCCATGATACAGCCTGGCAGTATTTTGCTGACGGATGCTGCTGCTGGCAGCAGCGCGCGTTCCGTCTCCTGCCCGAGGACCCTCTGCTAGCAGGTATGTTGGGTTTCCGACAGGAGAGGGGGGTGTTGTGTGTGTGAGGGTGTGTGTGACTGTATTTGAATGCGTGCATGCATGTTTAATGCATGTGTGCATGGGTGAGTGTGCACATGCTTGTTGTGTCGTGTGAGTGCGTGTGTGCCTGGATGTATGTTCATGAGTGTTGGTGTGAGTGTCTATGAATGTATACATGAGTGGGTGATTGTGTGTATGCATGTGTGTATTGGTGTGTATATATGTGCGTGTATGTGTGTATATGGGGGGATCGGGGAGACCCCTATCAGTGCCTACCGCCATGGTTTCCGTTGGCGGTACAGAAACCATGGAAACCATGGCAGTGAGCGGGGTCAAAATTCCATGGGCATCCTAGTGACGGCCACCGGGCTGGAGGCTGTAGTCTCCACCCCGGCATTCGTTACTGCCGTGGCTGTCGGTGTTTTAACTTGCCCGTTTAGCTTTGGCCAAAGCGCCAATGTCATAATAGTGGAGGTATGTACCGCCAGCCTGTTGGCGGTACTACCTACACTATTACACCGACCGCCGGGGTCGTAATGACCCCCATGGTGTTCAAGGACACCTTGGCCAACACGATTGATACATATTTTGCTGAAAATACTAACATGGCCTCTTCCCCACTTGTAAAATGGGAAGCATTTAAGGTGGTGATGAGAGTGGTGTCCATCAATACCATTGTAGGTGCCTGTAGAACAGAACTCTACGACCTTATTAGCACTGAGAATTGTTTAGGCCCACTAGAACAGGGCACGGCAGATGACGATGCCCATGCGGATCAGTTGGTGGAGATGAGAACTATTCATGCTGAGCTCCTGCGGGTAATTGATTACGAAGCCTACACACTGAAAACACACATGGATGGTGATAAAGCCAGTGCACTACTAGTGCAAATGATTAGGCCAACACCAACTTGAATCTTACCAGTGCTTGCATCCCTGAATAACAGCATGCTAACCCAATTGGACATTAATGGATCCTTCCAAAACTTCTAAGCCAAGTTATATATGGCCCCTTCACCTCCTGATCCAACAGCCATTAGATCATTTTTAAAGGGATTGCAACTGCCTAGTGTATCAGTTACTGATAAAGAGTCATTAGGCACTCAGGGCCTGATTTATACTTTTTTTATGGCCGCATTTGTGTAATTTTTTGACGCAAAAGTGGCGAAAAATTACAAAATCTAATTCAATTTTGTACGTTTGCACCACTTTTGCGTCAAAGAATTATGCAAATGTGGCACTAAAAAAGTATAAATCAGGCCCTCAGTTTGCACTGGATGAAATACGGCACACTATGAATGATCTCTTTCGCAATAAAACACCTGGACTAGATGGATTACTTATTGAATTTTACACCACATTCACATCTCACCTACTGCCACAACTAGAACTACTTTATAAAGCATCATCAGAATCAGGCCCATTGCTTCCCACCTTGTGCCAGGCATTAGTCACTTCCTTGCTGAAGCCAGGTCGCGGCCCAATAGATATGCCTTCTTATAGGCCTTGTCCTTGCTAAACACCCAATATAAAATCCTGAGCAAGGTGCTGGTGTGGCGGTTGCTTCCTCTGATCCCACATTTAATTCATGTCGACCAGTGTGTTTTTGTTCCATGCCATAAAATATTCAACGCCTTTATCAGATTATGGACACTGTTCGCTATCAGTACCCAGAGGCCAGTTGTTTCTGCCTGAACTTACAAAAAGCATTTGACATGGCTGGGTGGGATTTTATGTCTGCGGATCTTGCACAGCTCAATATTCATGATACCTACATAGGGTTCAACTATTATACTCTAACACTCCCCACATGCGGACAAAAATGGGTCACATATCTCCTTGTCATACCCGGTGTCCCTTGGCAACAGACAGAGTTGTCCGCTCTCACCACTACTATTTGTGTTGGCTTTGGATCCCTTATTCCAACGTATCAGACAACCAGCAATAGACTGTACCCTCAATAGACTAGTACCCTCTATGCATGCCAAATTGCTGTATATCGATGACATGATATTATATGTACGCAGGCAGACCTGAAGCCTAGATCCAGGGTGCTTCAATAGTTTGGCAGCTTATCTCGCATTTGGCTCAATTACGGTAAGTCATCACATGCCTTTTTTTCGTGAATATCATTGTAGAGAATGCTCTTTCTTTTGGTCTTAATACTGTAAAATTAGCCCAAAACACATTCTGATATTTAGCTATACAGCTATACCGTGACCCGCAAGATGTGTTAGACAGCAACCTCTTGAAGATTATCACCTCGCTGAGGTTAAAAATCTAATTCTGGATTAACTTGCCCCTATCGGTCATGGGGCAGTTAACTCTAGCTAAAATGGTCATGCTGCTCAACGTGTTGTTTCATATTGTCAACCTACCTGTGGTCATACCAGCACCAGCCTTCAAACTACATAACTCCTTATTAATTATCCTGATGTGAGGCTCCAGAAGATGCAGAGTGGGATTACCCAAAGATGCAGTTGCTGAATTGGTGGTATGGGCGCCTGGGCGTTTAAGCCTATTGCTTGGTGGGACAACTGCAGTGGATATCCTATTGACTGGCAGGCCATAATCTGTCCAAAATTGGTTATACAAAGTACATGCTTATCCTAAGTAAACTACATTGCCTGCTCTTCCTGGGAATAAGGCTGCCTCTTCTGCAACCTCTACTACTCTGGATCGCACTCATATACTGGAAGACAGTTTTGTATTACACAAGCTTGCTCCCACACTATGTCCCGAGAAGCCTCTACAGAGTCTACCCACCTCCCTGGGTATGCTAACAGCAAGGAGATTATGGTCCTGGTATAGGCCGGACCCATGACATTTTGAGAGCTCATTGCGGACCACAATGTAATGAACCATCAGGTATTTACTGAAACTCATGGGCTGCAAGGGACGCTCTTCTTGACACATGCTAGCATACAATATGTCTATGACCACTGGGTGCCATTTAGATCCAACCTACCACCCACCAATGTATTTATGAGATGTATATTATGGGTCATGGTCGATGACTAGTCAATTGGTTGTACCGGGGTCTCCACTTGCACCTTGCTGCCAACTGAGAAATAAACAGGAGGACGACTGCTCCCGCATCCTACATGACAAGGAATGGAATTTCATCATTGAATACCCCGACAAATATCTCACAACACCTGCTTCAATTTATTAAATTTTCACTTCTATATTGAGCTTACCTTACACCACAGAAGATCCATTCCATGTTCCCACAGCCTCCTCCAGCTGCCCTCTTTCTCATGCCAAAGAGATGCTGATTTGTTACACATGCTCTGGGTATGTCCCTCACTGTCTCCACATTAGAAAGCAGTTTGGAGTGTGTTGGCGGACCTGAAGGGGTATGAACACTGGGGCACCGCTGATCACTGCCTACTGGGGTTATGCCCTAGGCCTAATGGCTCCAAGGTTATGGCACATTTTTCATTCTAGCACTTATACTTGAGAAATGTCTACTGACAAGGTGGTGGAAATCCCCCAAGGGTTCCCATGCGGTTCAATGGAGAGAGGATGTAGTGCACTGGGGCACTGCAGAGACTTAGGCCCAGCGCAGGGAAGAATACCGTGGGTTGCCAAAGGCCCCATTGCTATGGTGTGGGACGACATCCTGAAATCCTTAAATCCTTTAAATTCCACAAGGAAAGCACTGGATGGAATCCTCTCTCTCTCACTTCAAGCCCCAACTTATCTGCTTTTCATATACCATGTTTATAGCCTTCCTTTCCCTACCCACAAACTGTTTACCTACTGGTACTCATACGCAGCTGCTGATGTTCTCTGCCTCAGTCCATTACTCCTCAATGGCGCGTTACATTTTAGTACACCTCCATAACATCTGAACTAAGAACAGTGCGATAGATGACAATATGTGTTCCACCCCCACACAAGTATTTATCCACAATTATACTAGCACCCACATGACATAGTGTTCAAATGACAACTTGATGGGGGCAAGAGGAGGGTGTTTAGATTACTTTTGTCTTATTGTATATCTTTCATGTGGGAGGATGGTCTTTTTCTCCGCTGTCATTATTTGCCATGTTTCCCACAGTTGTGCAGGTCGTTACAACAGCTAAGATAACAAAAGGATTTCCCCCTTTCCCACTGTGTTAGATATTTACCGCAGAATCACATGTAATGCTGCGTTACAATATATGACCATTGACTGGAGGATGCAACTCCTATCATGTTATGTATGTCTCACTTGTGACTCAACAAAATTCAATACAGATTATGTTAAAAAAAGAGTGTCATAGAGTGGAGTGTCACAGAATGGAGTGTTGCGGTCAGTTGAGTGGCGTGGAGTGGCACAGAATGAAATAGAGTGTTGGAGACTGGAGTGGAATAGAGTGCCATAGAGTAGAGTGGTGTTTTGTGCAGTAGAGTAGAATGTCATAAAGTGGAGTGGAGTAGAGTGTCATAGAGCAGTGTGGCATAGAGGCTTAAAGTGGAATAGAGTGGAATGTCCTATGGCCTTGCAGTGTTTAGTAGAATGTCGTAGAGTGGAGTAGATTGGAATGTCCTGGTGTGGAGTGGCATAAAGTGGAATAGAGTGGAGTGGTGTAAAGTGGTGTAGAGTGGAGTAGTGTCATACAGTGAAGTGACAAAGAGTGTCATAATGTGGAGTGGCATAAAGTGGAGTGGCAAAGAGTGGGCTAGTGTCATAGAGTGGAGTGGCATATTGTGGAGTGGGTATTGTGGAGTGGCATAGGGTGAGGTGTTGTAGAATGGAGTGTCTGAGAGTGAAGTGACATATTGTGGAATGGGTTTTGTGGCGTGGCATAGATTGCAGTGTTGTAGAGTAGAATTGCACAGATTGGACTGGTGTAGAGTAGAGGAGAGTGATGTAGAGTGGAGTGGCATGGAGTACATTGGAGTAGAGTGTTGCAGAGTAGAGTGACATACAGTGGTGTAGAGTGGATTGTTGTAGAGTGGCATAAAGTGGAGTGGCATAGGGTGGAGTAGTATCATAGAGTGGTGTACAGTGGTTGGCATAGAGTGGAGTAGAGAGGCATATAGTGGAGTGGATCAGAGTGTCGCAGAATAGAGCATTGTAGAGTGGAGAGGTTTAGAGTGGAGCATAGTGGCATAGGCTGGGATGGTGTAGAGTGTTGTAGAGTGGAGTACAGTGCTGTACAGTGGAGTGGTGTGGAACAGCGTAGAGTGGAGTAAAGTGGAGTGGCGTAGAGTGGAGTAAAGTGGAGTAGAGTAAAGTGTGATAGAGTGAAGTGTAATACATTGAAGCGGAGTGTCATAGAGTGTCATAGAGAGTTGTGGAGTGGAGTGTAATAGAGCAGTGTGTCATGGAGTGGAGTATCATATAGAGAAGTAGATTGTTGTGGAGTAGAGTGGGATAAAATGGATTGGTGTGGACTGGCATAGAGTGAAGTGGGGTAGAATGAAGGAGAGTGCCATAGAGTGGTGTGTTATGGAGTGGAGTAGAGTGTTATAGAGTGTAGTAGCATAGAGTGCAGTGGTATAGAGTGGCGTGGAGTGGAGGAGCATTGAGTGACGTAAGGTAGAGTGAAGTAGAGTGGAGTGGCATAGAGTAGTGTGGAGTAGAGTGAAATGGAGAGGAGTGGGTAGAGTGGAGTGGCATAGAGTGGATTGGTGTAGAGTGGAGTAGTATAAAGTGGTTTAGAGTGTCATAGAGTTGAGTGGTGAAGAGTGAAGTAGAGTGTAGTAGAGTGGAGTGGCATAGAGTGTTGTAAAATATCATGGAGTGGCAAAGAGTGGAATGTCATAGAGTTAAGTGTTGTAGAGTGGCATACGGTAGAGTGGCATAGAGTGGAGTAGTGTAGAGTGAAATGGGGTTCAGTGGAGTAGAATTTGGTAGAGTGGAGTAAAGTGACATAGAGTGGAGGGACATAGAGTGGAGTGGCATAGAGTTGAGGAAAGTGGCTTGAGTGATGTAGGGTGGATACCATAGAGTGGAGTGTCAAAGTCCTGTTTACTGTGCAGAGCTTCTCCTCGTCACATGATAGCATGTGCTAGGAGTGGGCTAAGGTATTTTTGATAAAGTCATCACTTGGGGCCAGATGTATGAAGAAATGGCATTGCGAAACGCAAATAGAGATTTTTAAGAAATCGCTATTTCCGAGTCGCAATAGGCCATGTACCATAATTGCGATTCGGAATTAGCGATTTCTTAAAAATCGCTATTTGTGGTTTGCGAGGCCCAATTACCGAATCACAATTTGCATTTTCTCAAATTTCGATTCGGTAATTGAAAATCGCAAATTGCGAGAAATTGCGAGAAAGCACACCTGGAGGAGCCTGATGACATCACAAGCAGGAAGTGAGTCATCCCAGGCAGTTTCAGGTGCCACGCCTAAACCAGCATCCAGAGAGAGTCAGCCCAGCCACACTGAGCAACACTCTGAAGGAGGCAGCACACCTGAACAACCATGGACACCTCAGCCCAAGGAAAGGAGAAGGGAGAAAGAAAGCGGAAGCTCAAATTTAGCGAGCAAGAGCTGGAGGTGCTGACAGAGGAGGTGGTCAGGAGCCATGACCAGCTTTTTGGCAAAGGATCACTCCAGGTGCCGGAGAGTGAGAAAAGGAGACTCTGGGCAGACATCCAAACAAAGATCTGCCCTATTGGAGGGGCACAGCGCTCGGTCGAAGAAATTAAGAAGAGGTGGTACGACCTGCGGTCCCGTGCCAAGGAGAGGGTGGCAAGAAGACTGCAGGAGGCCAGGAGCACAGGAGGTGGTCCACCCACAGAGTCACCATCCACCCCGTTAGAGGATCTAGTGGAGTCCACACTCCTCCCTGAAGCAGTGAGTGAGGTCACAGAGATAGACACCTCCGGCACACCTAGTACCAGCAAAGGTAAGTGCAATATTGAATTGTAACCCCATATGTGTATGCACAAAAACCCCTTAGGAATTATCAAGTAATGTAAAACATTGTGGGAAGTAGTCCATTCCACATCTTAGAAGCAGCACAACAATGCATTATGGAAGTGGCAGGCCACAACCCAGAGCTGAAAGTAGCACATACAATGTAATTAAGTACAGCGACACCCAGAAGAACACAACACCCACAACACAGTGAAGAGAAGTACCTGTGCAAAAACAACAAGTGATGGACGGAATGCTGAACATTGTCAAACACTCACCCCCAGTCACAGATCTGGGTTTAATCCATCGTTCTTTTGCTCACCATGCCACCCCAGTTTGGACCCAGCCATATGCAAATCAGTCTTGACCCTGTTCCTCCTGGGAACAGTCCAGCCCGAACTGCCAAGCCAGGTCCTCACTGGACCGGAAACAAGCATCCTGGGACCGGTTTCGGGGTTTCACCCTTCATCAGCCAGGCTAGCTTGAATCCAGTGGCATGGGAAGCACGGGACCCACGTCTGGGCATACCCTTCCCACTTAGGGCAACAAAGCAAAAACAACAAGTGATGGACGGAATGCTGAACATTGTCAAACACTCACCCCCAGTCACAGATCTGGGTTTAATCCATTGTTCTTTTGCTCACCATGCCACCCCAGTTTGGACCCAGCCATATGCAAATCAGTCTTGACCCTGTTCCTCCTGGGAACAGTCCAGCCCGAACTGCCAAGCCAGGTCCTCACTGGACCGGAAACAAGCATCCTGGGACCGGTTTCAGGGTTTCACCCTTCATCAGCCAGGCTAGCTTGAATCCAGTGGCATGGGAAGCACGGGACCCACGTCTGGGCATACCCTTCCCACTTAGGGCAACAAAGCAAAAACAACAAGTGATGGACGGAATGCTGAACATTGTCAAACACTCACCCCCAATCACAGATCTGGGTTTAATCCATCGTTCTTTTGCTCACCATGCCACCCCAGTTTGGACCCAGCCATATGCAAATCAGTCTTGACCCTGTTCCTCCTGGGAACAGTCCAGCCCGAACTGCCAAGCCAGGTCCTCACTGGACCGGAAACAAGCATCC
Source organism: Pleurodeles waltl (assembly GCF_031143425.1). Lineage (NCBI taxonomy): Eukaryota > Metazoa > Chordata > Amphibia > Caudata > Salamandridae > Pleurodeles > Pleurodeles waltl. The sequence goes on from NC_090445.1 coordinate 1,389,107,682, forward strand.
TGGGACCGGTTTCGGGGTTTCACCCTTCATCAGCCAGGCTAGCTTGAATCCAGTGGCATGGGAAGCACGGGACCCACGTCTGGGCATACCCTTCCCAAGTACCTGTACCTTTATTACCATTGTGTGCCCTTACTTGAAACAAACATAACTGACATGCTGCATATTGTCGTTGCAGGTGGGCCAGGCCTAGCAGCCACAGCATGTGCCAGCTTAGGGGAGACTGACACCCATCCAACCTCAGACTCCAACACGAGTGGGTCTCTGACCATTGCGGTACTCCGACGCAGGCCCAGGGCACTGCCACTGCCAGAGCTCAGTCAGGACTCCGATGAGCAGCAGGAAGGGCCACATACACCATCCCCAACTGGCAGATGCACCCAGATGCAGGAGGCCAGTTCACAGCAGACCACAGCACCCTGCAGGATGGCTACAAATGCAGGTGCACAGGCGTATGAGGCAGGTGAGGGAACCTCCTTCTTTGGTGGCCTGGAAGCGGCTATGTTGCAGCAGCAGCGCCTGCAGAATAAAAAGATCACTGCTTTACAAAAACAGATGCAGCAACATAATGCCAACATGGGGGGCCTGCATCACCAGCTGGAGTGCCTGAATGCAAATATAGAACAGCTGCATGAGGGACAGGTCCAGGCATCGCAGATAACAAGGGAGCTCACTTCTTCTGTGAGGGAACTATGCCAGGAGCTGCGCTATGACAGGGTGAGCCACCACAGGCAGGAGCGACGCTTCATGAACATGTTCGGGGGATTCTGTTGTTCTGTCATTAGGTTAGCTAATTCAACCTCACAGATTTCACGTCGTGCAGTGGCTGCACAGGTGGAGGCAGCACACAGCAGCAGGGATGTGGCTCACGGACTAGTCCAAATCACAAATGTGATTGACAACATCATGGGACACAGGTCAGCCACACCTAGTGAGCTTGGACTGGGGGACATGGAGGACACTTCTAGCCTCAGCAGCCTAGCTGTACCCGCAATGGACACCAGATAGCGCAGTGCCAGGCACAGCACTGCCTCTGAGGCAGACAATCGAGGTGCCATTGAGGCAACTGGGCACCCGAGTGGTGTGCGTGGCTGCAAGAAGTAACTGTAGCGGCCAGAGGGGTAATGAGTACATTATGAAGTAATAGTGCTTTAATCTGAACTTCTATTGTTTCTATTTTTTAACTCACTTTTTTTGCTATTCGTTGGACTAACATTACCTGACATTAAGGTAATAAATTTACTTCACTACAAGTACATTTGTCAGTGCATTTGTCTTATTCATACTTACATCTGAAATGGTTGTGTGTGATGTCGGCACGCCTTTGCCTTCCCTCTGCTGCACTGGTCCTGTCTGCTGGCTGTAGGGGTGGTATGGGATCATCATCCTCATCAGATTCAGTATCACATATTTCTACAGGCATGCCTCTGATGGTAGCTATATTGTGCAAGATTGCACAAGTAGCCACTATTCTACATGTCGTCTCTGGGCTGTACTGTAGTGCCCCTCCACTTTTGTGGAGGCACCGGAAGCGACTCTTCAGCAGTCCAAAGGTGCGCTCCACCACATTGCGGGTCGCCCTGTGTGCTGCATTGTATCTCCGTTCTGCTGGTGTTGCAGGATTTAGATAGGGTGTCATCATGTAGGTGCGCACTGTGTAGGCACTGTCTCCTGGAAGGGACAGAGGGTATGATGAGTAAGTGAGCCATCTGACATCAGCATGCCATCAATGCGCCACTGTACAGAGGGACAATACCTAGTAGATATCCTTCTCCAAACTCCCCAGCTAGCAGTCTTGTGTGAATGCCGCTATGGCGAAAGATGTACGAATCATGTGTGCTCCCTGGGTACCTGGCCACGAGATCAGTAATGATGTATGAGGCATTGCATATCACCTGTATATTCACTGAATGTTGGTATTTACGGTTGCGGTACACATACTCTGTGGCTGATGGAAGACAGATTGCAACATGTGTCCTATCTATGGCACCTAGGACGTGGGGGAACTGTGCTATCTGGTAAAAAACTATTTTTGTCTGTGGGGTGTGGGGGTATCTGATGTACAGGTGTATCCTGCTTAGCATGGCTATAATAAATGCATTGAAAAATCTAGAGAGGGTACTCTGTGATACCCCTCCAGCTGCTGCTATGACCCCTTGATAGCTCCCTGAGGCGAGTAGGTGGAGGGAACATAATACTGCACATGGGTGGGGATACTATGGGCCTGATTCTAACTTTGGAGGACGGTGTTAAACCGTCCCAAAAGCGGCGGATATACCACCTACCGTATTACGAGTCCATTATATCCTATGGAACTCGTAATACGGTAGGTGGTATATCCGCCACTTTTGGGACGGTTTAACACCGTCCTCCAAAGTTAGAATCAGGCCCTATGTGTCCTATGTGTTCTGCGCTGCAGTATGGGTTGTAGCTCAGCTATCAGATCAAGTATCATGGCTGAGTTCAACCTATACCTCTCAAATATTTCCTCCTCTGTCTGGTTAAGGAGTGTAATGCGCACCCTGAAAATGCGCTCCTGTCTCCTCCCCCCTCTCCTCAAACCTGCCAGGATCCTCATTCTCCTCGCCATGACGTAGAGTGCAGCCATTGTGGAAAAGAGTCTGAGGCATTCTGGGCCTCTTTATATAGGTTGCACCTGGTTACCACCTGGTTTCACTTAGTGGTATTTTGCATGTGCAAAATGCCATTCTGCGAAAAATCGCAATTTGCGATTTTTTGATGCATCCAATTGCGACTTGGATTTTGCAAATCGCATTTTGCGCCTCGCAATTTTCTACTGGAAATACCGAATCGCAAAATGCGACTCGCAAAACCAGGTCGCAACACAAAAAATCGCAATTTTTGCGATTTCTTATTTTTGGTCTGCAAATGCCTTTCATGCATCGCAGACCACGTTTTTGCATTCGCAAACGGCCAATTTTAGCGATTCGCACCGTTTGCGAATGCAAAAAAGTTTCATACATCTGGCCCTTGGTGCTTTGTCACTTTTTCATTGTGCCAGTTGAAAAAATATGTATTGTGGCACTTTTAATTTAATGCAACTGTGTTTTGTCTGAGTATTGTGTTTTGTAGATGACTCAATGTGCTATATGAAGGCGTTCTCACAAATTGCTATTTGATGCCAGAGTAAAGCTCACTGTTTTGATGCCAAATTTCAGGAAGTTTGAAGTAACAACAGCATTTTTTTTCTAGGTTGTTACACTTCATATGCATTGTTATTTGCGTTTTGTTTAGTGTTTATGTTGATGCTTCAGTAAATAACGCTGAGCTCATTAGATCTTGCAAATACCCATATATATATATTTCCCCACTACCAGAGTAGAACTTAACACTCCCTAAAACCAGAAAAGTTAGACAAATATAACTTAAGAGTCCCTAAAAACTTAAAAGCTAGAAGTGGAACTGTCCCCTAACCAAATACCCAACTTATCTTGGAATCGTCACTGAAGCAAATGCAAACTAGATTTCCCACACAGGCTAAAAAGTTAAAAAGTTGGCTTCAAAATTGCACACACACACACTAGGGCATATGCTTTTCCCTGGCCAAACTAGGGAACCTTTAACACTAACATAATTGAACATATAAGGACACACGTGGATTAAATACACAGGGCAAAAGAAGGACAGGAGAGAAGCATTATTAGAATTATGGGCTATCTTCAAGGAGGCCCAGACCGATAACACTACCCCACAGTCAGCAAGCAAGGCGTCCGCACCTCCCCTGCCATATGCACACCAAATTCTGGTGAGAGATACAAGCTCACATATTACATTATTACAAAAAAGAAACAAGAAAAAGACAGGGAAATACAGGAGCAAGTCCAGAGAGACACCACTTAGTTGTTCCAACACAAATTGAAAAAGACCATCCTTGAGGGGACCGCATTGGCTGCAAGCCTACAAATGTCACCAATTCAGAAGGGAGCTCCTCCACAAAACCTCAGAGTTTCAACCCAGCTATAATGGCAGAAACCAAAGAGGTTGGCAACAACCAGACCTTAAAGAATGTTACGATTGCCACAGAATGGGTCACATGGCTGACAGATTCCAGATAAAGGCATTACTAACAGAGGTTTAAGAGCCGGGGCCAGTCCCCGCAAAATTCCTATCCATGAAAAATTGCCCAGGGAATCCCAAACACACTTTACACTCATCTGCAGGGATGTCACTCCACTTCTGCAGCACCGCAACAGGGGTCAGTTAGTTGGACAATCACATGGCAACAGCAACCACAGACAGGGAACCCAGCCCAAAAAAAAACAGACCACATCCACGGCAGGAAGGGATAACTGTTTAGGGAAGCAATGACTTCGAACAAACACAGAGCCCAAACGTGCAGTAAGTTAAAACCCTCAATGCAAAGCTTCCATTTCACGCACACCTCAAAATTTGTTGTAACTAAAACTCGAAAGAAGGACCAATGAGTCAGCATTAGAGATTGATTTCACGCACACCTCAAAATTTGTTGTAACTAAAACTCAAAAGAAGGACCAATGAGTCAGCATTAGAGATTCAAGCCTTTACTTGAATTCAGAAAGCTCAGAGTTGCTGTACGTGTTCTGTCGATTGCATATCTTCACTAGAGTCTGTCATTCAGGGTGCCTGCGGGATCCTAGGTCCCACTGTGCTTCTTATCCCCCAGGGTGGGGTTCGTTGGCCACACCCCAAGAGGAGGGCAGTCTGGTGATGGGGGGAAGGGCATCTCCCCGACCAGTGCTTAAAAAGCAAGCACCCAGGTCTCACCTCCCACAAGTCAATTGAGACAGGTTCGTCGAAAGGTCCCCATTCTCGGGGACCAAGCTTGGGACTAAAATATATTTTTGCCGTGTAGTCCCAATAGTAAGAGTGACCCCAGGAAACTTGGGGCCTCCAGCCAAATGGAGGCCCCTTTTTAGTTCTAAACAAAGCTGTTCTTCAGTGTCGGAAGCCAGGTTTCCTGTATGCTTGGGATAGTGGAAACCCCACAACCTCCACAGCACACGCACAAAATTCAATGGCATGCGAAGCACAGCATGGCGCCAAGTCGGTGGAGGAGGTTTCACTAGAAAAACCAGCCGTCCCAGTCCATTATTAACATTTGGGCAAAATTCAACAAGTTCTTGGCCTTGCTCTGGACTCTACATGTAGCAATTTTGCCTCCTCCTTTTACTCAAAGTTCTCCGAGTAACAGCTGGGAACTGCAGGTCCAAATAAGATATGGCCTGAGAAAGAGGAGGGTGCTGGGGAAAGGGAGTCCAAAACACCCATCACAGCTCTGAGCAGAGTAGAACAATGAAATATGCTCAAACTCCTACCCGGTCTAGATATCAGCCAGCACACACAAGAGCATACACACGCCATCTGGAGGGAGCCATAGTCCCAGTTGTGACGCTGTAATATCAGAGGCACACGGGGGCCGTGGACCAACTCTCCGACTCGGGTTCATGACAATTAAGATAACAAATCATGCATTTGTTTAGGGAAGTGCCTAAAAAGAAGCCCATAGGTAGCCCAAAAAAGAAGTCTCTAGAAAAAGGATGTAGTCAAGACACCTGCCACCACTGTGGAGGGTCACGCTGCACGCCACATGCCAGGAGCAGAGGGGTATACATGTGACGCCGGTGCACGTTGCGATCACCAAACAAGGTTCAGTGCGGCACACCTCCTCTTTACACATCACCCAGTGCACTTGTAGGTTGAAAATACTGCTTTCACCGATGGCCTCCCCGTACACACAAGGATGCTGGAGGGCTGGCGACAGACACAAAATGCCAGTTAATACATTACCCACATGCTCGCGAAATACCCCTGTAAAAATGCTTCTCTGCCGTACACTTAGGCAAAGAGAGGGAAGAAGGCCCAACAACACATAAAAATTAATAGGTTCATGAACAATAACCCATTTTTCCCAATAAGTACCCCGAGTAGGGCCACCTTCTGGTGCTTTACTAAAATTACAAAAAACACAGGAACAGAAATTCCTAGGAAATAATTGGCAACGACATATAAGGATGCAATGCTTTCTAAAATAACAAACTAAACCTAGCTCTTATCAAACAGGTCTGCAATTGAGCTTCCAAGTGCGCCACCTTTACAGCAGACAATCACTTCTTTCATGACTACACAATCCCAACAGGATCACCTTACTGCATCTAAACTTTTTTCCAAACTGTACCACATCAAACAAACCCTAATCAAAAACTAAACTACGAACTGCACCACAAACCTTTTGGACTGTAAAGCCAAGAAGCTCCAACACCCAGAAGGCCACAGACATCTCCCCAGGATTCAACCGAAGATGTTCAAAAGGTTATGTATTTTTGCACATTCTGGGTTTATTATGGGTACTGCCGCATCCATTCATTGCCAAGAAACTGCCTCATCTAATGGAGTCTGTAGGAAGATGGCTCTCTGAATAGTGCACTAAAATGAAATACACTGTGCAGAAATTCCAGTGAATCTCCAAAGGCTTGCAGAGGCAGAAACAGATAGGTCTAGTGCTCTTTTTGTGGTAGTGTGGGCGAGCAGTTAGGCTTATCAAGGAGTCGTTTTAAGCACTTGTTGTACTCACAGAGACAATAAATGGGGGACACACTCAAAGAATAAATGAGACCAATTAAGAAAAATAATAGTTGTTTTTATATATCCTTTGAAACAAAGAACTTTGTTATAAAGCAAGCAGTTTTAACATTAAAAATACTTTGCTGTTTCAAAAATTGACACAGTGCAATTTTCAGAGTTTTCAATGTTAACCTATGGGAGGAAAACAAGAATGCGGTTCCAGAAAATACACGACATAGAATTCCAGTCCTCAGGGTTTTAGACTAACATCAGGGAAGGTTCAGGTTGGTATCAAGAGTGCACCCACAGCAGCACAGGAGTGGCTGGGTGCACAGGTCAAATTCGGAGTCAGTGCCCAATGTTAATCAAATGAGACTGGGGGGAATGAAAATGCACTGCTCCTAGGTAAGGACAAGTGGTGTCAGAGGGTAATAGGCAAGCACTGCGGGGGCCACAAGGCAGCACACAACTTACACCTTCAACTGCCCAGGGGCAGCTGGGTGCAGAGTGCCAACAAAGCATCGGGTGCCCAATGCTATTCAATGGAGACAGGGGGTATTCGCTGAAGCGCTGCTTACAAGCAAGTAAAGCGGGGTCAGGAGTCAATCTCCTGGAATTGAAGTAAGTACAAGGGGGGCCACAAAGCAGCACCAAACTTACATCCTCAGCGGCACAGGGGAAGCCAGATGTAGAATGCCAACAGAGCGTTGAGCACCCCTTGTTATTCAAAGGAAGTGATCACAGGCTGCAGGCTGTAGCCAGGAGGGCAGGTGAGGTCAACCCACAGCTGCTCAGGTACGTAGAGATGCCAGGGGTCACAGGGAGACCAACGATCCAGCTGCCCAAGGTCCAGGGGCTCCAGGTGCAGGGGTGTATTTTGCCATCCGAAACAGCTCACCTGGCAAGTCGCGGTCAGGAGGAGACCTTGGATTGAGGCTGAAGGCGTTACTATAGAGTCTGACAGAGGTCATCCCATGGTGGATCTTTGGTCAAAAGTGCTGGACTGGTGGGCCACTTAGGCGCGGGCTGGGGGTTTTGGGTGCAGAGGTAGTTCCAGGCGGCAGTGTCACTGTTCCTCAGGCAGGCTTCCTCTTCTTTAGAGATGGTTTCTTTTGGACAGGTACGCAGTCCACTGGAGTTCTTGGTCTTTATCGAAGGCAGGCAATCCTCCCAAGGCTTTGGAGGTTGCTGGGTTGCAGGACAAGTCATCTCCTGGGTGCAGCTTCTTTGAAGGCTGCATAAAGGCCAGTAGTGCTGGGGTTCAGTCAGTTGATGTATTCAATCTTCTATGCTGGGCAACTTCTGTGTTGTCTGGCTATTCTTATGTCGACAGAAATCTGGGATCTAGGGTTCAGGGGTGCCACCTAAATACTAAATTTGGGGTGTTAAAGGGAGTGTCTGGTGGTTAGCCAATGGGCTACTCAGCTTTAGGGTGATTACACCCTTCCTATGACCACTTACTTTGGGAAGTGGCATAGCGCTAGCCCTATTGGCCTAATTCCTCCCATACAAGATGGAGGAATTTAAAAAGTAGTGCCATCTAGAGGATATGTGCAGGGGGAAGGAGAGCAGAATTGAGGACAGAGATGACTTGCATCTTGTTTAAAACAAAGTTTTACACAGATATATGGCAAAACTCAAACACATTAATAACTTTATTTCTATACATCATAAGAAATGTGTTTAAATTGTAACTATTTTGATTCCATCCATATATGTAGAATCACATGTGGCGATGCATAGTACAAATTCCCAAAGTAGGTTTTTTTTCTGAAAACAAAATCAAATACTCCCTGGCTATGGGAGCTAATTCCCATCGAGAGGGAGGACAGTGGACAGTTTTCCCTGCCCATTACCACACGTGTTTTCCTGGTGTGATGGGCAGTGAAAACTGACCTCTATGTCTTCCCATCTAAATTAGGTGGTACAGACTTAGAGGTCAGTTTCTGACTGCCCGTACTAGGGCCATTTGAGGGGTGCAACCATGGCAGAGATGGAGTAGCCCCTGCCATGGTTACACCTGTGTCCAGCCCACATGTAAATTCAGCAGGAAGACCATGGGCCTGATTACAACTTTGGAGGAGGTGTTAATCCATCCCAAAAGTGACGGTAAAGTGACGGATATACCACCAGCCGTATTACGAGTCCATTATATCCTATGGAACTCATAATACGGCTGGTGGTGTATCCGTCACTTTACCGTCACTTTTGGGACAGATTAACACCTCCTCCAAAGTTGTAATCAGGCCCCATGATCTTAGCAGTAAGGATACTCTGTGGCTGTTGCAAAGTAGTATCCTTACTTCCAAGATTTACATCAGCCCCTTCATCAGCTGAAGTGCTGATTCTGAGTTCATTTTGAAGGAATATAGAACTATGTTTTTGGTACATATTCTTGGGTCCTATATTACGTGGTGAAACTGAATGGAAATATTCATAATGCATATGTTGTGATGAAAGTAGTGGTGTGTTCTAAGAGAAGTGATTAGTTGGTATCCCTGTGACCCATATCAATCGGAAGAATGGTTGTTATATTTCAGTTTATGCTAAAGGCACCCTTGAATGTATATCAGAACCAGAGAGTATGTACTCACAAATAAGTAGGAAGTCACCTTTGTCAGAAAAGATTCTAAGAGAGCTTACAGCAAAGACTTAAATAACATAGATTACTTAGATACTATTTGGGTTCTAGTTCCAGGAATGTCAGTGTTTCATTAAGCATAGAGAATCTAAGATATAGACATGATGGTATATATGATGGTATATCATTGCTTTAGAAAGTGATAGAATTTCTTTAAGGTATTTAAGATATTAATCTTGTCTTTAGATATCCACTATGGCCTTAGGCATCAGTGCCGAACAGAATGATGAATCATAGTGGTGATATGTAGTGTAATTGAATTCTCTCTTATTCCATTCCCATTTCCCTGACGCTAGTGGTAAACAGCATTCTTTTGAGTATGGATGACTGCAGATACAGAATGATATAGAAAAGATCATCACTCCTGTCAGATCAGGAAATCGGGTTAGTGCATTCTGACAATGAGTCTGTAGCAGTTCTTAGTTTAGGGGTTTAGCAAAGGCCACCCTTTCCGGTGTATCAAAGTCTTGGAATCTAAGACTAGCTGTTTCCATATGTTTTAGTTTATTTATTATATTGCATTTTATACATGCTAAACCACACCATTACATCAAATGTAATGTACTTTTTTAATTAATTAAGATATAATACTTCATTCTAATACTCTAATCCAATCTCAAAATAAATTATAGTTATTTTACCCTAGTTTTTACTTTTAACTCAAAATCTATTCACATTGCTGTTAGCCGTTGTAGTTCAATTTAAAGGTGATAACCTTACTGTAACACTAATGCTATTTTAACCCAATAAAATTCCATCCCACCCCAACAACCACAGTATAACTTAGGTGCTAAAATTAACGTTATATTTAATTAACGTTTACTTTTAAGTTAATTGTATTCGATTATTTAATACAAGCCCTCTGTGGTACCGAATTAATTTAAAATAAATAGAATGACACCAAAGATTAACATAAGTCTAATAATTACTTAATTTTAATTTTTATATTGCAATAGTACTAATCCTAACAATAACTTAATTAATAGCAAATGAAATAAATTATTTAAAAACGGTTTAGTTATTTTTTAATGCCACTGCTCAATTAGTCTTGCTATTTTTAAATAGAGCAAGTTTGTTGGCATTTATTGACATCACAAGACATAAACAATCACATTTTAATTTATATCTCAAATCGCACCACAGCTAACATTTAAAACAGTTATCACTACAGAGAGCTTAGTGGCATTCGAACCAAGCAACCATCTCATGGCTCTCAGCATATGCATGTTTCCCATTGCCTTTTATTGTAATATACTATAAACAATCAATGTGCCCCCAATGCTGCTACTATTTCTCTATGGGTGCAGAGTTATACTCCTGCGCTCCCACCTGTCTCCTCAGATCGTAGTCTATTTGTGCGGATATCCACATGCCTAAAGACTGGTAGCTCCAGCACCACACAGCTGTCAACCCCCTTGGGTCAGTTAATAAGTGCTGGAGGATGATTGCTTCTCTACTGTCTAGCAATATCATGTATGGCAACCACCAAGCCTATGTGCATGATAGCGGTGCTGTGACTATTAATGTAATTACTGGATATTATATGGAGGAGGGTGAGCTTGGGACCGGTCCAAAATGCAGCCTAAAACTACTCCTAGAGTGGTCAACACAGTCTGCCAGAAGTGCTGCAAAATCAAGCATGGCCATATGGTGTGAAGAAATTTCAAAGATGTATAGCCACATCAGAGAAAATCAGGGGACTGAATCTTCCCAAAGTGTCAAAGTTTGATGCAAAAAATTAAGACCTTGTGGATGGCCTGTTACTAGATTATTATAAACTGAGCAGCAATGGCTTCCTCTCGGGAGGGCCTTTTTAGTCTCCTGCGAGTCACATCCATGACCTCAACAACATCTCTGTCCCAGACTGACCAGAGATGGGGTGTATTAATTTTTTAAGAAGCGAAAGAGTGACATGATTTTCTTTTGGCCCATGTTGCCCCTCAAGAGCTTGGATTCAAGTGGGTTAGCGGAGTGATCAGTTTCATCTCTCAAGTGATTGTGTGAAGCATGGTGGAGTTGCAAATATCTAAAGAATATTTAAACAAATATCTAAAGAATTGATATTTATGCATATATTGAGATTTCTGGAGGCTGGGGAATGAGCTGATGTCAGTACCAGACATAACTTCACCCAACCTAGAGATTCTGATCCAGCACAAGTTTTGTCATTGGAGGAAGGCGCAATGTTACTTTACCCCCATACAGATAGGTCAAAAAGTGAACATCTCCCAGTGCTCATCTTTTTAATCACTTGGCTTGGGACACATTTACCCAGTCGTTAGTCATCACTATTTATGGGGCTTTACTATTTCAGAGAAAATTCCTGATCAGCAACAGGAGGAAAACAAAGAATAAGCCTCTAGTTAATTTGGACACTTGATTGAGTATGTTATATTCCCATCCATTATCTTTAAAAGCTATCATGGTGACAACAAGAGATTGTTCATGATTTTCCCAGTACATAGTGAAAAGAACAACTTACATATCCAATTATGTTATGTGGTGATATCACTCCTGATGAAGAACCTTTGGAGGTCTAAATTTCATTAGGGCTACTTTTTATATTGGAATACTGCTGGCAGATCATTTGAATCACTTGAATCATTTGAGAGCTGGGCCTCAAAATACATACTCTCTTAAAGAGTTTTGAAGAGTTTGTTTTTGTCAATGGTGTCAAAAACCTCCAACAAATTAAGAAAGACAACAAGGGTGGCCCTCATCAAAGAGATGTATTACATCATCAATAATTTTAAGCAATGATGACTTGGTGTAATGATCTGAGAGAAAACCAAGGTGGTTAGCAACACAAGGTTTGAGGATCTTGGTAAGGAAAGGGAATCTTTTGAAGGGTCTGCATTTTTTTAAGGCTTCTGCAGTAGCAGGGTGCTTCTTCAGAATGTGATGAAAGTGACCAGTTTTGGGAGGGTCAGGAAGTGAGACATGAGTTGGGGGTGTTGATGATTTGAAGCTAGAGTGGACAAAGGACACATGATGGTTTTTTGCTAGCTTGTGAAGGTGGTATGTGGTCCGCAAAGTAAATTATAGGGTGAGATTTCCAAAATAACTTTCTTTAAATTATCAGTTATTAAAGAGATGAAGGCAGACAGCGTAGGTGAAGTGGTCTTTTTTATTAAATAAATAGTACTCCGATCTTCAGAATTTGCATGGTTACTTATGTTTTCAAGGATAGTTTTGATCTTCATTGAGAAGTTTTCAGTTAATTTATTGCACATAGATTCTGACATAGGTGGGATGATGGTTGCTAAAGAGTTCTTGGGGACATTTGGAAAGCTGAACTAAGAGTGCATTCCATCCATTGCTTACCATTGGCTTTGTGGTTTGTAACTCACATTTACTTGCTTTCTATTTGCTGGCTTTATTTGTTTTAGGCTGTCCAGCTTGTATTTGTCCCTCTTGTGCAGCATAGCCTTTTTAATGCATTCTTCCACAATGCTTGCTTTCTTTAAACAGGCCTTTATATTTTTTTCTTATCTTATCACATTTGATGTGCATGCAAAGACAGAGGTCAGATGTCAGGCTCTGTCTTCTAAGGGAGCTTTGGGGGCATATTTATAGTGCCCTAATGCCACCTTGCACCACATTAACGTCATTGTTTTTTATGTCAATGTGGCCCAACGAGGCCGAAATTCCAGCTCCTTATTTACAGGGTGGTGCAATGCATGCATTGCGCCACTCTGTAACCCTTTGCGCTACATTAGGTCTGCGCCAGGCATAACGTATGCAAAGGGGGCGTTCCGCCGTTAGGGGAGCCATAAAAATGGTTAAAGGAAATCTACGAGATTTCCTTACGCCATTTTTTATGGCACTTTTAACGCCTGCTCACGGAGCCCTATGTACTCTGCAGGAGTAGCGCCAATATTTTGCCACTACTCCTGCAGTGTACATCAATAGCGTCATAAAAAATGACACTATTGACCCCTACCCTGCGTCATGGTGTGTCGTATTTCAAATACTGCGCACACATGGTGGCGGTAGGGGGGGTACTAAGGGGAAAAGGGAAAGTGCAGCGCCACTTTCCATAAATCTCACCCTTAGTGTTTACTTTTCTTTCTCTAACTTTAATTTAAGAAGATCTATCTGATACTTTGGGAGTGTGAAAGGAACACGTTTTCCTAGCACACAATAAAATGTAAATGTCTGTAAATTAACTGACAAATAGTTCAGAATATATCAGAATTAGGAAAGCACAAATGAAGCACATTTATTATAGATGTATGCTGAAAAGAAATATTTGAATACACTCAAAACAAATCAATACACTAGGAGTTGCCTTTTCCACGCATTATCATTTGTGCACTGTATAGTTCTATCAGTAAAACTGTATGTCTGAGCAAATGGGTCCTTAGGTTTCACCTGCTAGGTTTCTGGCTAGTGTATGGCGGCCAGTGTTTTTTTCCACTGGCTGCACGCTTTCAAGGAACTTTCTTTTTACTTTTTTCTCTGTCTGCATATGAGTAACCCCTCACCCAAGATCACACTTAACGCCTGTCTGTAGTGTGGAAATCTCCTAACAACGTGCACACAATAACTAAGGCCCACTCGGATGACAATATGCTTGCCTTAGATCACATGGCATGAACCGTGCAGATTTGTGGGAGACTTACAAAAAGTATATCCACTGAGATCATGTAAGTAACAACTTGAGCACAGTATCGAGTGTGAAATGTGCCTGAAAGCAGGAGTGCTGCTTAAAAGGCACTCAAACAAAAGGCAATCCCACCAGCATTGGATGACTCGCCCAAGATCACACACCGACTCCTGACTTCTGCATTCGAAATGGAACCCACAGAGGTCCTGTTAGAACGCATATTCCACACTTAAGTCCATTGCACTCCCACCCACCCCCAAGCTGGGAGTGACGAGCAGGTTTGTCCCGTCATCCGCACCAAGGGCCGGATGTATCCAAAGGATTTTACCCATTCTGTGCCTATGGGAAAAAGCTTTGGTACATATGGCCCCAAGTTCTCCCAATGCTCTCCGAGGTGGCCCGGAATGAATGGGCCCAGCGCCGGCAGCAGCGAGTCTAAATCAGTACTTGAGGTTACGAGTGAAGTCTGCCCTACGTTCCCTTCCCTCTCGTCTCCTTCTGGGACGTGTGTGTAGATGTGACTGCGACTCTCATTCTGTCTTGGTCTAGGTATCTATGTTCCATGTGCGGCTGCCCTTTCTTCTCGGCACTTTACCGGCATTCACGGCCACCTTGTAATAATAATAATAGACCACATCATAAATAGGGCCCAATAGGGAATTTCTGTAAAGAACACATTCTTGACGCCAATATCCGCTCCTGAAACAATCGAACGTACACATAGGCTGAGCCACCACCAAGTGAGATAGCTCAGTGGGTTAAGCACACGCCACTGAGAGTTGTACAAGAAACAAGAAACAAAAAGAAATAATCTATGCGCCACACTAATGCTCTCACATTGCATGTTCTACAGCTTGTTTAAACAGATGTACGCGTGTAACCCAGAGATAAAAAAAGAATACATCTGCCCCTGCTTTCCTCAGGCTCCCTGTCCATTTTGCCCAATATTGAAAATCCATTTATCAGGTCGATGATGCTACCTACACAAGTGTAAATGAAAGCAGCAGGGCGCTTTCTTACCAGGTATCTCTCCCAGAAACAGCATACACAGACGCATAATGGTGGTGGACTCTGTGCCTGCTGCGGTGCCCTCACAAGAGCCTTCAATAAGTCCACCCATGCCAGGCCCTGTGGTGCTTTGAGTGCACGGACCCTGGAGTACAGCCAGCTACTGAGGCCAGGCCGTCCAGGGAGGCGTCAAACACAGTCCCAGGCGCACAGTATCCAATAAAGACTTGAACCACTTCAGTGTCTATCGGGGGCTTGCTCCTGGGCACACTCATGCGTTGCCCTGCCCATGCACCCGGCCAGTCTGTCTAGACAGAGATGCAACAAACTGCAAACAGGTGTCAACTCTGGGCCAACGCAAGTGGTGTGGTTCACTCGCAGGAATGTGCTGATCTGCAGCTCAGTATGTCAGTGTATTGACTGCGTAGATCAGAGTTAACATTTTTGGGTGTCTCAATTGACTCTACAGCACTCTACAATACTCTTTTCCACTTAACTCAAGGCCACTCTACTTCACTCTATGCCGATCCATTCTACGCCACTTCACTCTATGACTCTATTCCACTCTATGCCACTCCACTTTGATACTCCACTCTACAACACTCCACTCTATTCTACTCCACTGTACGCCACTCTGCACCTTTCTACTCTACTCCACTCTGACACTTTACTCCACTCTACAACACTTGACTCCACCCTACGCAATGGAAATCCACTCTACTCTACTCCACTTACTCCACTCCACTCTACACCACTTTACTTACACCACTCCATTCTCCAACATTCCACCCTACTCGGCTCTGGAACACTCCACGATACTCCACTCTACATCACTCCACTCTACAACACCCCACTCCACTGCCCTCTACAATACTCAACTTTACAACACTCTGCTCCACTCTACGCCACTCCACTCTACAATACTCTACACTCTTCCTCTCTACACCCCTTCACTCTATGTCCCTTTACTTTACAACACTCTACTCTATCCCACTTTACACCACTTTATGCCATCTAGGGCAATCTATTCCACTCTGTGCCACTCCACTCAATAACACTTTACTCCACTCTGTGACACTCTACTCAAGGACACTCTTCAACACACTACTCTACTCTGCTCCACTCTGTGCAAGTCCCTCTATGCCACTCAACACCACTTTACTCCACTGATTGCCACTCCACTCTACTACACTCCACTCTAAGACACGCTACTTCACTTTAAACCACTCCTTTCTATGCCACTCTATGCCAACCCATTCTACAACACTCTATGCCACTCCACTGTATGTAACTCCATTTTACGCCTCTCTTCTCTATGACCTTCCACCCTACACACCTCCACTCTACACCATTCCACACCACTACACTCTACTGCACTCTACTCCACTTTACACCACTCTATTCCACTCTACCCCACTTTACTTCACGCTGCATCACTCTAATCCACTCTGCTCCAATCCACTCTACTCCACAACACTCCACTCTGTTCCACAACACTCCACTCCACTCTCCAACAGGACAAACCACCCTACTTCATGACACTCCACGTTACTTTACTCTATTCCAGTCTACAGCACTCTATGGCACTCCATGACACTACTCTCCACTCTACACCACTAGACAACTCTTGACTATGCATCTCCTGGGCACTGTACGCCACTCCACTCTTTGACACTCTACTCTACTCTACGACACGTCACTTTACTCTACGACACTCCACTCCAGCCACTCTCCTCTAAGCCAATAGCTTTTCTGAACAGCAGCCATGCTGGTGTACAACATGGCTACTACACATTGGCAAATCCTATAGCTCCTGCATAGCCTAGACCTATTGTTTTTTTTCTAAAGCTTGTTTGTAGAGCCTGCCATGTCACAATTTGATCTTTTCTGAGTGCTGTAAATAGTTGTCTGAGTGCTCTAAATAGCAGGTGTTCATATTTCCCAACGTAATGGCACATCAGTTACTGACATTAGAAGGATAGATGGCCGAGTGAGCATTGCTAGCTTTTGAACACAAGAGACAAATGGCGGCTAGCCCGAGGATTAGGGGAAGAAACAATGGACAGTGGAGGAAGACAGAAAAAAGTAACTCAAGGGAGGAGGCAGTCATAGCAGGAGGAGGGAGGGGTGAGGGAGAGGGACTGCAGGTACATGCCCTCTTTAAGCGGGCATGTACCTGCAGGACCCTGCAACAGTGGAAGGACATTGATTGCAGGCAGGGAGCTGTACTTGGTTCATGCTGCCCAGCAGGGATGCACACAAAGCCCCAGGAGGAAGGTGAGGAAAGAGGAGACTCTCACCAATAAGAAGCAAGGAAAAGAGAGTATCGTTGGAGTTAAATAATGGTAAGTAAAACTCCTCAAACTGGCTCCTGATTGAAGCAAGATGTGTGTGTAAATCTGCCTTTTGAAAATACAGGGTGTTACACCTATCCTTTTCTAAATATTTTTCCAAAAATAAACAATCTCAGTTGGGCTCACACCTGGTTAGAAGCCAAGTGAACTATTGCTTACAGATACACAATCTGAAGAAAAGATCCTTTAATGCCTGTCTTGGCTCAGGCTATCACTTAATTTATGGAACTCTTTACCTGTTTGCCTCCAGCTGATTTAAGTGCTCCCTGAAATTCCACATGTTTGAGAATTATCTTGTTACGCTGTATCGTGATTTGCTATTTGTGACTGGTCCCGGTGGTCCAGCCCTCTCTGATATAAAGTACTTAGGAAGCTCTCACTCTTTCATTGGGTGATTAAGGGTCGGGTGATTAAGGGTCTTTTTATTTGTTAACTGACTAATGGATTTATAATAATGTCTCGGGTTGTTGTGTTCTTCCTCCTTGCTTCTTTTATTCTGCTATGGCAATTGTCTCTTCTCCTCTCTTTCCTTCCGAGGTGTTGGATTCGTCAGAGGGCATCACCTCGATGAAACAGAAAAATGGCACAAGGAGTCAAGTAAGTGCTTTCTGGGATTACATTAGGGAAAAAGGGGTAGTGCTGAGTGAGGGAAGATCAGGAGGGGCCCTTTAGAGTGCTCCTAGACTGCTTGGTGCTCCCCGGTGCAGAAAAACATACTCCTGTGTTTCTGGGGTCGTGGTTTCATTAACGTGCACTCTCCTGCAACCCTGCACTCTTCCCTCTCTCTTTTTCCCCGCTCCTTCCCCTTCCCTGTTTTTCCCCTAAGAATGACCGTACCTTGTTCAGCCACGTTCCTCCTGGAACGTGGCTGGGAAAGTGTGCCTGATGTCCCTTTGGAGTGCGTCTCACTCCTTTGCTCAATTAGGTGTCTTTCGATCCTGCTCTCGTCTGGACTCCTTCTGTCCGTGCTGCACACCTCCGAACTTCCATTGTCCTCAGCTCTCCTGCTCTCCTTGCTCCGCATCGTCTTGCTCTGTGTCTCCTCACTCCGCTTCTCCTCACTCCATGTCTCTTTGCCGGGCATCTTCTCACTCCACGTCATCTTCCTTTCCCAGGCGATTCTCCGACGTCCTCTTTCGTGTTTAGTAATGCTTTATTGAATAAGTTAACAAACATTAGTACAATAAGATGACTACATTGGAACTAAAAAGGTCACAAAGATAATTATACCTATAAAAACAATTTATATACACAATCGGAATAAAATATTCTGCCACAGAATAATAGCATTTTTGTTATGTTTTAGAAAAGAAGAAAGAGAAGAGAGAAAAGAAAAAGAAAAGAAAGATTAAAACAAGGCAAAATGAAGATCACATGTTCTCAATAGAGCAACCATTAATTCTAAATAAAAAAGAAAAATAAGAGAAAAAAAACATAAAAAAAGACATTCAAGAAGGTTCAAAAGCAGTATTAACTGTAGTATGAAAGGTCTTGTGTTGTGAAAGAAAAGAGGTGAGAGGAAGCCATAACTTGTCTCTTTTAATTAACAGTTGAGTAGTATTAGCATTTGCTCGATCCATTCTGTGATTATAGCAAATCAGATTCCACCAAGCTACACCAGATATTTTTGTGGCATCTTTCCAATAAGAAGTTATAATTTGCAGTGCACTAGCAATGACTAAATCAGCCAGTTTACCAAGCAGGGATTGGGAATGCCAAATAGATGAGGTACTGCCCAAAAATATGTAATATACTGAAGGGTATATTGATGGACAAAATTTGATTGAGTTTATTCCAAACTTGTTTCCAAAAAGTGTGAACTGAAGAACACTCAAAAACATGTGCATATAATGGCTATTTTCTTTAGAACACGACCAGCACTTACTGTCTGTAGTAAGTTTAAATTTATAAAGATCTATAGGAGTATAGTACAACCGATTATAAAAATAAAATAATGTTTGGGTTATAGACGCTGAACAGGATGTTGTATGAAGTTTTGACCATATTTGTTTCCATGTAGATATAGGAAAGTTTTGATTGAAATCCTGTTCCCATGCCAATTCTATTTTAGTCTTTGGTCTCACACGACTGGTATGTGTAAGGGATCTGTATATGAAGGACGCTGGGACTTGTGAGGAGAAATTATGAGGCTGGGGAATAGGCTGTGTAGAAGAGGGAGTATCCAAAGAATGAGATAACAATTTATAGAGGATAGCAGAGAGAGTTTGGTACTGCACAGCATAATAAGAGGAAATATGAAATGTCTGTTGAATATCTTGAATTGCAAGTACAGCATTATCTAAAATTAAATGACCCAGAGTTATAATGCCTTGGTGCATCCACTCCTTCCAGACTAAAGTTCTATTATGAATTTTTATATCCTTGTTGTACCATATGGAAGTTTGCCTCAGGTTCTCAGATGAGGAATGAGAGGCAATAAGTAATGGTTCGGCAATAGAGATAGAATGAGTGATTATCGGAGATTGAAGGGATTTAGGAGGTTTTGAAAGCTGAATTGCATCTCTAAAAGTAAATGGTGTAATTTGTGAGGGTTCCAGTTGACTCCATAGAGAGGTTCCATTGTGAAAAGTGGGAGAGAGTGACAACCATATTTGTTTTAAAACAAATGCAGAATGATATCTTTTAAGGCATGGAAAATTTACTCCTCCATTATCTCTAAGTTCTTGTAGTTTGATTAAAGATATACGAGATTTACGTTTGTTCCATAAAAATGTCAGAAACAATGTATTTATAGTTTTAAAAAAGCAGATGGGAGTTTAACTAGGAGAATAGATAGATAAAAAAATTAAAATGGGCAACAACATCATTTTGATTGTGGCCAAACTTCCCCACCAAGTTAAAAAAAAGAGGGTACCATCTGTCAATCAATTTTAAAATCTTTGACTCAACTTCTTTGAGATTAATTCGAATAGTATCTTTAATAGAACTGGAATAGGATATGCCCAGGCATTTAATATGCTTAAAGTTCCAAGTAAAACCAGTATCTTTAAACATGTCGGGTAAACAATAAGCATTTAATGGCAAAACCTCTGATTTGTCTACATTAAGCTTATATCCTGAGACATTTGAGTATTCTCGTAGTAAGCAAAACAATTCTGGAATAGTCTGTTGAGGATTAGAGATGAAGAGCAAAATATCGTCAGCATATGCTGTAAATTTAATCTCCATGTCTTTATGCTTAAATGCGTAAAAATCAGACGACCCATGTATTTTCTCTAGAAGGGGCTCAAGGGCTAATATAAATAAAAGAAGTGATAGAGGACAACCTTGTCTTGTACGTCTGTGTTGGGGGACGTAATGGTATTGTTTACCATTGACTAAAATAGATGTAGAAGGTGAGGAGTATAAAATACTAATAAGTTTAATAGTATGAGGACTAAAACCATGCCATTTTAATGCTCCAAACATAAATTCCCAACAAACTCGATCAAAGTCTTTTTCAGCATCGAGAGTTATAGTAGGTATAGGGTCCCTGAACTTAGAAGCAAAATGGATAATATTGAGAAAAGTTCTAGAATTATCTGATATAAACCGCCCCTTAACAAAACCTGACTGATGAATGTCTATTAAATCTGAGATAAAATGATTAATACGTAAGGCAAGGGCTTTTGCAAAGATTTTACAGTCAACATTAATAAGGGATATAGGTCTATAATTACCACATTTGGATACATCTTCATCTTTTTTAGGAATCAAGCACAACTTAGCTTCAGGAAAAAGTGCCCTTTGCTTGATCTTGTGATATGAAATATTGTATAAGTGTTAATAACTTCGGAACAAAAATGGATGCAAATGTTGAATAAAATTCAATTGAAAGGCCATCAGGGCCCGGGCCTTATCTTTAGGAAGTTTGGTAATGGCATTTTTAATTTCTGACTCAGATAGTTCAGAGTCTAATAGAGACAGATCTACTTTATGTGTCAGAGGAATAGAGTGGAAGAAAGCATCAACCTCAGATATATTAGAAGTGTTTTCGGGAGTATATAATGTGGTATAGTAATCAGTAAAACATTCCAGAATTTTTAAGTCATTAGTGTGTCTGTTTCCAAATGTGTCTGTGATAACAGTAATTTTAGACTTTTGTTTTTTAATCTTTAAGTAGTTTGCCAGTAGCTTACCCGCTTTATTTCCCCCCCCATAAAATTTGGAATTTATTTTGATTAGGGTACCACATGCACTTTCCAAAGATTGCTTATTGTATTGTAATTTAGCATCAATCAACCTGGATAAAGTATCTGGTTTGTTAGAGGAGAAGTTTTCGTGCTCTAGACGCTTTATTTGTGCAAGCAATTGAGAGGAAACTTTAGAATTTTCTTTGAATGCATCTCATATAAAATTTATCTGAGTGTAAGAAGGTAAGTTGTGCCAAAACAATTCTTTAGAAAACATTGTAAATTGTTCAATAAATAAATGGTCTTGTAATAAAATGTTATTAAACCACCAGCGATTAGAAGATGGAGAATTTCCAGGAAAGTTCAAATCAATAATTAACGTGGTGTGATCTGATATAAGAATTGACCCAATGCCAGTATATGAAATTGATTGTAAAATACATTGT
The DNA here is from genome assembly GCF_031143425.1 of Pleurodeles waltl. Taxonomy (NCBI): domain Eukaryota; kingdom Metazoa; phylum Chordata; class Amphibia; order Caudata; family Salamandridae; genus Pleurodeles; species Pleurodeles waltl. Next base: position 1,389,129,431 of record NC_090445.1, read on the forward strand.
GTAGCAAATATATAATCTGTTCTAGAATATGAGTGATGTACTGCAGAATAAAATGTAAATTCTGATACATCTGGAAGTGCAGTTCTCCATATATCACGTAAACCTCTGGAGGATATTGCTTGATGAAAATATTTTTTTCATTTTAGTAGGGATATAACGAGTTTGTGAACAGCGATCTACAAAAGGATCCATAAGCTGGTTGCAATCACCTCCTACCACAAGATTGTCAGAATTGCAAGATAGTAGTAACAAAGAAAAATTAATCCAAAACTGAAGCTCTACTCCAGTTGGACCTTAAAAATTGCAAATGGAATACAGCACCCCATTAATTTTAGCTGCCAGTAATATCCATCTACCTGTAACATCTTTAAACTCTTCTATAACTTGTATTTGTAAAGATTTATGAAACAAAATTATTACCCCATTCTTGTTATCAACAGCAGAGGAACCAAAAACAAGACCAATCCTGTTTCTATTTAGACTTTTAAAGTCCTGCTCCTTAACCGGTTCTGTGCCGCGGACGTAATGGTTACGTCCTGCGGCACAGTGCTGCTAGTAGCGCTCCCTCTGTGGGGTTCCCCCCCACACCCCCAAGGCAGGGATGGAAGAGGAAGCCCTTCCCCTTCCACCCCCGACCCCCCCACCCACCCTGTGACATCAGCACGCGAGCGCGCGCTGACAATCACAGAGCCTTCCCCATCGCACTGGAAGCTCTTCTTCGAGCACGATCGGAAGAGAAATGCTTTGCATTTCTCTTCCGATCACGTGGGAGAGGCCGAGAGAGGCTTCAAAGGGAAGGAAATGTATTTCCTTCCCTTTGAAGTCTCTCTCTGCGTTTTGGCAGCACCCACTAGACACCAGGGATGTCTTTTTTTATAAATGAAATTGGCATAAGGGAGTGACCCCTTGGGCAAGGGTCGCCCCCAGGGCCGGCATTTTTTTTGAAGGCCTTTTCTGCGCCCCCTGGAGGCAGATCGACCTATTATTAGGCCAATCTGCCCCCGGGGGGGCAGAAACCTCTAGGCAACAGGGATCATTTTTTTTTGTTTTTGTTTTTTTTGTTTAGTTTTTTGTTTTTGAGGTGGGGAGCTCCCCTAGGGGGAAAATTATATTTAGGCCATTTCTGCCCCCCTTGGGGGCAGATTGGCCTATTTTTATGAGGCCAATCTGCCCCCAAGGGGGGCAGAAACCACTAGACACCAGGGAGTTTTTTTTAGTTTTGTTCGTTTTTCACGTAAAGGGAGCGACCCCTTAGGCAAGGGTCGTTGCCCTGGGGGCAAATTTATTTTAGGCCATTTCTGCCCCCCATGGGGGGCAGATCAGCCTATTTTAATTAGGCCGATCTGCCCCCAAGGGGGGCAGAAACCACTAGGTACTGGGGATTTTTTTTTTTTTGTTGTTTTACAGATGGGGAGCGTCCCCTTAGGCAAGGGTTGCTCCCCTGGAGAGGCAAATTGTATTTAGGCCATTTCTGCCCGCTTTGGGGGCAGATCGGCCGATTTTAGGTCAATCTGCCCCCAAGGGGGGCAGAAACCACTAGGCACCAGGGATCTTTTTTTTGCGCCGTCATGCAAGGGGAGCGACCTTGTAGGCAAGGGTCACTCCCGGGGGGGGGTGGGAGGGCAAATTTATTTTAGGCCATTTCTGCCCCCCCTGGGGGCAGATCGGCCTATTGTTATTAGGCTGATCTGCCCCCAGGGGGGGGCAGAAACCTCTAGGCGCCAGGGCAATTTTTTTTTTTGTTTGTTTTTTTATAGATGGGGAGCGAACCCTTAGGCAAGGGTCGCTCCCCTGGAGGGGCAAATTGTGTTTAGGCCATTTCTGCCCGCTTTGGGGGCAGATCGGCCGATTTTAGGTCAATCTGCCCCCAAGGGGGGCAGAAACCACTAGGCACCAGGGATCTTTTTTTTGCGCCGTCACGCAAGGGGAGCGACCTTGTAGGCAAGGGTCTCTCCCCGGGGGGGTGGGAGGGCAAATTTATTTTAGGCCATTTCTGCCCCCCCTGGGGGCAGATCGGCCTATTGTTATTAGGCCGATCTGCCCCCAGGGGGGGCAGAAACCTCTAGGCGCCAGGGCAAATTGTTTTTTTTTTTTAGAGATGGGGAGCGAACCCTTAGGCAAGGGTCGCTCCCCTGGAGGGGCAAATTGTGTTTAGGCCATTTCTGCCCGCTTTGGGGGCAGATCGGCCGATTTTAGGTCAATCTGCCCCCAAGGGGGGCAGAAACCACTAGGCACCAGGGATCTTTTTTTTGCGCCGTCACGCAAGGGGAGCTACCTTGTAGGCAAGGGTCTCTCCCCGGGGGGGGTGGGAGGGCAAATTTATTTTAGGCCATTTCTGCCCCCCCTGGGGGCAGATCGGCCTATTGTTATTAGGCCGATCTGCCCCCAGGGGGGGCAGAAACCTGTAGGCGCCAGGGCAAATTGTTTTTTTTTTTTAGAGATGGAGAGCGACCCCTTAGGCAAGGGTCGCTCCCCTGGAGGGGCAAATTGTATTTAGGCCATTTCTGCCCGCTTTGGGGGCAGATCGGCCGATTTTAGGTCAATCTGCCCCCAAGGGGGGCAGAAACCACTAGGCACCAGGGATCTTTTTTTTGCGCCGTCACGCAAGGGGAGCGACATTATAGGCAAGGGTCTCTCCCCGGGGGGGTGGGAGGGCAAATTTATTTTAGGCCATTTCTGCCCCCCCCCTGGGAGCAGATCGGCCTATTGTTATTAGGCCGATCTGCCCCCAGGGGGGGCAGAAACCTCTAGGCGCCAGGGCAATTTTTTTTTTTTTTTAGAGATGGAGAGCGACCCCTTATGCAAGGGTCGCTCCCCTGGAGGGGCAAATTGTATTTAGGCCATTTCTGCCCGCTTTGGGGGCAAATCGGCCGATTTTAGGTCAATCTGCCCCCAAGGGGGCAGAAACCACTAGGCACCAGGGATCTTTTTTTTGCGCCGTCACGCAAGGGGAGCGACCTTGTAGGCAAGGGTCACTCCCCGGGGGGGTGGGAGGGCAAATTTATTTTAGGCCATTTCTGCCCCCCCTGGGGGCAGATCGGCCTATTGTTATTAGGCCGATCTGCCCCCAGGGGGGGCAGAAACCTCTAGGCGCCAGGGCAATTTTTTTTTTTTTTTTGTTTTGTTTTTTTAGAGATGGGGAGCGAACCCTTAGGCAAGGGTCGCTCCCCTGGAGGGACAAATTGTGTTTAAGCCATTTCTGCCCACTTTGGGGGCAGATCGGCCGATTTTAGGTCAATCTGCCCCCAAGGGGGGCAGAAACCACTAGGCACCAGGGATCTTTTTCTTGCGCTGTCACGCAAGGGGAGTGACCTTGTAGGCAAGGGTCGCTCCCCGGGGGGTGGTGGGGAAAATTTATTTTAGGCCATTTCTGCCCCCCCCCAGGGGTCTCTCCCCTGGAGGGGCAAATTGTATTTAGACCATTTCTGCCCCCGGCTGATTTGAGGTGAATCTGTCCCAAGGGGGGCAGAAACCACTACGCAATGGGGATCTTTTTTTTTTGCGCCGTCACGCAAGGGGAGCGACCCCGTAGGCAAGGGTCGCTCCTGGGGGGGGGGGGGGTGGGGGTTAAATTTATTTTAGGGCATTTCTGCCCCCCCTGGGGCCGGCTGAGCTAGAGGCCAAAATCCACAGGTAGGCACTTTGCAAAAAACACCTCTGTTTTCTGTGAAAAAATGTGATGTGTCCACGTTGTGTTTTGGGCCCTTTCTTTTCGTGGACGCTAGGCCCACCCACACAAGTGAGGTACCATTTTTATCGGGAGACTTGGGGGAACGCTGGGTGGAAGGACATTTGTGGCTCCTCTCAGATTCCAGAACTTTCTGTCACCGAAATGAGAGGAAAAAGTGTTTTTTTGGCCAAATTTTGAGGTTTGTAAGGGATTCTGGGTAACAGAACCTGGTCAGAGCCCCACAAGTCACCCCATCTTGGATTCCCCTAGGTGTCTAGTTTTCAGAAATGTGCTGGTTTGCTAGGTTTCCCCAGGTTCCGGCTGAGCTAGAGGCCAAAATCCACAGGTAGGCACTCTTTTCTGTGAAAAAATGTGATGTGTCCATGTTGTGTTTTGGGCCATTTCCTTTCGTGGGCGCTAGGCCTACCCACACAAGTGAGGCACCATTTTTATCGGGAGACTTGGGGGAACGCTAGGTGGAAGGAAATTTGTGGCTCCTCTCAGATTCCAGAACTTTCTGTCACCGAAATGTGAAGAAAATCGTTTTTTTTAGCCAAATTTTGAGGTTTGCAAAGGGTTCTGGGTAACAGAACCTGGTCAGAACCCCACAATTCACCCCATCTTGGATATCCCTAGGTCTCTAGTTTTCAAAAATGCACAGGTTTGGTAGGTTTCCCTAGCTGCCAGCTGAGCTAGGGGCCAAAATCTACAGGTAGGCACCTCTGTTTTCTGTTAAAAAAAATGGGATGTGTCCAAGTTGTGTTTTGGGCCATTTCCTTTCGTGGGCGCTAGGCCTACCCGCACAAGTGAGGTACCATTTTTATCGGGAGACTTGGGGAAACGCTGGGTGGAAGGAAATTTGTGGTTCCTCTCAGATTCCAGAACTTTCTGTCACCGAAATGTGAGGAAAATGTGTTTTTTTTGCCAGATTTTGAGCTTTGCAAAGGATTCTGGGTAACAGAACCTGGTCAGAGCCCCACAAGTCACCCCATCTTGGATTCCCCTAGGTCTCTAGTTTTCAAAAATGCACAGGTTTGGTAGGTTTCCCTAGGTGCCGGCTGAGCTAGGGGCCAAAATCTACAGGTAGGCACTTGGCAAAAAACACCTCAGTTTTCTGTAAAAAAATTAGATGTGTCCACGTTGTGTTTTGGGCCATTTCCTTTCATGGGCGCTAGGCCTACCCACACAAGTGAGGTACCATTTTTATCGGGAGACGTGGGGGAACGCTGGGTGGAAGGAAATTCGTTGCTCCTCTCTGATCCCAGAACTTTCTGTCACCGAAATGTGAGGAAAATTTGTTTTTTTAGCCAAATTTTGAGGTTTGCAAAGGATTCTGGGTAACAGAACCTGGTCAGAGCCCCACAAGTCACCCCATCTTGGATTCCCCTAGGTCTCTAGTTTAAAAAAATGCACAGGTTTGGTAGGTTTCCCTAGGTGCCGGCTGAGCTAGAGGCCAAAATCTACAGGTAGGCACTTTGCAAAAAACACCTCTGTTTTCTTTAAAAAAATGTAATGTGTACACGTTGCATTTTGGGGTATTTCCTGTCGCGGGCGCTAGGCCTACCCACACAAGTGAGGTATCATTTTTATCGGGAGACTTGGGGGAACGCTGGGTGGAAGGAAATTTGTGGCTCCTCTCTGATTCCAGAACTTTTTTCACCAAAATGTGAGGAAAATTTGTTTTTTTAGCCAAATTTTGAGGTTTGCAAAGGATTCTGGGTAACAGAACCTGGTCAGAGCCCCACAAGTCACCCCATCTTGGATTCCCCTAGGTCTCTAGTTTTAAAAAATGCACAGGTTTGCTAGGTTTCCCTAGGTGCCGGCAGAGCTAGAGGCCAATATCTACAGGTAGGCACTTGGCAAAAAACACCTCTGTTTTCTGTCAAAAAATGGGATGTGTCCACGTTGTGTTTTGGGGCATTTCCTGTCGCGGGCGCTAGGCCTACCCACACAAGTGAGGTATCATTTTTATCGGGAGACTTAGGGAAACATAGAATAGCAAAACAAGTGTTATTGCCCCTTGTCTTTCTCTACATTTTTTCCTTCCAAATATAAGAGAGTGTGTAAAAAAGACGTCTATTTGAGAAATGCCCTGTAATTCACATGCTAGTATGAGCACCCCGGAATTCAGAGATGTGCAAATAACCACCGCTCCTCAACACCTTATCTTGTGCCCATTTTGGAAATACAAAGGTTTTCTTGATAGCTATTTTTTACCCTTTATATTCCAGCAAATTAATTGCTGTATACCCGGTATAGAATGAAAACCCACTGCATGGTGCAGGTCATTTATTGGCTCTGGGTACCTAGAGTTCTTGATGAACCTACAAGCCCTATATATCTCCGCAACCAGAAGAGTCCAGCAGACGTAACGGTATATTACTTTCAAAATTCTGACATTGCTGGAAAAAGTTACAGAGTAATACGTAGAGAAAAATTGCATATTTTTTCACCTCAATTTCAATATTTATTTTTCCAGTTGTTATTTTCTGTAGGAAACCCTTGTAGGATCTACACAAATTACCCCTTGCTGAATTCAGAATTCTGTCTACTTTTCAGAAATGTTGTGGTTTCTGGGATCCAGCATTGGTTTCATGCCCATTTCTGTCACTGACTGGAAGGAGGCTGAAAGCACAAAAAAATCGTAAAAATGGGGTATGTCTTCAGTAAAATGCCAAAATTGTGTTGAAAAATTGGGTTTTCTGATTCAAGTCTGCCTGTTCCTGAAAGCTGGGAAGCTGGTGATTGTAGCACTGCAAATCCTTTGTTGATGCAAATTTCAGGGAAAAAACTATAAGCCTTCTTCTGCAGCCCCTTTTTCCCATTCTTTAAAAAAAAAAAACATTTTCACTGTATTTTGACTAATTTCTTGGCCTCCTTCTGGGGAACCCACAAAGTCTGGGTACCTCTAGAATCCCTAGGATGTTGGAAAAAAAGGACGCAAATTTGGCGTGGGTAGCTTATGTGAACAAAAAGTTATGAGGGCCTAAGCGTGAACTGCCCCAAATAGCCAAAAAAAGGCTCGGCACAGGAGGGGGAAAAGGCCTGGCAGCGAAGGGGTTAAGATGTGTTTGGTGTACAAGAGCAACCTGACAATTTAATTTAGAGAGATGTTGGAGCACTCTTTGTTTCTTAACCGGATTACGTAAACCCTTAACATTCCATGAAATAATACGAAGACTGGTCATTTAACCGGGGGAAGAGATTTAGACAACAGAACCTTAACGAAACCTAAGATACATACAACATGTGAATTGTAGAATAAGGTGGAAGGGAAAATTATGAACACATATCCAGATGAGGTTGCTTTTGGATGCCAACATTGCACTGTAAGGTAAAAAAAAATATAAAAGAAGAAAGAGAGACAAAAGTAGAAGAAAAAAGTACGAAAGAGATAAAGAAGTAAAGAGATGGCAAAAGCAACCCATTGGTAGACGAAAAAAAATCACCAAAAGCCAAAAAGCTTCAGTCATAATTATCTTGACAAGAAGAATATATTTTGCAAGAGAGAAAGGGAGTAGCAAGAAAATTAGAGGCCAATCAGGAACAACACCCCGAGGAATTAAAATAATTAAATGGCAAGAGGGAGGAGAGACGTTAAAACAGAATAAATACATTACAATATAAACAACTGACAACGCAACTTACCAACAAGGGAAAGAACACTATGATGTCGAGCTATACAAGAATATAGACACAATGGGAAAGGGGATTTTCTTTGCTTGACATTTCAGCGTTTTCAATACCTGTAGAGAAAAAATAAATGGTTTAAAAATCCAACATTAACCAATCAAGTCTTGGCGATTTCTATTGCCTCCCCTTTGTGAGTATATATAAATTGTTTCAAGTCAGAGGGATTTTCAAAAGTAGTTGTTCTGTCCTTGAAGGTAACCTTAAAGAAACAAGGGTGAACAAGGCCTAATCTAGCATTCATACATCATAAAGCTGGTCGGAGATCCATAAATTCTTTCCTTCTTTTGGCTGTCGCCGTGGCCACATCCTGGCTAAAGAAAATCTTTTGGCCTGACCACAACATTTGTTTACGTTGTTTGGCGGCAGTTAAGACTGTCATTAAATCTGAGTATTGTAGAAAGAGGGCGATAATTACTCTTGGTTTAGATGTAGAAGAAGGACCAATACGATGGGCTCTCTGAATGTTGAGGACTGTGGTATTCTGCAGACCAACAATCTTCGGGATATGAGTTTGCAAAAATGTTATCAAATCTTGGCCTTCTGAGCCTTCCGGAATGCCATAAATGCAAAGATTATTTCGCTGATTACAATTTTCCAAATCTTCTGTCTGTTTTTTAAGTAGTATGACTTCCTTAGTCAGATTATCAACTTTAATAGCAGTGTCTTGTATGCCACTGATCCTCTGTTGCACATCAGAAAGTCGAGAATCCAGACGTGACCATTTCTCTTCAATTCGTTGTAGTGCAATATTTGTTTCCATAGCAAAAGGCTTTATAAACTTAAGTTCATCCATAATGTCTTTTGTTGCCCCCGGAGTCTTTATGACCATTAGAATTAGAAACAGAGGATACAGGTACTTTTGAAGTATGAGGAACCTCCATTTTAGCAATGTAGTGTAGACTTAATACAGTATTTTTTAATTGATGCTCTTTCACAGTCTATTAGGTCACCTCAAAGGACAAATGTTGAAAATTATAGAAGAAAATCTAGATTGAATTATCTAAAACAATTTCAGAGTCAACATCTCAAAATGGCAAAAGAAGTATAGAGATCCCCACATTAATTAAAATAATAGTGGGTAATATAAAGCGTGGCCAAGGGGAAAAAAACAAACGTTTTAAGAATAAAAGTGGTCTTCACAAAATGGTGGACGCATTTTTGTGAGAAAGGGAGCAGCAGGTTTAAAGAAGTAAACTCTGTGAAAAAACAGTTCAAAAGATTTTTAAAACTCACCATACTGCTCCCTGCATATTCACATTCCACATTTTGAAGAAGAAATGTGCCAGTCATCGAATAAATGCTTTCCAGTAAAAAAACGGCCTCGGCAGCTCGGGAGCGTCACTATCGAGCAGCCATCTTGATTGCTCCGGCGAATGATCTCCTCCAAAGTCCTCTTTAACCCCAAAGTTGTAGAGACTTTCGGGAGATGATCTCCCAATGGCACCCTCGTGGAACAGGGAAACCGGCCCCTCCTCCGCAGCATCCTCTTGAGCCACGGTCTCTCGGCGAAACTATTTTTACATTTTCTTGTCAATGACCATTTTAGAGTATGTACCTTTAAGGCTGGCAATTTTCCTAATTGAAAGGTTGAAAACTGTTATGTTGTTGATCTGTTGGTCCCCTGTTGATTTATGGAACTATATTGCAGTGATACTGCAAACATGTTCTGGATCCCACCAATTGTTTTGAAACTACTCTGTATCTTACCTATATATTGTATTTTGATCTACCAATGCTTTTTTTTGTTATCCACAATTTACTCTCATGTGCTTTTTCAACCTCCGTGGCCCTTTTGCTATGAGCTCCCCTAGGGAAAATGTTTTGAAGTAGGACCCCTCCAAACCTTTATGGCAAGACTTGGGAGAGTGGGAGTGGCAAAGCTGAGCGGAAGGGCCTGGGAGTAAGAGATAGTTTCAGGGGCACTTTTCTATAGCTCAAATTCTTCACTAAATGTGTGGATTATAAAAAAGCAAATATATCACACACAATAAATTGACCAACTATTCTGCCCCACATAATTGGGGTGTTGCGCGCCCCCTCACATCCCTGGGCCCCAAGCAACTGCACCTGCTGCCATAATGATAGTTGCAGACCTGAGTAGCAGGCTGCCTCTCTCCTCTGCCTTCCCCACCATGCCCCGTCATCACTCTAGTCCTAAAACAGACTCACTGTCCCTTTCAGAAAAAAATGAGCTCCCTCGTGTTGCCCGACTTTGCAGCAAGGGTTTCTTCAACTCTAATGCAAGCAAGGCACCATCCCTCTGTTAGAAAGTAATGATTCTAATGCAGTGGGCCCTTCAATCCCCTGGGATCTAGTGCCACTTTACCTGCTTCACTAGTTATAGATACTTAATTGTAAAGGATCTTTATAAAAACATGGGCCACAATCTTGTGCCATAATCTTTCCATCATCACGCTGAGGCCCAAGCTAAGCTGTCTCATCTGCTTTATTATTCACCTCCCTTGGGCCTTGGTATGAGATCTAAAACAACAATGGCAGACACAGTAAGGGTGCACTGGGCCCTAACGCAAACAAAGAAGGATAATAAAAGAGCCATAATTGGGTTTTAGTTGGACCCTCACAGCCCTGGGCATCAGTGCTACTTCACCTGCAGCCCCAGTGATACCTACAGACCTATGAAACAGGCATCGTCCTTTGCACACTCCACAGAGCTCTTACTCCTATGCCTAAGGCTCAAAGTAGACTGTCTGTCTCTTTGTGTGATAAAAAGGGGAACAAAGCCCCACACTTCACCCCCTCACCCCAGTGTTTGGGCCCTGTTTCCTGTGCAGCTAGGGTTACTTGGGCCCTAATACTAGCAAGTAAAGTGGGCCTCCACTCACAAATTGGGGTTCAGTGCCTACCTCACACCCTTGGTAACAGTGCCACTGCACCTGCTACACTAATGGTAGTGCTGGCCCTTTCACTAAAAAACAGCCCCATATGTTGCCACCTTCCTCGGGTCATCTCTCTTAAAGAATGGTCTCTTCCATTTGTAGATGGAAATATTAGCCTCCAGATAGAACCCCTCCTATGGGCCATGTCTTTGACATTATCCATAGTTCTCCCTCCTTTCCTCTTTCTTCTGAGCTATTACTTTGGAGGCCCAAGTGCCCAGATGATCAGGGTGCTGCTTCTGAATGTGACCCTGCTGGCTGGCCATCAACTTACCTGAACAAACATCTGCACGTCGAAATTGACAGGATCTATGTGGACCGATGTGCCTGTGTGTTTTTTGATTCCACAAAACCAGTACCTATACTTTTTGTTAAAACAACAGAAGTAACCATACCTGATGGTTAATATAGACCCTGTGGTGCCTGTGGCCAAAGTGAATGGGGATGAGGCTGTCATGTGTTGTGAAGCCGAGGGCGACACAGAGCGATGAAGAATAAAAGAGCCTTCTTTGCATGGTGCCTGCTGCCTGAAAGAAATGTAAATGTGTGCAATTGGTTTATCACCAAAAGTAAGGGCTGCTTGGGACCCAGTATAAGCCTTAATCGATGGAGTCACTTGAGGTTTCATGTGAACAAGTGACACTTGAGTTTTCAAAAATATCCTTTTAATGGATACATATAAAAAATGCTTGCACTAGGTACAGTCTGATTACCTATTACTAAATATATGTTTTAAAAGCACTTGTTTTATTTTAAACACTAAACCCAGAGGCACTGGAATTATGCAGTTCTACAGCTTTTTTCGCATAATTATGAATCTGCTACAGTTGCCACATAATCCATCATCTGGTCCAAAAAAATGTAGATCTGAACAACTTTTTTTTGTCTTGTCGTAGTTTTTGCCAAACGTTATTGTTAGGGGAGCTGCAGGGCCCTCACCAATACAAAAACACCCTGGCTGTAAGTGTAAGTATGTTTTGGTCTAAAAAAAAGCACAAATTGTCATATTTGTCTCTAGCAAAGAAAGGTGTTGGGATGAAAAAGGCCTCTGCATGGTATAAGGTGTGTACCCCTGGCCTAATTGCCCATCTGTACTGTTGTCTGGATCCCTAATGCTGATTTTTGCTGTTACAGGCAAACACAGAACATCTATGTGCGCCATGACATAGGTCTGTCTAATGGATTGCGGTCTTGTTGGGCCAGGAGGGGAGCCCAGAATGCTACCCTCATAGAGGTGAAAGGCTACCCCCTTCATCAAGAGTTAAACAGCATGAGCGGGATGGCAGCATACCGTGTAGTGATCAGTAGGTGTGAACATGTCCTTTTTAGCTGTGTAACTGGAGTGAGGCCTACAGGCTCACTCACCTTTTTTAAAGTTCCCCTGCTGTGTACTTAATTCACCCTTGTCCTACACCAGTTGGATGTAGAGTGCTGTGCAGCGCAGGAGTAGTGACTTGGTGCTGGATGTATGTGTGCCTGGGAAGAGTACAATGCAGGGACAGAACAGTGCTGTGCAGTACAAGCATGGTTAGTGCATGTACTGAGGGGCATACTTATGAGCCACGTTGCATTTCTCTTGCATCACGCAAATGAGGAGCAAGAGTGACATAAGCCCAAAATGCAATTTATTAAGCCATCCAAGGCCACCTTATGTGGCCCTGGGTGGCTTCATAAATTTGGAGCAACGCAACATAGCTCATATCGCTCTGTTGTGTTACTCTGTCCCAGGGAGGCGTTCCATGGGTGTTGCGTGGCTGTTCACATGCAACGTCTGTGGATTTTGACGCTTTTCCAGATTTATCAGTAGCGGTAGGCCTGGGGATGCACCAAATCTGCTACGCCTCCCCAGTTTGGTGCAACTCATTTTTCTTCTTTCTATATATGTATTTCTTTCTGCAGCACACATAGAAAGATAAAAATGCTTCAGAGGATTGTGTTTGTGAAGGAAGGTATCCCTTACTGCACAAAAACAATCCTGCCTCCAACAAAGGCACCCTTGCACAATGGTAAACAGTGCCAGCACAGGGACAAAGGTAGGAATGTGAAGTATTCTTTTAAATTCTGTATATTCCTGCCCTTTCCCTGTGACACAGCACAGCAAGGTGACTAGCGGCACTACGACACAAAGTCATAAATATGTCCCTGAGTGTAAATATGCCTGTGAGCTATAAATTATACGAGATGCAGTGCTGTGCATCGTGTGCACAATGAAAGCATGTGCTGGGTATATGTGTGCTTGTGAGACCGAATGCATGAATGGTGAAGTGCTGTGCAGCGCACAGTGATTGTGTCTGCTGGCAGTTTGTGTGTTTTTAAATAGCACACCATGGTACAATACAGAAAGGGTACAGTACTGAGCAGTGTGCATAGAGTGATTGTGTGCTGGCTATATGTGCCCCTGGTGTGGCACAATCCATGGAGGTGACAGTACTGGAGCGTATGTGTGCTATGTACGTACACTGAGTGCAAGTGTGGCTGCAATGGTACATTACATTGAGGACCCTGGGTTCCATTTGTTGGAAGCCCAGGCCTGCCTGGTGAAGACATGGGGAGTAGAGGAATCCCCGCAGACATATATGTGTATTGCTGCATTCCTGTGTTCTGGATGAGACGCACTAGTAAAAGGGAGAGAGAGAGAGACAGAGATGGGGCTGTTAAGAAAATAATGCAGAGTAGGGCTGGGAGCCTAGGATTAACATTTTAATGCACATATCAGCGTGGCTGACATCCAGGTCTGAACTCCAATGGCCTGAGTTGTGGGTCTATCAGCTTCAGAGACTTTCTTGCTGTGACAGACAGGCCTTTCAAGAGGAAGAAGAGGAAGAAGAGGGAAAAAAGCGTACACTTCAAAAGAAGCAGAAATGCAACATAAAATGTCAAAGCCCCAGACCCTAAATCACATTTTATGTCTGGAAATGGGCTATAAAAAGTGGAAGTTGAGACCCCCAAAATGTATCATCCGCCAAGCAGCCAGACGGGCTGCAGAAGTAGTGGAAGCTCTGCAAGACTTCTGCTTGTGACCAGAACGGGGGGCCCAGGTTTACTAGTCTCCCTGCTGGGTGAAGGGACATCACCCAGGGTAACCAAAACCACCTGTTCTGGAGCCTAGAGCACCTGAGGGAGCAGGATCCAGTAGGGAGTCCTATGCGACCCTCATAAGCCAGGAGACGGCCGCCGTGGACTGAGCAGTGCATCTAGTGCCATGCGAGAAGCATCAACCCCAGACCGCCTCATTGCAGTGAACCCATTTGCCAGAGGAGGGCATCATAGAAGTGACTGTATGAAAAAGCGCCAAGACTTCAGGCCAGGGGTCACTGTGGTGTTGACTGTCGCAACAAGGAAGTCTACACCTACCCCACAAGTACTGCGGCACGCTTGTAAAACAGGTAGGTCTGCCGTTGCTGAGTTTTGCCAAAGATCAGTCTGTCGCCTTGGAAAACTGAAGGTGCAACCTGTCATTTAGACCTGTCCTCTGACCGACCCCAAGGAAGCTGGAGGATGCCTTGAGGACTTTGTTCCGGAGATCAATCACCTACCCTTTATGCAGGGAAACTGAACCTATCACGCAGACAGAAGCAGGGAGCACCTCTGACCACTGTTGAGGCTGGCAGCCCCGTTCGGGAGAGAGAGTCTACCCCTGTTGGGTGCTGCAGCGTGTACCACAAGCAATCCAACTTTCCAAAACAGGACCAAAACTGCAAGTGCCCATAGTCAGGGCACCAAGTGAAACGCAGAACACCTCCTTGCTGAGGGAGTGGGTAAGACTTGAACAGGGTTTGTTGGGCCTCAGGGACTCCCTGCTGAAGGTGCTGCAGTACCCTAAACCCTTTTGACTATTTCCAAAAGAGTGAAAAGGGATTCTTGAGTGAGGCTTACTAGTGAGGATTCCCTTGAAGCGCACACCAGTGAATGGGGAATAACCATAATCACATTGCATGGTCAAGGGTCAATCAATCAGTCAGTATTTGTAGAGTGAAGTACTGCCACCCATAGGGGTATCTGGGTGCTGTGTTGTGAGGTCTCAGTTGAAAAGCCAGGTCATGAGTTTCTTTCTTAAATCCACAAGGGAAGGCACTGTTCGAAGGTGGAGAGGCAGGACGTTCCAGGTCTTGGCGGTGATGTAGGAAAAGGAACATCCACTGCTGCAGCTGTGACAGATTTGTGTGTGTGTGTGTGTGTGTGTGTGTGTGTGTGAGGGCTAGTTAGGAGGAGCGCAGGTGTCTGGAGGGTTCCTGGAAGTTCAGTTGGTGGTAGATATAAGCAGGTCATGATCATGTAAGGCCCTGTAGCAGTGTGTTAGGATACTGAACAGGGATTTGCTAAAGAAACACTAGAGCCCTGACCTCAAGGGTATTGGGTTGTTGCTTACAAATGGTATTTCTTTGAATGTGTAGCATTAGAAATAAAATACTTATTTTAATCTCCAAAAGCGAGTATTTGACTGTCATTGATATATTGATATTACTGAGTGTACTTTGAGTTATGAGTTGTGTTCACTATTCTGTATATATACTACCCCCCTGTTGAACCATTGACTGCTTGTTCACATAAACCACTGAAAGTTAAGTGCAGAACCGGTATTTGACCCAGTGAGCAGGATCTATAGTAGGTCAGGCTCCAGGACAAGAGGAGTGAAAGGCTTCTACCACCATGGTTTGGCCCAGTAGCCCCTGAATGCCCCTTGGCCCTCTGAAAGGGGTTCTCCCGGAAGGAAAATCTTTGTGGTGTGAAAAACTAGACTGTTGTCTCTTATAATGAAGTTAGCCAAGGACTGAAGTTGGCTGACCCACCATTCCACATTGTAAGCTGTAGTAGGCGGAAAAAAATATGAGTGACACAACAACAGACTGAAGAGTGATGGCTGAAAGCCACTCTATGTGAATCCATTTGATATAACTTTAGCAAAATCAAAAGTTCTTGGCTAACGAAAGACCTAATAGTAAGTACATTGCATGTATAATTTTAATAATATCTAAAAGTCTTGGTTACCATACGTTAAAATTGGGACAGTGAAAAGAAGGGTGTGAAAGTACACAATGGTGAAGCTAGAGCCCATTTGGGTCCTGCATGTCAAGAACAGGGTGCATGCTGTATATCTCAATCCTTTGTATAGGAATGGAAACACGACAGGTCTGTCGCCAAGGCCCCTGTTTCTGACGTGTGGTCAAGCAGATGCAGTTCCTGCCCCCCCAGAGACCTCTCCTCCCGCCCACCCCATAGGATGCTGTAGCCAGCCAACAGGGTGGGCTGCAATGGAGAGGGCGTGCCTTTAGGACCCAGAGGGGTGGGATGCTAGAGGAGGAACGGGAGGCACTTGTCCCATTCCGTTAGAGTCTCAAGGATCAGACAGAGAAGAGGGGAAGAAACAGCCCGGAGCCCAGACTGGTGAGGAGGAGGGTGGCGACGCGGAGCGGTAGGGGTGCACGAGCTAGGGGAATGAGGGACGAGGTTGCGGGGCCATGAGACAAGATTTGCGGGGCGAACTAGTTTGGGGAACTGATGGGGACAAGGAAAGGAAAGCTGGGGCAAGATAAAAGGGGCGCGAAGTAAGTGATAAAGACAATATGACAGGACTGGGCACAAGGGAGTAGGGCTGGAGGAGCGAGAGTAGGCGCAGGGTCACGGGGCCCGCGAAATTAAAGGGAGAGAGCTGGGGGCATAGACAAGGGAATAAGGCATGGGAGGTTAAATGGAGGGAGGTGGGAAAAATAAATGTGTGAAGGAAAGGTGGTATATGGAGATCAGGTTTGACATATCGAGTGTTCGGTAAGAATATGAAACGGTGGGGGTGGAGGGGGGGGGGACAAGGCACAACCACTGCCCGGTTAATAAATGGCAAGAGGGTACAGATGTCCAAGTCACTGACGGACTACCTAGGAAATCTGGCATTGTATATCGACGGAAACATCATAGTTTTGATCTATGTCTCCAGGTTTACCCTTCGAGTTTCCACTGTGACTGCTGCCTGCCGGTGCCCTTAATGCCTCCACCCCAAAAAAAATAATTTATGTCAGGGTGCATTTTTTTTTTCGGGGGGGGGGAGATTGCTAGGGTTACAGACGAACGGCAGGCGAAGCACGGAAACAGCTGCCACAAGAGTGCGAGCCTGTTTTATTTATTATTTCTGTGTGTGTGTGTGTTTGGGGGGGGGTGCTTCTAAATACAGTAGGGTGCCAGAATTAACGCGCGACGGGCACGGTTGAGCTATGCTACCGAGATAAAGTTTATAAAGAGGGGACTGTGTAGGCTGGAGAACGGGCAGTTTGGACAGGCCGGCAAGTTTTGTGGTTTTGTGATTCTTGGCGTTTTTTGAAAGAACGTATGTTTTTTTCCTAAATGTCTTGTAGCTGCAGAAGAGCTGTACTCGCAACCGCAGTCAACGGCTGGGAGTAGGGTGCCCAAGGTAGTGCAAGATGGGGGAATGGGGAAGTGCTCTGTCTGGAGAAGTTTGATGTTTTTTTTTTTTTCTTTTCTTCTTTTCCTGGAAAGAAGGGGTATAAAAGTGAGCTTCAGTCAGTTACAGTATGTCCCAGCTGCCAGGCCAGCCCTCCCACCTCAGGCTGCCTTTTGTTCTCAGCAGCAGCTGGAATGCTGCTAAAAGTATCAGTGGGAGGGATGCGGGGGGGATTAAGGAAGGTGGGAGGGAGGTGGGACCCTTTCCCCTCGGTGGGTGAAAGGAGGGGTGGGTTAATTGGTCCCAGATGTGGCCATACTAAAATGGAACACGTAGATACAATGAGAGGGAGGGAGAGGGAGACAGGGGTTCGGCCTGAGATGAAAGGGGGTAGGGGGCGGTCGCACCCTTTTTCTCAGTGCTCTGAGAATGGACCACTGTAGCGAGAAGGAAAAACTAAGTTCAACAGTGAAAAGTGGGCGGGCTGATACATCGTATTGGAATAACCGAGTACCTTCACTTTTCCGTCGAGGTCTATAAAAGAAAGAATCAAATTCAGTGAGAAAATAAAGCTGTGGAATTTTAAGGCAATGGAGGACTAAATTATGCGTTGGGCTGACTAAAATTAGCAGGAAATAAGTCAAATTATGAGACACATTCAAGCTCGTTCCGTGACAGTATTACTTCACTTTTCATACATTAATACAATTTGGGAAGAAGTTTCACCTCAAGAGTACGAGTTTGCACGACTACAGAAATCGGCAAGGGGCACTCACGACCTTTGGAAAAGATTTACCACTGAGTTGCACCACGATTAGTGCTCTTTAGTAACCACTAACCCATTTGAGCTAGAACTATTTTGTTTCTTAAAATCTACAAATTATGCCGAAAATGTTGAATTATGTGGAACAAATCAATAAATGCATAACTATGCGGATTATGCGGCGGCTGCAGTATCACGTGACTCCTGTTGCCCTGGCTGTGCCCTGGCTGTGGGGAAGATATATGCTAATGCAGCACAATACAAAGACTCAAAGATAGTAGATTAGGCAGTTAATATACTACTTGAACCATAAATCTAATGGACTGAGGTTAACTGGAATTTGGTATTTTTGAGGTACCGTGTTGGATCCAGGAATAACGCCAGAGCAAATTTAAATTCCCCCACTTTATTTTTGTCTGTGAATTATAAAAAGTGGCTCATGTAAATATGGGGATGGAATACTGTCTGTAACACATTTTTTGTCTATACCTGTTTGTTTGCTTATGCCAGTAAATTTATATCCTGTGTCCCTGGCGCTCGTTTTATGCGCAGCATGCACTGTTCCACCAGCCTCTCGCTGAGTGGGACAGTGCGGATTGCAGAGTGGCGGAAATACACCCAATTGACAGGTGCTCTGTCAGAAGGTGGATTAACGTTTATGGCATGATTGCTAGAGCACACCATTGTTTTCCATCACTGTGATTTGTGACCCCCCTGCTCCAGGTCTGTATCAGCATGGATCCTTCCTTGAATGTTTCATTCTAACCGCCGGCCCGCGAGGATGGCGGCAGGAGGAATTTACAGCCTTTTTTACACCCCTCGCTCACCCCAGGCCGACTGTTGCCTTTCTGGCATTGGCTTACCTCCTGCACACGGCCTTTTCCAGCCCGCCCAAATCTCTGGGTTTGCCACTCAGTCTAGAGCTGCATGACCTGTCTCTGCATGTTCCCAGTCTCAAGGCTTGTCACTCACTCTTAGGCTGCCAGGGATCTGTCCTCGCATGTAGACTGGGGCGAACCTTCAGGGGGAGTGTTTGGGGTGTTACACCTTCCCTAATACATATATTCTTTAATAAATAGTTGGTTACAGGTGCTTTCAGTTGGGTATGGTGAGGTGGCTGTTGGAATTCACCTCGAATGTTTGCCTGCATACACTCTACTCTACTCTCTGTTTTGAAGTTCTTAAAAATGTTGATTATTTTTCAACATATTTGGCCTGATTTAGAGTTTGGTGGATGGGGTTACTTCGTCACAAGTGTGACGGATATCCGGTCTGCCATATTACAATTCCATAATCTCCTACGGCGGACAGGCTATCCGTCATGTTTGTGATGGAGTAACACGCCTGCCAAAACCTAAATCAGGCCCATTGCCTTTTAAGGAACCCTAACAATCAGCACTGCTATCGCTCCCCACTTCTCCTTATGCCCCTCATGCTTTTCTTCTCAAATAATATATTTCACCATGTTATGCCAGTGTGTTTGTTGGGAAATCTGAAGCTCACCCCTCGTCTAATCTTACTGACCAAGCTACACCCCTGCATATAGAGCTCCAGAGGCAGTAAGAGTATCCCTCGTAAACACTCAAGCATTACTGTGATGTTGGTCCCTAGAATGCAAAGGCCTCATCAACTGTCAACGATTTGCATTTTGTTATCTTACCATCCTTCAACACACTTGACGCATACACACTCACATATTTCTAACTTATCGAAAATAAGTTTAACACTGTACCAATCCTCTTGCTCTGTATAGCTACCATTGCACAATGCCCTCCTTCCCTACAATGGAGGAATTCAGTAGTTGGCTCCTCTGAGTGATGAGGAATCCTTTTAGATGAGAACGTAAGTGTCTGCCTGTTTGTAGTGATGAGGGTTTATTCTGCCAGTGTCAATGGTTGTCTTCACTGAGTGATGTGGTACCCTCCTGTAGGCCAATGCAGAGTACCTGTCATCCCAAGTGATAGGCTTTCCTTGTGGGATAAGTGTTTCCCTCCTGTGAGTCATAGTGTTGCCACCTTGAGATGATGGCTAAAGGTATTTGCATCTTCTGAATGGTAACTTTTATACACGCAGTGGCCACAGGGTGACATGCAAGCCACCTGCAAAATAATTAAACAAAAGAAAAAATACACTGATTACAATTTCCTCATTAAGTTGTGGTGATCTCTGCAAATCCCAACCAACTATCTTTCTAGGTTGCAAGGAAAATGGAAATGAACCAATTGATTTTGGTGAAGTTGATAATATCCGTCATATTGAAATATTGCTAGACGTGGTTCTGCATGGACAGTTTTTTCTTGTTTTACTACTTTGCTGACACACCTTGTCTTCCAGTGCAGACAGGTGATGCTTTGTCTCCAGGACGTTTGAGGGATCTTCTAAATTCTGTGCCTGTTCCCTATTTAGACTACCTCTTCCTCACACCCCTAGGAATTGGAATCTTCTCCTTTGAAGTGTTGTATCACTTTCTCACAACATTCACATTTTCACCTCCATTCACCTTCACAAGGCATGCAAGAAAGTGCTTTTCTGTTCTTGGGCTTTGGATGGTGCCTACTGCCTGATGCTCAATCTGACTAAAATAAATGTTATTGACGAACCCTATCAACCACCAACAAAACCAGCACATCTCTCTTCTCAAATCTAGCACAAAGTTATATTTCCAAGTAGCTGAGGAGAACAATGACTTCCATGTTCTAGACAAACATCTTCTCACCACTCAGAACTTTATGAGGGAGGCTTCTGAAATGATATATGATAAAGACCGATTTCCTGATTTTAGGAACAAGACCTCCTTTCCAATGGCTCAGTTTTTCACAGGTTTATGACTTTCATGCTTGGTAGTTGGTCCTGCTTGTGGAACAAACTACCACTTTACTTAGCAACCTACAATTACAACAAGCAATTTATAAAGATCTGTAAAAATCACGTGTGTTATCATAACATGTTCAAAGGCCCTTACCAAGCTACCATTTGGGCAAGAAAACTCATGAGATGTAATTCAATTTTCAATGCACATAACATAAACTGTCAAATGAAACCACTACTTCCCTTTTGTTAAAACAAAAGTTGTTGGTGTTCTCTTTTGTTGGTTAAATCTTCCAGTCAAGACATTTTCCATGAGTGATATTTCATGTTGAACTGTGGAGTATACCACAATCATAAGTCATGTTTGACCTTCCCAAAAAATGCCTGCAGGGAAACTCATGCATATGAACATTTGCCCCTGCAACAGTGTCAAATGTGTAGGATCAGAGAGAAGGATGTTTGGATGCTAAAGGTATAAACAATTACTGCTATGGACACAAACTTCTGCCATGCCTAATTCACCAAAAAGAGCTGCAACACATAGCCAGTTTTACATCTCTAAACATTCTTTTAGATGGCTATCAAATTTGCATGCTAGAGGAGAGGGGGTTGAGACAAGTTATTTTCCATCTGTGTTGACCGCAAGATTTCATTGGCTAGTAAGGGAAGCCCTGCAAAGTATTTTTGGGGCAAAAGGAGAATGAAATCTAAGATATTCTCTTCTGGCGTTTGGGGGTGTAGTGTGAGAACAGAAGTTGTTCACATGGTCTAAGTATTTAAAGTAGGCAGATGGTGAACAGTCTTGGCAAAACTTGCATGCTTAATTTTTGTGGGCTTCAGTGGCAGTCAGCATTTTTTAGGCATTTTTTAGGCAGTTTCTCTTGTGGGAATTGCGATTCTCCAAACGTAATGAATAGAGAATCAAGATTTCATTAAAGGGACGGAGGCTACCATTATGCATAAAACATTTTAATGCCACTAACCTTTTAATACCACTCCTAAGCACCTTTAAATAACTTACCTTCACAAAGAACAAACTTCAATCTAGAACCAGAACACTGTAGTCCATAAATAATACCCTCATAGCACTTTCTAAATGCGGTGATCATACTTCCTTCTCTGTGAATTGACGCTAACCAATTCTTGTTTAAACTCTTCTTACTGTTCCTCTAGCAATTACAAACAGTTAATATTATTATATAGACACATCCTACAAAATGCAACACAAATTTTTTTTCATCAATAACCTTTCTACACATCTTATTTTATGATATATATATATATTTTCTGATGGAAAGTGGAGGGCGGGATGAAGTTAACCTCTGTGTCTTTAATGAAATCTTGATTCTCCATTCATTACATTTGGAGAATCCCTATTGCATTTCAAGACATGCTTTACTGGTCTAAAGTAATGCTTGCAAACATATTAGTATTTGACCAAGCATCCGCTTTCAGAATTTCTTCAACCTCCTACCAGACAAATATACTTTGCTTACATTGCTCCTCTTAGAGAATGTGCTTTAAATTATTCCACATCTATACCTCCTTATTCCATTACCTCTATAACCCATATGGCAAATGTACTTATCTTACCATAAGATATATCAGCAATTGATTCTCCCCATGTTTTCTATACTCCATCATTCTGTTCCCAAAGTCTGTCAAACATTTCACCGCACATAACTTTCTCTCCAAATTTACATCCCATAAAACATTATACCTCAGTTTAGGAGGTCTCCTCAACCTCATACTCTTAAGAATTCTACACCATCACGTTTCCCCCTACCAACCTACCATCCACCTGAACATGATCTGTTGAAATACCTGATCTGTAACAATTCAAAGTTCTGTACCCCAAACCTTTTTCAAACTGTTCCGCCAAAAGATGTTTTTCTCCTGCTCCATTCATCAGCAATCCTTCACTTGCTGGAATCAAAAAAGGTATTGCACACGCCAACTCCATCACTGACGGGCACCAAACTTGAGACATTCAAAATGGTGTCACTGACACTAACTGACATTTCTCTGTTCTCCCTTTCAAAAGAACTCTCTGAATTAATGCAGTGGGGAAAGGCATAGGCTCTTATTCCCTTCAAACCTGCTGAAAGCCATCACTGCAGACACCCAGGATCTGGTATCCAGCTGAAATACTTCTCTTTCTGATACGTCAGTCTGCTCACAAAAAAGATCGACCTCTAATGGGCTCCAAATCTCCTCTATCCATCTGAAACACCATTGGTCCAATCTCCTTTCGCTGAAGTTCGTAAATCCCAATCCGCTATCAAACTCATTCATTCTGGTAAATATTCTGCTTTCACCTTTATCTTGTGTTCCAAACAGAAATACCAAAATTCCTTCTCCCACTCTGACAACCAACAAGATCTGCTCCCTCCTAATCGGTTGACAGAGGCAACAGCTGACACATTGTCCATCTTCACCAACACTGTCTATCCTCTCAAATTCCCCATGAAGCTTTTCAAAGTATATAATCCTGGTGTTAATTCTCGACAGTTTATGTGATTCTTCCTCTCCTTCTCTGACCAAACTCCACCTGTCTGTTGATTTTCTAACCTATGCACCCAGCCACTCAGGCTGGCGTCTGTCTTCAGGGCAAATTCAAGAACACATGTAAAAATGGCACGGTCATTCCATTCCTCCGTATCATTTAACCCCCAATTCAATCCCTCCCTCGCTTCCTTGTTCAGTATTACTTTGTCTCCATACCACAAACCTTTCCTCAAAGCAATAGTGCAAAGGGCCTGCGAAAATTGCCTGAATGGAGGGTGATAACAATCCATCCATCTGAGCCAAATGCCTTAATGACAACGTTTCTTTCTTCAAAACAGGAAGTATCACTTTCCACTCTGAAAGTTGTAACATAAGGTCCACTGTATCTACTTGGAATCCTAAAAATTCAATTTTCTGCGAGGGGGTTCAAACGGATTTTTCTTTGTTTATCAAAACACCTTGTCTTCAAAAAGTTTATCACCAAAGTTAACTCTTTCTCCAGCTCTTCAACATCTTGGGAAGTAATCAATCTATCGTCTAAGTACACCATCAACTGTACACCTCTTTCTCTCAAATAGGCCATCACTACTCCCATCACTTTCATGAATCACCAAGGTGCGGAAGATAGACCAAAAGGTAGACATTGAAACTGATATAGTTGCTTTCTCGATCTGAATTGTAAACATTTCTGACTTTCCTTCTCCATTGGAATAGTGAAGTATGCATCCTTTAGATTCAACTTTACTAACTGTTTCTCAACAAGTGCCTTAAACAATGGATACCTTCCATCTTGAAATGTCTGTAAACCAAGTACTTGTTTAACTCTCTCAGATTTATTACCAGGCTTCAACCTTTGCCTTTCTTCTGTACTAAAAAGATAGTGCTTGCGAAACACTTTGGGTCAGATTTTTAAAAATGTTTTGGTGTTAACCCTGAACAGTACATAGGGGCCTATTGTAAACAATGGTTTGCCCCCTTTTAAACCCTGCTCTGAGCAGGCGTTAAAAGTGCCAAAAAAATGACGCAATGAAATATCTTTGATTTCTTTGCACCATTTCCCCCCCCCCCTTGATGGGGGACCGCCCTGTTTGCATACATTATGCATGGCGCCTGCATAATGTAATGCAAAGGGTTACAAAGTGGTGCAATGCATGCATTGTGCCACTTTGTACATATGGCGCAGGAAAAAGGCTACCTTAGCGTAATAAAATAACGCTAAGGCAGTGCTAAAGTGGCGCTAGACCCTCTTAACTCAGGGCCTATGTTTTTTCTGCTGTACATTTTATTGCACCTTTTTGTATCACGGATTCTATCTCAGAATCCACTACAGATTTTTGTAGCTCTATTACAGATAACTCTCTTTGCTTCCTTGTCTGTTATATAGCGTAACTCTGCACAGACTTTAAAACCCAAAGATATTGCGTTATCTTTTCCCATTCCTTCACAAATTGTCTCAACCGACCTCCTAGTCTTCCTCAGGAACAACTAATAGTAATCCCCATGCTCACCTTGTGATCCTAAGTAACTCTGGCCTGGACCACATGCAAATCTTTCTCTTCCTGACCTTGCAGCTCTCCCTCTATTATAAAATTTTGAAGAGGCTTGTTAACCTTTTCCTGTGTATTGGTTACTTTAATGGGACCTATGAAATCCCTCTGCCAGTAGAACGTCCCCCTCTACTGGCCCTTCCAAACAGTCTTCCTCCAAAAAAATTCTTCATATTCACTTGAGCCTTATCCAAGGCAGTAAATGTGTAAACATATTTGCTTAGGCTTTCAACTAAGCCTTCACCAAACATAGCATCCTTACTTGGCTCCTTCTTTGCCATATCCCCCAATTTGGAACTGATTTTCATTAAAATGGCCTTCCTCCTCTCTGCCATCAAACCTGCCTTAACATTACATAACATAACAATAGCCCTCTGACTCCATCCTCGGGGTAACTCCAAATCCACTGGTGAGTCATTAATATGAGCTTCCTCTGCCATATCTAATATCCTAGCCAGTGGACCCAGTACATTTAGTACCTTATCTTGGCACTGCTTTAAAGAGTGTTCAGGACCTTTCCTTGGGTCTCTCCCCAAACGAAATAGAAAACGAATCATCTCTGGGTCTAAATTAGGAGTGCAAAACACCTTTGCATCAATCACCAGCCTTGAGCACTCTACTCTCAACACTCTTCCCACCTCTTTATCCAGTGGTTTCCGTACCCATTACTTAATGAATTTGCTCACATGCTCCGTGGGCCACCAGTCACCACTCCTCTGCCTTATATTGTATGGAGAAAACATCTCCTCACCTAAAGGATTTCAGAGTACCTCTTTAGGGCATGCATCCTCTAAATTCTCAAATTCAGCATTGAACTCATCACCTTGCTGAGTAACAAAAGCATACTCATCATATACCTTATTATCTTTCAACAGGGAATGCTGTCCCAAATCCATCACCATGAACTCATCCTCTTGTGTGTAACTAAGGATACCTTTTCCCTGCTTACTACAACGGACACCTTTCCTTTTGATGTAGTTCAATCCATTCTTTTCTTTTTTTGTCATAAATATGCCCTCCAAATGTTTGCTCTTTTCAATTTGTACCTTCTTTCTCACCTTTCAATTCTTCCTCCTCAGACAATGAGTACAATTCCTTTCCTAACTCCATTTTTTTTCTTTTCTTATTTCTAAAATACTGTCCAGTGTCTCCTTAACCTGTGTTTTTATCTCATACTGAATCAGTTTCCTAATCACCTCCTCACTAACCTTGGCTCCAGAAATCTCCAAACTACTTCCTTGGTCTGAGCCCATAACTAATAATAACATTACAAACAACTTATATACTAAAACAACTAATTAATACTAAATGTCAACCTAATAGATTAAACTCTTACTTTACTATATGCCAACTTTACAAATTAAAATTTACTACACTATCTTTCTTCTAACAAAACACCAATAACTCCCTTAAAAATAATTTACGAACCCTAGTTTCAATTTTAATTTTTAAAGAAACAGTACAGAAATACGAAGTATGTTACACTTTCTTTGAACTGTACAACGGGGTTTTCTTCTTTTCACCTCCTCAGCTAAGATAAACAGCTTTTACACACACGAAAACATCAAGAACACACCGATATCAATAGATGCAAATTGTTCTTCATCTCAAGAACTTTCTGCATTTTTACACTTACAATTCCATATTTTCTGTTTTTAAAATTAATTGTATTGTTTTTTTCTTTTTGCTTAAAATCACAGTTGTTACATCTCAACACTAATGAATCGATACAATATTCCAGAAAAAAAAGATAAAGCCACTGTGGCTGTGTTCTACATCAATTTGTTATCTAAAGCCGGTACGTGTGCTCATTACGGTCTCCTGGTGTGATCTCTACTCTTCATTATCTCAGTATTCGCTCCTTTATTATCGAGGAAAAGGCAAGGAGCAAGGGCTTTGTTTGGTGCAGTACAAAGTGATATTTTGCGCCCCCCTTCAGCAGCCAATGTGTCACCTTCCTTTGTTTTTATAAGAGGGCCCGAGCACCACCCTTCCCTCTTCCCCCACAGTTGGAATCTAAAGTGGCAGTCAACTATCGCCTTCCCCTAGAACCTGTTTTGTTGTAGAAACAAATGTGCCTGTTGTGAGCTCCTTCGCACAAGATGATGTTGGTTTTGTTTGAGAAGATCGGGGTGTTAGAGACTATGAAACTTCGTGAGCATTTATCAAACATATTTTTCTCAACTCTTGATTATCTGCATCTTTTGCTTGGCCATCATTAGCATGTCGTCAAGGCGCTGCAAATGTTTTTGTTCCACAAGCCTATTGGTCTGGAAAATACATTTTAGTCTTTGGAAAGAGCTCATATTGGAATGTTTTTGTTAAAAAGGCTGTTTGTACTAAGCGTGTGGCATGCTATGTTTTTTTTATTTCCCAGAAAAGCATACTAGAGGCAATATGGAGCCCAAAGGCACCCTCTGGTTTCTGTTATGTGATGACTCACCTGTTGATGACTCATGCTCTGGCATCTGCCTGTAATAATCCTTTATGTACAGAGCTTTTTGTGTTCTTAAATATATTTATGTTTGGAAGGGGGTGGGCTCTCCATATTCCCTTTCGTGGGTGCAGTTTCTACTAACCTGAGCCTAACAGGGCCCTTTCAAACAGTGTGTTTGAACAGAATACTGTAGCTACTATGGATGAATTATGTTCTGCAAAAATAAAAAAGAAATCTGAATGAGGTGGGGTTTGGTACTAGAGACATGGGCGCTGTGCCTTTAAAGCTGTGTCCTACACTACTTTTGGTTTTCTAGAAGTCTGCTGTGTTTAAAAAAAATTAAGTATGGATTCCCCCATGCCAGTGTAATATTTATTTTTCTAAGAAGCAAAAATGTAATTTCAAAAACCTGAACTGTTTTCTCTAGGTCCCCCCCCCCCCCTTAAGTACGTAACCGAGTTAGACAGCAATAAAGGAAAACATGATCAGCCACCCTGGTTTCCCTGGTCATTCAGCCAGTAGAATAAAGAGCGCTGCAAAGCACTTCAAGAATTAGGAGCAGCGGGCCACCTGGGTACCTGGGCGCAGCAAGCCACCACGTGAACCAGGAGCAGACTACTACACTACTAAGCATAGAACAGCAAGTCATTCGAGCATTGAGGAACAGTGAGCAACGCAGTTCATTTATTTTCTTAAGTCACGCTATTGCCCTTTATAAACGTTTAGTCGTCCATTAGTCTGACCTTGTTGTGTTGTTGGCTTTCTATGATACCTCAGCATACGATTCTGGGATTTCCCGAGTCAGAGTCATCCTGTGGTGATATATTCTGGGTAGTGTGATTGGTTGGTGGTGTCATGTTCAGCGAGCTGTGGGTATGTGATTTTGAATGGTGGCAGTGACATGTTCAGTGGGTTGTGGGTTTGTGATTGTAATGCCACAGAGGTCTACCGGGCTACATTTACCAGTTGCTTCAGCATTTCGTGAGTAGGCAAAGTGCTTTTTGTCTGTCAATCAGAAATAGTCTAAGCCGGGTGTTACCGGTAGTCCGTGATGTTTCCTAAGGGCAAGTGTTATCTAGAGCATTGTGATTGTAGCTGTAGGTATTATCAGCAATGTGATGATTGTATGTTGGACGTTGTATGGCGCGTGTGCTGGATATGTGTGAGTGCCTTTTGTGTGTGCATGTGCTTGTGTGTGCGCACTCGTGCATTCTCACGCACGTATTATCGGGCTGGGAGTTAGGATTTCTCTTTTTGGGTTGGCCTGAATAGTGCAAACCAACCTAGTAGGGCTATCTGCACAGTGTAATATTCACACTAAAAGAGCGTAATCACAATATGCCAGGACCAAAAATCAAGTTGGTTACTTGAGCACACACATACACACAAGGAGCGTCAGGTGAGGCTGACTGAGAAGCTTCAGCACTGTCTGGCCTTTGTATCAGCCCCTAAGGTATATGCACAAAGTGTGCCAGAATCTGTCAGAGGTGAGCCCTTGCAAATCACAACAACACTGACAAAGGTAACATGTTGCCCTTCTTTTCTGTCACCTGACCATCCTTACCCATGCCATACGTGTTGCTTCAAGTGTGTCCTTGTTGATCACCCACCTACGCTTTCAAAAAAAAGTTTGTTGCGCACTTTTTTTCTTTTTTCTTTTCTGATTCAACTTGGAGGAGCAAATATAAACAAAAAAAAATCTTCCACATCATTTTATAGATGTGCGCATGTGTGGTGCATGTGACAAAATGTCATGACCAGCTGCATCATTGGCTTTTCTTATTATTTAGCCATGCTGCACAGCACTGGCGATGCTCTACAGCATGGCTAAAAACCAGTGACAAAGCAAATAGTTCTCAAAGGTGTGCCCCATTGGCTTTGCCAATGTTTGTTTTTCATTTACTGTTCTTAAATGTCAGCCAAATAAGAACAATAAATTAAAAGTAAGAAAATAAAGGAATTAAGGGGCATATTTAAGAGCCCCTAGCACCACTGGAGTGTCATTTATCGTGACGCTCCAGTGGTGCAATGCCTTGCGCCGCATTTGTGGCTTAACGCCACGTTGTAAATACGGCCCCTACACACACAGCACTTTGCGTGGAAGGGGCGTGCATTGGGTGTTGTTGTGGGTGTGCCACAGCAACACCCATTGCATTTGGACACTGCCTCAGATTTACAAGTTTTCGTAAACCTGAGGGAGCGCCAAAATCTAACGCCACCCCAGGGGTGGCGTTAGCATGGGGCACCAAGGAGAAATGCTTTCATTTCCCCTCGTTTTTTTCTCTTTCTATGTGTGCTGCATTCTGCAGCACACTTTGAAAGAGCAAATAGCCATTTAAGATTGTTTTTGTGCAGGAAGGTGTTCCTTCCTGCACAAAAATAATCGCCCCCTCAACGCAGCCATCCTTACATTATGGTGCAAAGGTTGCTGCGTTGGTGCATGGCAGCAAATTTAGTGCCGGCACATGCGGAAACACAGGGGTGCACCATATTATAGTAAATACGGCACATTCCTGCGTTTTGAAAATGACGGCGTGTGACGCTGCCAAATTTGGTGGAGCGTCACCCTCTGTCATTTTCTGTTTAATGTGGCCCACAATGTGGAACAACACAAACAACCATTAAAAGGCCTAGTAGCTCTTTACAGCTGCCGGGCCCTTCTAATAATAAAAAAAATATTAAAAAAATATATATTTGCCCACTGTATCAGGAAATGGGAATTTAAAGAAAGAGAACAGGGTAATGGGGCAAGTGAGTAGGAAGTAGGCAAAAGAGCAAGAAAACACATGCACTCCCATTGAGTCTTAACTACAAAAGAAAACAGACACTAACCAAAGGAAATAGGTCTGGTCTTGGCAAGCGTGCGTTTTCTTAATTATTTTTTTAACAAACATGTTTGCTAGACATTAAAACTGTAAAAGTAATAAAAAGTAAAACTTTTGCCCTCTGAGTGTAGCATTCAAATGCACACAAAAACAATAAGAAAAAAATGTCACATTGCAAAAATAAAAAAATAGGAAATCATTGAAAAAAGTTAAAGCAAAGAATGGCCTACCTGCCCTGGCACTGAAGTGGGCCACTTTCTAGGAATAAGAGTGCATGTGCAATAACAAAATGCCATCACTTACAATGAAGGGAGTGAGTGGCAGAAGTAGGTTGACCTACAGCCTCAGTGGTGGGCAGAAGCATCATATAAATGATACTCGAAGATAAACAGATGAAGGCGGCTCAAAGAAATACCCTATATATTAGTGTGTGTGTGTGTGTGTGTGTGTGTGTGTATATATATATATATATATGTGAACAAGGTCCGGTGAGACCGAAATGCGTCGGGGGATTCCTGTTTGTTTGTTCATGATCTCACTAATGTATTAAAAGTTAAGGTATTTTTGGCACAACGACAGAGTGCGGTTTTCTCTTGCTAAAATAGAAAGAGAATCTTGTTTTCCCATATATATATATATATATATATATATATATATATATATATATATACAGGGAGTGCAGAATTATTAGGCAAATGAGTATTTTGACCACATCATCCTCTTTATGCATGTTGTCTTACTCCAAGCTGTATAGGCTCGAAAGCCTACTACCAATTAAGCATATTAGGTGATGTGCATCTCTGTAATGAGAAGGGGTGTGGTCTAATGACATCAACACCCTATATCAGGTGTGCATAATTATTAGGCAACTTCCTTTCCTTTGGCAAAATGGGTCAAAAGAAGGACTTGACAGGCTCAGAAAAGTCAAAAATAGTGAGATATCTTGCAGAGGGATGCAGCACTCTTAAAATTGCAAAGCTTCTGAAGCGTGATCATCGAACAATCAAGCGTTTCATTCAAAATAGTCAACAGGGTCGCAAGAAGCGTGTGGAAAAACCAAGGCGCAAAATAACTGCCCATGAACTGAGAAAAGTCAAGCGTGCAGCTGCCACGATGCCACTTGCCACCAGTTTGGCCATATTTCAGAGCTGCAACATCACTGGAGTGCCCAAAAGCACAAGGTGTGCAATACTCAGAGACATGGCCAAGGTAAGAAAGGCTGAAAGACAACCACCACTGAACAAGACACACAAGCTGAAACGTCAAGACTGGGCCAAGAAATATCTCAAGACTGATTTTTCTAAGGTTTTATGGACTGATGAAATGAGAGTGAGTCTTGATGGGCCAGATGGATGGGCCCGTGGCTGGATTGGTAAAGGGCAGAGAGCTCCAGTCCGACTCAGACGCCAGCAAGGTGGAGGTGGAGTACTGGTTTGGGCTGGTATCATCAAAGATGAGCTTGTGGGGCCTTTTCGGGTTGAGGATGGAGTCAAGCTCAACTCCCAGTCCTACTGCCAGTTCCTGGAAGACACCTTCTTCAAGCAGTGGTACAGGAAGAAGTCTGCATCCTTCAAGAAAAACATGGTTTTCATGCAGGACAATGCTCCATCACACGCGTCCAAGTACTCCACAGCGTGGCTGGCAAGAAAGGGTATAAAAGAAGGAAATCTAATGACATGGCCTCCTTGTTCACCTGATCTGAACCCCATTGAGAACCTGTGGTCCATCATCAAATGTGAGATTTACAAGGAGGGAAAACAGTACACCTCTCTGAACAGTGTCTGGGAGGCTGTGGTTGCTGCTGCACGCAATGTTGATGGTGAACAGATCAAAACACTGACAGAATCCATGGATGGCAGGCTTTTGAGTGTCCTTGCAAAGAAAGGTGGCTATATTGGTCACTGATTTGTTTTTGTTTTGTTTTTGAATGTCAGAAATGTATATTTGTGAATGTTGAGATGTTATATTGGTTTCACTGGTAATAATAAATAATTGAAATGGGTAAATATATATTTTTTTTAAGTTGCCTAATAATTATGCACAGTAATAGTCACCTGCACACACAGATATCCCCCTAACATAGCTAAAACTAAAAACAAACTAAAAACTACTTCCAAAAATATTCAGCTTTGATATTAATGAGTTTTTTGGGTTCATTGAGAACATGGTTGTTGTTCAATAATAAAATTAATCCTCAAAAATACAACTTGCCTAATAATTCTGCACTCCCTGTATATTAATAGACTCACACTGAAAAAAGGTTACAGGAACATCATAGTAAGGAAATAGAATTTTAAAAAACATAGAAATTTGCTTAAAAAAACAAAGATTACAGGGACGTTATAGTTAGACTCACATTTTAAACATACAAAACCATAGAAATTCTCCTGTTGTAGTTAGACTTATCTCAAGTAACTATAACTTGTGCCCTAATGTAACTATAATACTCGCCCCCACCATGAAAAGTTTTTTCGTAAAAAATGTTAGTGCAAATTTTACATTGATATTATCAATGATGTTATCAAAGATGTCAAGAGAGCCATAATTCATGGAGTAATTAGCACTGCATGGTGATCCCACGCGGCCCCCTCCCCTGGCTGTCTTTGGCCCTACGAACCACATCCCCCAGGGCCCAGCGTTAATATATTTTTTTGGAGGAAGGGGGGCCATGTGTCCACCCTCCCTGGGCTAATCTTGGCCCTGTGGACCCCATTTCCCAGGGCCTAGCCTAATCATTTTATTTTGGGGGGAGGGGGACCACACAGTCCCCCTCCCCAGGCCAATCTTGGCCCCGGGGACTTCATCCCCCAGGGCCTGGTCATGTCATCTACGTTGGGGATTGCGGGGGAGCCTGAAGGCCCTGGTGGTACCTGTTGGCTCCCCGCATCCTGGGGGAGCAAAAATTGGTGTCACAGAGAGGGAGCTGTTAAACATGCAGCTCCCTGTCTGTGAGAGCAGTAGTTTCTTCTTTTTCCCTGCTTGCATTTCTGCTGCAGGGAAAAAGAGGAAACCTCAGCTTTCAGCCAGTGAGAACTGTTTGACAGCTCTCACTGCCTGGAACCATAGTGTTTGCTCCTCTGACTTGGTAGGAGCTGTCAAAGCACCCTGGGACATAGCGGGAGCCGGTGCTGGGGGGTGGCAGTCCCCAGTGCCATTATTAGTTCCACGAGGGGGGCCATGCACCCCCTGTCACATTTCAATTAGCTCTGGGAAAGTAGTGGTCCCTGTGGCCAGGGCTCTGAAACGAATCCCCTATCTTATTTAAATTTAGCCCCAGGGAGGTGGCCTTCCCCGGGGCTGCGGGGAGGGCTGAGCAGCCCCACTGCATTTAATTAGATGTTAGCCTTAGGGAGGTGGCAGTCCCTCGGGCTGTGGGGTGGCAGTGGGCGCCCCCCTCGCAATTGATTACGTTGATTCTGCCCCAGGGAGCCCCCCAGATTTTATACTGTGTTTGGGCCCGGGGAGGTGGCGGACCCCAGGGTTGCAGGTGGGCTGCACGGCCCCTTCACATCCAAAATTTCAATGCCTATGTGACCTGGCCCTATTGATGGTTCGTGGAGCCTTCACATCTCTATATATACAAACTTATTTTTTTCATTAATTTCTCAAAAACTAATAAACCGATTTACACCAAATAAAAAAAGGTCATTTTCTGGACCAAGGGCTACCTTTCTGTCAAATTTGGTGTAATTCCGTCCAGTGGGTCGGGCGCTAATCCTGTTCAAATTCTCTACGGAAAAATGCATAGGGGAAAAGTGTTTTGGGACCACCCCTTTTTCTCGGGGCTTCCGCTTGACAGATCACCCAAAAACTTTCCAGACAGCAGCTGAAGCGAGTGTGATATTTTTATGGAACATTTTGTGAGGATTCTTTAAACCGCGCCAAAGTTATAAGCAAAAAAAAAAAAAAGCTTTTTCTATATAAACGAGGTCCTAACTATAATATATATATCTATATATGTATATAGATATATATACATACATATATACATATATGTATATATATATATATATATATATATATATATATATATATATATATATATATACATATATATATATATATATATATATACATATATATATATATATATATATACATATATATATATATATATGTATATATATATATATATATATATATATATATATATATATATATATATCATCTTAAGAGTCCCATCAAGTAAGTAGTGGAATGACGACTACTCATTTAGTGAGGGCATTGAGATACCAAAATGGTCAGGCCAAAGAAAAGAACAGGAAGGAAAGCCATCAAATGAAAAGCAGGCATAGGAGATAGACAACAAAGCTGTACAATCATAAACAAGGGGATGACCCAAAACAAGGGGTCGGC
Source organism: Pleurodeles waltl (assembly GCF_031143425.1). Lineage (NCBI taxonomy): Eukaryota > Metazoa > Chordata > Amphibia > Caudata > Salamandridae > Pleurodeles > Pleurodeles waltl. Next base: position 1,389,163,329 of record NC_090445.1, read on the forward strand.
ATAGCTTGCGTAATTTTGTGCAGTGTAATCATGTGGAATTACCTAAAAATTCTACAAGATTACTATGAATTATGCAAGAAGATTAATTCTACATTTAGCACTATTTTCTTAGCCCAAAAATGCGTCCTCACATACATAATGGACCCAAGGATGCATTTTGTGCTAAAAACCGTGCTAAATGCAACAGAACAGAAATAGCAGCACAAGCAGCTGTTTATGCTCTCTAAATGTGTCCTTCGGATAGGATTTTCCCCCAACTTATTCTTAGCGTTTAGTACTAGGTTCTTAGGGCAAAATACACCCTTGAGCCCAAAATGGATGTGAGGATGCATATTGCACTAAGAAAATAGTGCTAAATGCAAAACAAAATGAACAGAAGCATGAGCAGCCGTTGCATTTACTAAATTTGTTGTTTTTTGTGCTGATTCCCCCCACTAATTACTCTTAATTATGTGAGCAGGCGTAATTGCTTAATTATTGGTTATTCTGTGTCAAAGAGTAACACGGAGCTACAGAAATCACTCTGATTACTCCAGTGTAATTAAAATTACTCCCAGGCCCACACAAAACCAAATCTAAGTATTTGTTCTGTCTTGGATATAATAGGAATGCAAGCTGTCTATAGGTGAGAGCTAAAAAATACCTGTTCCTCCCTTTCTGTCACACAACAGAGCTGCAATACAACACTCGGTATGATGGAGACGAAGCGGCACAATGGATACCACTGTGTACCATTGGTACTATTTCATTTAAAATGAATAACTCTTCGTACATTTGACCCTCCAAGCATGAAGTCATATAAAGGTCGCCAACGGTAGCCGTTGTGACCCCTGGCTTGCCCTTTGTGATCCTTGGCACTGTCTTTGCAACCCATGGCCTCAGAGGTGGCAAAATCAGTGCTAGAAACACAGTAGCAGCTTCCCCTTATGAGCGTGGGGTGAGGCTCAACTCTGTTTTCTCTCACTGTTTTTATTACACTAATAGTGAATAATGCTTCATTATTCATTGTTAGTGTATTGAAAAATGGAGTACAATTGGCTGGAATATAGCCTTCCCTGACAGCTGAGGTAAGTGTAAAAGAAAAGTGCTTTTAAATACATGTTGTGTGCATGTTTGTGGGTGAGTGTATGTTTATGTGAGAGAGAGTATGTGTGTAAGTGTAAATGTGTGTATGTGTAAGAATGTGTGTGTGTGTGTGTGTATGTGTGTGTGTGTGTGTGCGCAATTGAAGGTCAAAGGTCGTGTGATGTCACTTCCGCTACCCGTAGCATTTTGGTGAATTGACATTCATTGCTCCAGGGTAGCTAAACTAAGGAGTTGTGGCAATTTTTACTTTTCAATTTTACTTTGTCAACTATTCTCTTGCTCACAGATTACAATACGGGTATTGTATAAAGTGTTAAATAAATATCTTGTTGCCTGTGTATTTAGGTTATTCTTTGTCCAGTAAGACTATGATTTTTTTTCAAGACTGTTCAACATGCTATTTCGCATGTACTATGCCACACCTGTTAGTTTTATAGGCCTTACCTCATGTGGAGATGTCTCAGATACCGTCTTAGGCCTCACAACTTTAAGGTCTCATATTTTTAGGTTGAGCCTAGGCAGCGAGCAAGTGCTGTCTCTTGGCATGTTGAAATCTACATCTGTGGGCTTTAACGATGCTCACCTAGCACACATCACTTTAATTTGATCATTGGCCTGCCTTTCAAAATTCCCTTGATTTCGTAGGAAGCTGCTTGAAGATTTGTCCCGCCTTGTGACTGCTTTGTTACCGCCTTGCAGACTGACCCTTCTACGTGGGTGATTGCACGATAGGCCATACAGCTTAGTGTGGCGCACTATGTTTTTTTTTTGCTTCGCCGATTCACGCTGCGTAGCCATATGTTGTTTCTTCCTCTTCCTTGTTTTGGGCATGCCGCTGTTTTTTTATGGTGTCTGAGCGTTTTACATGAGGACATGACGTTTCAAGTAGCAGAAATTCGTACTTATTTTTTCAAACAGCGTATTACTCTTGGCTTCCCACCCTCATAAGCTGAATGCACAGCGTAAAACGTTTCACAAAACGGGCAGCGCATTTCATTTTTCAGCACGGCGCCCAAAAAAGTCATTGAGGTTGTGTTTAATTTAAGATTGCAGGGTGCAGTACCTTATGCAGCCAAAAAAGGTCCTAGGGGACTGGGGACTCCTAGGGTTTGTGTGTGGTAATGCACCCTTTCCCTGCTTCCTGCACATTACAACAGTAAATGTTGCAGGCTTTTTGCAGCCAGCATATTACATGTGTAAAAACATTAACATAACCATGTTGTTCCTGCTTACTTTTCACATGCTTTACTTAATCTTGCATTCTCTATGAGTGTTTGCTTTTTCCAGGAGGTTGTTATTTATTTGTTTTCTCAGTCAGCATATTACTCTTGGTTCCATGGCACATAGCTGAAGATTTACCTCTTGGCCATTACTCTGTACATTTGCAGAACAAGCCTGGACAGGCCAAGCCATTTTGGGTTGTCCCAGCCGTGAGTGCTCGTGTATCACGTACGCAACTTGGTACTGTGGGATAAAGCGTCTATTAATGAGATCTGTACATAATCTAAGTACCGTGCTGTTCATACCTCTGGGCGGTCCAAGGAACCTAAGATGTGGAGAAGGGATTAATAAAAACTGTACAACCATATCAGAAGTAAATTAAACATTCGCAAAGTAATTAAAAGGAGTACCTGGACAAGTAATATAAAGTGTGCAGAGAGTAGAGGCCATATGTAAGTACCGTGCCCTACGTAATTGGGCCTGCTAATGTAACAGTTGCTGCTATTAACGAACACAAAGGGGCATATTTATACTCTGTTTGCACCGGATTTGCGTCGTTTTTTTTTACGCAAAACTAACTCATATTTATACTTTGCCGTTAGACCCGTCTAGCGCCAAAGATCTAGGAGTTTGCGTCATTTTTTAGCGTGGACACCTTCCTCGCGTTAATGATATGCAAGGTAGGCGCTCCCATCTAAAAAATGACTCCGAGGCATGTGCGCTGTATTTACACTCCCGGGCAAAAATGACGCCCGGGAGTGGGCGGGTCAAAAGAAATGACATCCAGCCGCTTTAGCGTCATTTATTAACGCCTGGTCAGAGCAGGCGTTAAGGGACCTGTGGGCTCGGAAGGAGCCCAGAGGTGCCCTCCCATGCCCCCAGGGACACCCCATGCCACCCTTGCCCACCCCAGGAGGACGCCCAAGGATGGAGGGACCCATCCCAGGGAACTTAAGGTAAGTTCAGGTAAGTATTTTATTTTTATTTTTGCGTGGCATAGGGGGGTCTGATTTGTGCCGCCCTACATGCCACTATGCCCAATGACCACTGGGCAAGGGGGCATGACTCCTGTCTTTGCTAAGACAGGAGTCATGTAAATGGGGGTTGGGAGTAAAAAAAATGGCGCTAATCGGGTTGAGGCGAAAATTTCGCCTCAGCCTGACTTGCCCCATTTTTTGGCGCCCAAGCTCCATTTTCCCCTACGCCGGCGCTGCCTGGTGTAAGTCATTTTTTTTTACGCACACCAGGCAGCTCCGCCAGCTAACGTCATTCCATAAATAAGGCGCCCGCATGGCGCTTTGGAATGGCGTTAGCCGGGGTTACATTTTTTGACGCCAAAAAGTATAAATACGGCCCAAAATATTTTATCTGCTTTTAATGCGACATGCCCTCCTGCCTACTCTATTTTACATGAAGGACTCAGTGGTAGAGCCCCCTGACCCCTTTCATCTGGCCCCCACCTCCAGATGTGGCGTCGAGTCCGGGAATCGTGACTCAGATCGGCGATAAAGCCCCCATGGCGTGGTGCCAGCGGCGCGGCGCCAGAGAAAATCTTGGATGAGGGTATCTCCCCTGGCACCCTCTCCCCCGAGTTTCCGTGCGCTCGCCTACACTTCCATGACTGATAAGGACAGCCTTTTCCCGCCCAGCCTGCTCTGGTTCTACAGATGTCCGTGGTCTCCAAGTTTGCGATTTCTTGTGAAGTTTTCTTGCGGTATGCCCAAGACCTTTTTGAACCACAGAGGCAAAAGTGCAACAGGTGGGAGGCTTTAGGAAAGTTGACTATGGGGTAGAAGACAGATTAGGATGTGGTAGGAGCCCTCATCATACTTTGCAAGGTAGGGAGCCCCCCTAAGTTTTCGTTACCCCACTGCCATGGTCTTGTGTGATTTTTAATAGCTCTCCTACCTCTTTCTAACTGTCAAATGGGACACCGAACCACAAGATGTCACCTTCAACCCAGTCAAAAAGCATTACTTAATTTTTTCTGATGCCCGCTCGTGGGATTCTTTAGCTACCTGCAAAGTGCGAAAGGGCTTCACATTTGCAGTTTGTTAAGCAGGACCTCTCAGTCTCGGGCTAAGGGGAGTGGAGACCTCTTCGTAAAAGTTTTTTTGGGGGTGCACTGCATATAACCCTCGCCCACCCAGACTTGAGCTCCGATACGTACTCATTTTGAGAGAACGGAACTTTGTTTTCAACATTTCTGTTTTCAAAATTTTAACCTAGAGCAAGAGAACGAAGAAACAAAACAAGGAGAACGAGAAAGACTAGAAAAGAGCGACGAGGAGGAAAGCAAGCATGAAAAAGAGCGTGCGACGGCGGAATGACATTCAGCAGTGCCGAGGCGTGCTTGAGCTACTTCACTTATTGTTATTATTTTTTTTTTTTTCAGGGGCCTAGCTTCGGGGGCGGGGGGTGTTATACCCCCTAATAAATGTACTGTCTGCCAAATAGGTGGGTGCAGGTTCTTTCAGTCGGGCATGGTGAGGTCTCTGTCGGATTTCAACAGGATGTTTTTTTGAAAGTCTTTTACAATGTTGGTAATTTTACAAAATAATGTTTTCTGTCCCTTAGCACCAATACCGATCCTCATTCGTCTCCTTTTCCACTACCCCTATCATGCGCCCTGCTTTTCATATAATATATTTCAAATTATATGATCGCGCCATTGTTGGAAAACCTGAAGCTAACCCCCCACCCCACCAAATCATACTGATCAAAATACTCGCCTGAATTCTTTATGTGTGTTACTTATCCATTTACTCTGCACGTGCGCGACCAATGGGAAGTTTAAATCATGGCGAGTGTGACCACGAATTAGGATACTCATGGCCTGCCCAGGAGCCCAAAACAGGGAACGCTGCCTAACCGACTACGGCGCGTCTCCTGTTCTTCACTTCCTAAAAGTATCAAGAGTTTTGGGGAGAAGGGATTGCTATCTAACACGAAGAGCATTGGTAAAGCTAATTGGTCCCTCTGTCCCTCTGTTCCTGCTTGTAGTGGTGGTGGTAGGTGGAGGCACCAAAGGTTTGCTCAATACATCTCCCCAACTTGTGAAAGATAAAAAACAGCAATAAAAACCTTGTGAGTTTCCATGCATAACAAGCTTTGGCAAAGCCAAAAGGTTTCTGCAAATTCAAGAGCTTTTGGCTTTGCAAATATGTTTTAGCCATGTTATACACGGACATGAATGCTGTTCAGCATGGCTTAAAGTTAACGACGTAGAGGAAAGTGGCGTGGAGTGTCATAGAGTGGAATGGCGAGTGGAGTAGAGTGTTGTAGAGTGGAGTGGCAGTGTGTTGTGTACTGGAGTGACATAGTGTGCAGTCGCATAGAGTGGCATACACTGGAGTGGGGTAGAGTGGACTGTGTAGAATGCATTGGCATAGAGTGTTGCAGAGTATGGTGGCATACAATGCAGTTGCATTGAGTGCAGTGCTATTGAATTCAGCGGCATACAATGTAGAATGTATTGGTGTAGAGTGGTGCATAGTGGAGTGCAGAGGTGCAGAGTGGAGTGGCGCAGAGTACATTGGCATGGAGTTGAGAGGCGTAGAGTGGAGTGGCATGGAGTGGTGCAGAGTGGAATGGCTGAGAGGTGAGTGAAGCACAAGGCAGTGGTGCACAGTAGAGTCGAGTAGCATAGAATGCAGTGGCGAAGAGTGCAGAGCAGGGTCAAGTGGTATAGAGAGCAGTGGCGTAGAGTGGTGCAGAGCAGAGTAGCAATAAGTGGTGCAGAGTAGAGTATAATGCCGCAGAGTGCAGTGCCATAAAGTGGAGTAGTGTAGGGTGGAGTGGCTTAGAGTTCAGTGGCGGAGAGTGCAGTGGTGCAGAGAAGAGTGTCACAATGCAGTGGTGTAGAGTGGATTAGAGTTGCTTAAAGAGCAGTGGCATAGAGTACATTGATGCAGAGTAGGGTGGAGTTTCATAGAGTGCAGTGACATAGAATACAGAAATGTAGAGTGCATTGCTGTAGGGTGCAGTGTTTAAGAGTGCAGTGGCATAGAGTGGAGTGGCGCAGAGTGAGGTCGAGTGGTGTTGAATGCAGTGGCGTAGAGTAGATTGTTTCAGAGTAAAGTGATTTTGCATAGAGTGGAGTGGTGCAAGGTCGAGTGCAGTTGCGTAGGGTGGCATGGAATGTAATGGCGTAAATTAAAGTGATGTAGAGTGCAGTGGCATAGAGTGCAGTGGTGTAGAGTAGATTAGAGTGGCATACAGTGGACTGGCATAGAGTGCAGGGGCATAGAGTTGAGTGTTACAGAGTAGAGTGTATTGGCATAGAGTGCAGCGTTGGAGAGTGGTGTGGAGTACAGTGGCGTAGAGTGGAGTTGTGCAGAGTAGATTGGTGTAGCTTAGACTGAAGTGGTGTAGAGTGTAGTGGTGAAGAGTGCAATGGTGTAGGGTGGCAAAGCGTGCATTGACATAGAGTACAGTGATACAGGATAGAGAAGCCTAGCCTGAAGTGCCGTAGAGTGGAGTGGTGCAGAGTGCAGCGACATGGAGTGGTGTAAAGTGGAGTGGTGCAGAACAGAGTGCAGAGGTGTGGAGTTTTGCAGACTAGAGTGGAGTGGCATATTCAGGTGTGGTAGGACACTGCCATTAAACATAACACGTTTTAAATTGAAATGACCATTACATTGCACATACCTAGAGTTTTACTGATAAAACTGTACAGTGCACAGACTAAAATGTGTGGAAATTGCATCCCCTAGTGTAATAAATTATATTGATTATGTTAAACTATTTGTTTCCAACACACTTAAGGAATAACAAAAATGTGCTTGATTTGTGTTCCTAATTCTGATATATTCTGAATAACTTACACAGTTCATTTAAATGGTGTTGTGTGATATAAAAATGCTTTCCTACCCCCAGTATCCAGCAAGATTGTCACATAAATCTTCTCACATTGAAGTCAGAGAAAGAAAAGCTAACAAGTGCCCTTGGAACACAGCGCCTGACATTTGACCCCAGTCTTTGAATGCACAGCAGATGTGAAAAGAAAATAACAAGATTTTCAGGCCTGTTGACAGAAAGGGAGCAATCAGAAGGATACTGTAAATAAGGTTTTGACAAGGGAAGGTACAAACTCAAACTGGACAGTCTAAAACAAATAAAGCTAGTAAATAGGAAAAAAAGAAAATGTGATTTACAACCCACAAAGTCAATGTCAAGCAATGGGCAGAAGGCATTCCTAGGTCAGCTTTCTGAATGTCCTCAAGATGTCTTTAGCAAACCAGACAGCTGCGCTGTATGGTAAGCTGTGACCTAAAACGGCACATACATGAATGAGTAAGACCAAACCTGAGATTTTCATAAATAGAAATCTGTCCACTGAAACATCATGCTGTTTGCTTCACAGTTTTCCCTTCATACTGCAAAGTAAAGTATCTACTTATTTGTAAAATACACTTTCACCAACAAAGGTAGTTGCTTGACATTGCTAATATTTGTACATGGTCACTGAGTCAATGGCCCTCATTATATAGACCTCTGAAGGACAAAACGTTAAGCGGACCCACCAGATTCAAACCTGTGACCACAGAGTTCATCCCACCCCTTGCAGTTAGTACATTATTACACTAAGTCACCTGGCAGGATATGGAACTGAGGGGGGGCACTAGTGTTCCCTGTGGGTATGTTTTAGTTCTGGTTTGACATTGTAGCTGCCTGCAAGACCGTGTTGTCACTATTTCTTTTACATTTATATAACCTTTAGCTTCACCCAGAAGAGTATTCCTCTCTCAGCTCATGCTTTTAGTTGTGTGAATTATCATTCTGCCTTCTAGATAGTGTTTCCATTGGAATGCATGAAGGAGAGTTTTACACCTGAAAAGTTCGCTCAATCATTGCACTATCATAGTCAGTTCTTAGACTACTATAACTTGTGCCCTAAGGTAACTATAACTCGCTCCCTCGCCATGCACAGCTTTTTCATCAAAAATGTTACCGCAAGTATTACATTGATATTATCAATGATGTTATGAAAGATGTCCTGAGTGCCGTAATTTGTGGGGCAATTAGCAGTACATGGTGAGGGTGCAAGTTTAGTTACCTTAGAGCACGAGTTACAGTTACTTGAGTTAACTCTAACTGGTGAACTTCTATGATTTCGTTCATTTAAAATGTGAGCCTAAGTATAACTTCACTGTACCCTTTGGTTTTTCAAGTGAATTTCTATGTTTTTTAAAATTCTATTGCCTAAATCTAACTGTAAACGTTGGTTTTTTTTCCAGTGGATTTCTGTGTTGTTTTTTTTTAACGTATAGTAAATTTCTATTACTATATTTTAATCCAACCACCTCCGCTCACAGAGCAGCGATTGGCAGGCCAGGCCCTGAGGCCAACCCCCTATAAGCACCCAACCTTGCACCGTGCACGGCCTTCACCCATGCGCAGCAGAGGTTGCCAGCAAGACCTGGCCTGCAGCCAGACCCTGTGGCCAACCTCCCTATCCACCTAACCCCATGCTGTGCACAGCCCTTTAGACATGCGCAGCAAGAGTTGTCCGTGGCCTCTCTGAGTGTGAGAATAGGTTTGAGAGAGTGTATCTGGGGGTGAGAGTGTTTGTGAGAGTGTCTGTCTGGGTGTGAGAGTGCGTACATCAGTGTTTTACTGAGTGCGTCAGTGAGGGGGTGCATGATGGTGTCACTCAGTCTTTAGTGGGTGTGTGAGAGTCTTAGTGGGTTTGTGAGTGGATGAGTAACTGTCTGAGTGGGTGTGTGAGGGGTGCGTGAGGGTCTGAGTGGTGCTGTGAATGGATGCATGAGGGTCTAAGTGGGTCTGTGAGTGGGTGCAAAGGTGTCTGAGTGGGTCTGTGAGTGGATGCGCAAGTGTCAGAGAGGGTGTTTGAGTGGGCGAATGAGATTGAAAGAGAGAGAGAGAAAGAGTGAGAGAGAGACGTTTTTAGGCTTTGATGTATGATATACTTAGAATCAGATATTTCTGCAAAGTTGAAAAAATATATTTGTCATTTAATAAGAGTAAGATGACCTTTCATATGAGCTATTAACTCAAGAAAAATAAATAAATAATGGAAACAAGTCTGGCTGGACTCGAACGCTAAATGCTCAGTGTGAAGGTCTGTGACTTTCACACTAAGCTATTCAAATGTTTTTGTTTAGAATTTTTTTTAGCCCTTTATGGGCTGTCTGGGATCATGTGAGAATCCTCAAGGGCTACACTACGGTCCCTACCAACTTTTCATTTTATTTTATTATTTACAGGTATCTGGGACTGCGGGGAAGCCTCAAGGTTAAAAAATGTTTTTTAGCCCTGGGGTGGCCCTCTAGGACACGACCACCAGAGCTAATGAAGCAGGGTGTCTGTACCCTGGTCCCTTTTCTTTTTTTTTTCTGGGGCTCAGCCGCCGAGTCCCAAGATGGCTGCCAAGACTTCCTGGTTGAAGTGTTGACAACCAATCAGGTATTAGCATGAGATCGGGTGGGGTCACGAATCGTTCGCATCCCTATATATACATTTTTTTTCCCTTAATTTCTCAAAAACTACTGAACTGATTTACAACAAAACATAAAAGTGTTTCTTTTTTGACCCGGACCTACCTTTCTGCAAAATGTGGTGTAATTCCATCCAGTAGTTTCGGGGCTATCGCTGTCCAAAATTCCTACAGAAAAATGAATGGGGAAAATAATTTTTCTTGCCCCCCAACAGACGGATCACCCCCAGAACTTTCCAGACAGCAGCTGACGTAACTGCCAATTTATTTTGGACAGTTTAGTTAAGATTCGTCAAGTGTCGCCAAAGATATAGGCTACTATTATTACCACCACTAGGAGATATATATATATATATATATATATACATATATATATATATATATATATATATATATATATATATATACAAAGCAACAAGCGCTCAAAGTAAACTCATGTGGCCCGAGAGGGGTGGTGCAAAAAGCCGGCACGAGCAAGCCGGTAATTATAATTTCACCAAAATAAAAATAAAAATAGCACGCTCAGGATTCAGGAAAAGTGAAAGCCATATTTAATTGAAGAACAACGCGTTTCGGCTGACACTGCAGCCTTGGTCACGTGATATTCACCACCAATCAACCAATACTAAATACTATTCATTCATTGACATAAAAATAAGACTGACAGCAGATGCAAGGTACAAAATAGAAAACCCAAGAGCAAAACCTTATAATACATTGACTTACATCTAGATTATAATAACTGATAAGATCTGTACCACACATTTGTCACAATTATAAATAAACGAGTATATATAAATATATAAATATATGGATAAGTATACAAATGCAAATAACCATATAAAAGCAGGTCACCATATAAAATAGACATGTAATGGGGTAAATTGTCCTGCAGAGGCGGAAGGTAAAATCATTATATCATAAATAGTTTACCGGGCAAATATATTATAATAAAATATTATCATCTATAGGCCAAACGGTGAACTAAAATCCCACAGTGTGAAGGATAATTCAAGTAAATAAACCTAAACCACATTAACTGCGATAGTAAAACCCATATATCACTGCTTGCATGGTTAATACTAGTACAACAGACCAGGAGGAAAACAGAAGTTCATTGAACATTTTCTTATCTTGTAACCTGCACTGACAACACCCCATAACGTGTACTATGGAGAGAGCGGTGGCAAGTAGACATCAGCATTAATTTCATCCGACCCAATAAATCTGTAAAGATATATAAATAAATAAATACATATAGTAAGTGACCGTATCACCAATCTAATCGACTACTAAAAAACATTATCATAAAGAATTATACTGATTAATAGAGATAGATAAAATACAAGAAAAATAGAAAAAATAAGAAATATAAGAATAACTGAAAAATCGACTCCTATTCTATAATCTATTGACATTCAAAAAACATTCCATACATTTTTTAATACATTTTAAAAAAAGACTTATTATCTTTCTGTAAATTCATTAATAGTAGTTACTGAATGAATTCTACCTTGTTAAGGTTGTGTTTCAATCATCATATAGATGGTTATTGAGTTCTTCCCCACTATTTAACCCTTTCGGTGTCTTGGTCTCCAAATCTAAAATATATTTAGACTCTTTTTTCCTCAATGTTAGTTCCCTATTACCCCCTCTATGGGATGGAGGGACATGTTCAATGCCAAAGTAGGATAACTGTGTCCAATCAGACTTGTGTTTCTCTTTAAAGTGCCTTGCTACTGGGTAGTGATCATCAACTGAGGTTATGGCACGCATGTGTTCCAAAACCCGTTTCTTAACATTGTGTTTAGTGCTCCCCACGTACCATCTTTTACAGGGGCATTCCAATATGTAAATCACAAACAGGGTACTGCATGTTATAAATTGATTGATTAACCTGTTTTTACCGGGTTTACATAATGCGTATTGTTTGCACATAACACTATTACGGCATGCTTTACAGTGCCCACAGGGAAAAAAACCTTGTAAGCCATGTTCTCTAAGTTGTGATACTGTAGTGATATCATTAGATCTCAACATATCCTGTAGGCTCCGTCCTCTTCTATACGTAATCTGAGGTCTATTTAATATCGAATCCCCAATAACAGGGTCACTTTTCAATATCTTCCAATTTTTTGTAATGAAATTCTTAATTTGTTTTGTATCTTCACTAAAAGTCATAATAAGTCTAGTATCATCATTTTCATCCAACTTCTGTTTGGGAGTATTATCAAATAAAATATCCGTTCTTTTTGTTCCCTTGATTTTATCAATTGCTTTTTTAATAACCCAATCAGGGTATCCCCACTGTTTGAATCTCCTAATCATCTCTTTTTGCTCAATTTCAAAGGCTTCATTGGTGCTACTAACTCTTTTAGCCCTTAGTAACTCCCCATAGGGGATACTCCACTTTAAACTTTCTGGGTGTCCACTTGATGCATGTAATAGACTGTTACCTGCTGTGCACTTGCGAAAGAGTTCAGTATTGACCGTATTTTCATCAATCTTTATAAGAGTATCCAAGAACTCAATAGAGGACCTACTCATTTTGTACGTCAAACCTATATTCAAATCATTATTGTTTAATTTACAAACAAAATGAGAAGCTTCTTCCTCAGATCCTTTCCAAATAATGAAAAGATCATCAATATATCTTAGCCACATGATTGCCTGACTGGTTTCTGGATATTTTTCTTCATCTTTAAAAATGTTCTCTTCCCACCAGCCTAAGAAGAGACAAGCAAAACTTGGAGCAAAGCAAGTGCCCATCGCAGTTCCGAGGATCTGCTGATAAAGGACCCCATTAAACAGAAAGAAATTATTCGTAAAACAGTGTCTTATCATATCTATTATCATTTCGGTATGTGCCAGATATTTAAGTGATCTAGCATCCAAGAAATGTCTGCAAGCTACAATGCCTTTTTCATGGTCGATAATAGTATATAGGGAATTAACATCCAAAGTAAGCAACAGGAAATCATCTTCCCAAACAATTCCTTCAAGCTTACCCAAAAAATCCTTAGTATCACGGACATAGGATGGAAGATTGGCAACAAATTCCCTCAAAAAGTAATCAACATATTTGGAAACATTTTCCAATACACTACCGCATGAGGATACTATAGGTCTTCCTGGTGGATTGGTCCTATTTTTATGAATCTTGGGAAGAATATACATCACCGGTAGTTTAGGAAAATCTCTTTACAGAAAACAGTACTCTTCCCATAGTAATAAGCCCTTGTCTTTCCATTCCATGAGTAACTGCCAGATCCTCAGAATACTGTTAGTATAAGTTTCTTTGGTGGTAACCTTATAAAAGTATGAATTTTTAAGTTGACTCATAACTTCCTTAATGTATTTTTGTTTTTCCATAAGTACTATATTTCCGCCCTTATCCGCAGGGCAGACAATTGTGTCTATATCACTAGCCAAAGTTGTAATGAATCTTTTTTGAGATTGTGTTAAATTATAATTATATTTAGATTTAAACCATGTTTTATGTCGAAATTGGGTCAAATCTTTTACCACCAAGTCATAAAATGTGTTGATATTATCATGGTTCATGATGGGAAAAAATGTGGATCTTGGCTTAAACCCAGTAGGGACAGACAGGTCATACGTAATGTTTAAATCATCCAGAATTTGATAAACATTCCTAGTTGTAATAGAATCTACAACATTGTTCTCCAATTCATACAATGCAATCAAAGAGTCCACATCACTAATATTCAATACATCATAAGAGACATCCCTATGGGGGCCACCAACCACCACATCGGGCGAGTTCTTTTGTTTGAACCATTTTCTCAACTTCATTTTTCTAATAAATTTAAAGAAGTCAATCCTTGTCTCAGCATAGTTAAAATGTTCTGTAGGGCAGAAAGAGAGACCTAAGCATAATGTGGATTTATCACTGTCAGATAGCACAAAGTTAGATAAATTCACAATAGTTTTATTCACCATATCTTCATCCATTATGTTTGTAAGTTGAAGCTTCTTGTTGTTTTTCCCACTTGCCCCATATCGAAATTTGTTCTTGTTACGATTTCTGACTCTCTCTCGCCTCTTCTGATTCCGCCCCGTCTTCCTCTTCGGCCTGATGTCCTGACCTTGTAGTTGGAGCTTTGTCCGTGCTGGTTCTTGGATACTTGCCTGCCGCGGCGCAGCAGGCGATACTCGTCTAAAAAAGGTGCCAGTTTGTTTGTGACTTCTTCGATAGATTTCTCACTCTCAGTGGAACTAGGGGTATCAGATTCCCTTACGCTTTCCACATCGGTTTCCGAGGAAGATTGTCTCTCCTCCATGGGGGAACAAACAAGGGATGATTTGTATAGATGATCATATTTCCTGTTAAAAGTCAAAATTCTTCCGCTTTCATAGTCCCCTATGTCTATATGTAATTTTTGTTGTTTTTTAATTTTGATTTCCTCCTCATATTTCTTCAGTCTTGTATTCATTGTCTCCATAAATTTTGATATAATTTCTTTTTCCGAACGTAAAGCCAAGTCATCTTTTAATCTCTTGATGTCCCCTAATAGGGTTTTCCGGTCCTGCCACGCATATTTTATAAGTATCTGAAGCATATGCCTGGAGCTTAAAGCTGAATTTTCTGCCCATTTCTTTAGCATCTCTGGATTGGGTGTCTCATATGATGGTGTAATAAAAATACGTAGGCCCCTTGGAACCATCTGTTGATCAACATAATTTTGCAAAGATGTGGCCTCCCACCATTTTGATATATCAGCTTTGCTCTATTTCTCCAATTTTTTTAGCATAGCATTTAAATCTTTGTTACTTTCCTGACACTGTGTATAGGGACTCTTCCTAATTGTGTCTTTAGAAAATAATGTTTGTGCTGCCAGTCGCCTCTCATTTTCTATGTCGTCATCCATTGCACAAAGTAACTGCAATGAATAAGATCAAAAATGGAAAGCACAAATGCTGTGAATCCCCTAGGAAAATTCCTAGTTCCCCTTGCCTGAATAAGCCAGAAAAATATTAATAATCCTATAGCTGCATTCAAAAGTCAAATATAAATATAAACTGTGGCAAAGCTCTAATAAATAATGCAAAGAAAAGAGGAAAAACCACCGTTTGTTGATTCCAAAAATATATAAAAAAAAGGAAAAACGAGGCGAGTCACATACCTCGATAATACAAGTAAATCCTTCCGAAACCATCCGACATCAGTGGAAAATATACTCGTATATGTTCACAATCTGCATTCCTCAGTGTGAAAAATAAGCGGTCAAACAAAAGAGGGGCTGTTCCAAGACGAGGAAAGGAACGGGTCTTTATATTGCTTTCCCGTTTTGCACTCCTCCACGTACAGCCGTGGCTAGAGTGCAACTCCAAAGAATATTACCCACGGGGAAACCCAGGTGAAACGTAGCAGAAGTCAGATGTAGCCGTGAGTTATATTGAAGCTCAGCGTCGAAAACGCTGCCGTATAGACAGCGAAAGGAATCAAAACAAAACAAAACACGGTGTATTCCAAGCTCTCGGCGAGTCACCGCAAGGCGCCGCCCAGCCACAGAATAAGAAATTAAATGTTTTAAACAGACGCGGATACAAATGCCGGGTCTGTTTAACGTATAGCACGATCGGAAACAGTGCAACGTTTCAAATACAGATCGATATAATTGCAGCATATATTTCTCTGGCGGCCGGCCACGGAGTTCCTTAAAATAGACAAAGCAGCAAGCGCTCGAAGTAAACTCATGTGGCCCGACAGGGGTGGTGCAAAAAGCCGGCACGGGCAAGCCGGTAATTATAATTTCACCAAAATAAAAATAAAAATAGCACGCTCAGGATTCAGGAAAAGTGAAAGCCATATTTAATCAGAGAACAACGCGTTTCGGCTGACACTGCAGCCTTGGTCACGTGATATTCACCACCAATCAACCAATACTAAATACTATTCATTCATTGACATAAAAATAAGACTGACAGCAGATGCAAGGTACAAAATAGAAAACCCAAGAGCAAAACCTTATAATACATTGACTTACATCTAGATTATAATAACTGATAAGATCTGTACCACAAATTTGTCACAATTATAAATAAATGAGTATATATAAATATATGGATAAGTATACAAATGCAAATAACCATATAAAAGCAGGTCACCATATAAAATAGACATGTAATGGGGTAAATTGTCCTGCAGAGGCGGAAGGTAAAATCATTATATCATAAATAGTTTACCGGGCAAATATATTATAATAAAATATCATCATCTATAGGCCAAACGGTGAACTAAAATCCCACAGTGTGAAGGATAATTCAAGTAAATAAACCTAAACCACATTAACTGCGATAGTAAAACCCATATATCACTGCTTGCATGGTTAATACTAGTACAACAGACCAACAGTACAACAGAAGTTCATTGAACATTTTCTTATCTTGTAACCTGCACTGACAACACCCAATAACGTGTACTATGGAGATAGCGGTGGCAAGTAGACATCAGCATTAATTTCATCCGACCCAATAAATCTGTAAAGATATATAAATAAATAAATACATATAGTAAGTGACCATATCACCAATCTAATCGACTACTAAAAAACATTATCATAAAGAATTATACTGATTAATAGAGGTAGATAAAATACTAGAAAAATAGAAAAAATAAGAAATATAAGAATAACTGAAAAATCGACTCCTATTCTATAATCTATTGACATTCAAAAAACATTCCATACATTTTTTAATACATTTAAAAAAAAGACTTATTATCTTTCTGTAAATTCATTAATAGTAGTTACTGAATGAATTCTACCTTGTTAAGGTTGTGTTTCAATCATCATATAGATGGGTATTGAGTTCTTCCCCACTATTTAACCCTTTCGGTGTCTTGGTCTCCAAATCTAAAATATATTTAGACTCTTTTTTCCTCAATGTTAGTTCCCTATTACCCCCTCTATGGGATGGAGGGACATGTTCAATGCCAAAGTAGGACAACTGTGTCCAATCAGACTTGTGTTTCTCTTTAAAGTGCCTTGCTACTGGGTAGTGATCATCAACTGAGGTTATGGCACGCATGTGTTCCAAAACCTGTTTCTTAACATTGTGTTTAGTGCTCCCCACGTACCATCTTTTACATGGGCATTCCAATATGTAAATCACAAACGGGGTACTGCATGTTATAAATTGATTGATTAACCTGTTTTTACCGGGTTTACATAATGCGTATTGTTTGCGCATAACATTATTACGGCATGCTTTACAGTGCCCACAGGGAAAAAAACCTTGTAAGCCATGTTCTCTAAGTTGTGATACTGTAGTGATATCATTAGATCTCAACATATCCTGTAGGCTCCCTTCTCTTCTATACATAATCTGAGGTCTATTTAATATCGAATGCCCGTGATATTCACCACCAATCAACCAATACTAAATACTATTCATTCATTGACATAAAAATAAGACTGACAGCAGATGCAAGGTACAAGATAGAAAACCCAAGAGCAAAACCTTATAATACATTGACTTACATCTAGATTATAATAACTGATAAGATCTGTACCACACATTTGTCACAATTATAAATAAATGAGTATATATAAATATATAAATATATAAATATATGGATAAGTATACAAATGCAAATAACCATATAAAAGCAGGTCACCATATAAAATAGACATGTAATGGGGTAAATTGTCCTGCAGAGGCGGAAGGTAAAATCATTATATCATAAATAGTTTACCGGGCAAATATATTATAATAAAAGAACAGATATTTTATTTAATAATACTCCCAAACAGAAGTTGGATGAAAATGATGATACTAGACTTATTATGACTTTTAGTGAAGATACAAAACAAATTAAGAATATCATTACAAAAAATTGGAAGATATTGAAAAGTGACCCTGTTATTGGGGATTCGATATTAAATAGACCTCAGATTACGTATAGAAGAGGACGGAGCCTACAGGATATGTTGAGATCTAATGATATCACTACAGTATCACAACTTAGAGAACATGGCTTACAAGGTTTTTTTCCCTGTGGGCACTGTAAAGCATGCCGTAATAGTGTTATGAGCAAACAATACGCATTATGTAAACCCGGTAAAAACAGGTTAATCAATCAATTTATAACATGCAGTACCCCGTTTGTAATTTACATATTGGAATGCCCCTGTAAAAGATGGTACGTGGGGAGCACTAAACACAATGTTAAGAAATGGGTTTTGGAACACATGCGTGCCATAACCTCAGTTGATGATCACTACCCAGTAGCAAGGCACTTTAAAGAGAAACACAAGTCTGATTGGACACAGTTGTCCTACTTTGGCATTGAACATGTCCCTCCATCCCATAGAGCGGGTAATAGGGAACTAACATTGAGGAAAAAAGAGTCTAAATATATTTTAGATTTGGAGACCAAAACACCGAAAAGGTTAAATAGTGGGGAAGAACTCAATACCCATCTATATGATGATTGAAACACAACCTTAACAAGGAAGAATTCATTCAGTAACTACTATTAATGAATTTACAGAAAGATAATAAGTCTTTTTTTTAAATGTATTAAAAAATGTATGGAATGTTTTTTGAATGTCAATAGATTATAGAATAGGAGTCGATTTTTCAGTTATTCCTATATTTCTTATTTTTTCTATTTTTCTTGTATTTTATCTATCTCTATTAATCAGTATAATTCTTTATGATATGTTTTTTAGTAGTCGATTAGATTGGTGATATGGTCACTTACTATATGTATTTATTTATATATCTTTACAGATTTATTGGGTCGGATGAAATTAATGCTGATGTCTACTTGCCACCGCTCTCTCCATAGTACACGTTATTGGGTGTTGTCAGTGCAGGTTACAAGATAAGAAAATGTTCAATGAACTTCTGTTGTACTGTTGGTCTGTTGTACTAGTATTAACCATGCAAGCAGTGATATATGGGTTTTACTATCGCAGTTAATGTGGTTTAGGTTTATTTACTTGAATTATCCTTCACACTGTGGGATTTTAGTTCACCGTTTGGCCTATAGATGATAATATTTTATTATAATATATTTGCCCGGTAAACTATTTATGATATAATGATTTTACCTTCCGCCTCTGCAGGACAATTTACCCCATTACATGTCTATTTTATATGGTGACCTGCTTTTATATGGTTGTTTGCATTTGTATACTTATCCATATATTTATATATTTATATATACTCATTTATTTATAATTGTGACAAATGTGTGGTACAGATCTTATCAGTTATTATAATCTAGATGTAAGTCAATGTATTATAAGGTTTTGCTCTTGGGTTTTCTATCTTGTACCTTGCATCTGCTGTCAGTCTTATTTTTATGTCAATGAATGAATAGTATTTAGTATTGGTTGATTGGTGGTGAATATCACGTGACCAAGGCTGCAGTGTCAGCCGAAACGCGTTGTTCTTCGATTAAATATGGCTTTCACTTTTCCTGAATCCTGAGCGTGCTATTTTTATTTTTATTTTGGTGAAAATATATATATATATATATATATATATATTATATATACTCTACTGTATGCAGTATGGTTGACCGCTTCATATATATATATATATATATATATATATATATATATATATATATGTGTGTGTGTGTGTGTCACATCACAATTTAATCTTTTCTTCCTGGACTAAATTGTTAGAAATCACAAGCCCTCCATGCCTTGTACCAAGGATGCATGCTGACATGTACCCCTGTGTTATCCTTAAGCCTGTACATTGTTAGGTAGAAAATGGGTCATGCTCACACTTTTTGAGAACAGTTCCATTCTCTCCTCCATACATAGGGGCATATTTACAAGGAACTGGCGAATCGGCTCCAATGCCTCAGATTCCTTAAGTCGCTCTGCGCCCCCTAACGACACCATGGTAGCAATGTATTTACAACACAGATCACAAAGGCGCACGTTAGCAATATAGCATCAACATTTTTGATGCTCTTGTGGTGCTTTGCTGGACTAGCGCCAAAAGTTTTGATGCTAGTTTTGCAAAACTTGGGGAGGCTCATAGGAAATAGCCTAGAGTCACTTTAACGCTTGCCCTGGGCAAGCTTAAGAATTTACGCTAAAATGGCCCCAACGAAATCTTGCAAATTTCACTGCGCCATTTTTGTTTTTGGTCTTCCTGCAAGGAAACGACCCCCTTGCATACATTATACCTGGCGCAGACATAATGTGGCGCAAGGGTTTACAAAGTGGCGCCATTCTAGCATTGAGTCACTTTGTAAATATGGCGCAGGGTGAGGGTCTGTTTTGAGCTACTGAAGGGTATAAAAATGACGGCGGCTCTAAGGGTCGCAAGGGGCTTATGAATATGCCCCTTAGTTTCTTATTTTTGCACATCAACTTTTATTTTATTTATTATTTTATTTTATTATTTTAATTTTATTTTATTGTTGCCCACTCGTCTTAGGACAAGATGCATTGGATAATGTATTGTTCGTTATGGTGAATATGAAAAATATAACATGTCAGATCCTGTGTGAAATCTTTATCGTGCACTATTTGTATGGATACATTTGTCATGTATTTCGTTCCAGTGGAGTAGATAATGTGGTAATCGTTGTCTAGTCTGAGCAGAATATTATTGTCAATGGATGCCCAGTCATCAGTTGCCAGTAAGGGCTATTGTTTTGACTTTTCAGATGATTATATGTCCTAGATGTGCCTGTCCTCATCTCCGATGGCGTGAGATGGAATTGTTCTCACGACCAAGGTACTGTGAAAACAAGGGTGACAGGGTGACATTAGGGACTTGCAGGGCGACTCAGAATATATCTATCAAGTACTAACAGTAAATGTTTATTCAGGAAGTAAAGAAGGAAAGTTTCAAGCCATATTCTACGATGTTCCATTAAGTTTATGCATCTTATAAGGTGGCAGCTGGACAGTAATATTCACTTCCTGAAAGAGGATAACTTGTACAGTGTATGGCATGCGTATCAAAAGCCAGTATACCCAGCAAAGCACCCATGGCGAGAAGAAAATTTGAGGGACACCGATACTTGGGGCCTCACCCAACTCGCAGGTGGAGCTGAGAGAATAGGAATCCCATCATCTGTCATGCTATCATGCGCAATGAGAATGTCATTTTCATTGGATCCCCGTGGCGGTATCACAGGACGCATCTGCAGTGCTCTGGGCCACATTGCCTCCCCTTTGTGACTGGTTTGTCCAACTGAACGAAAAGGCGCATGTTTTTGTAACGTTTGCATGCCTAGCCTTTACCCTAGGATGCAGAAATATAGCAAGTTAGGACATAATTGAATTTAGGCATCCCTTGTGCTAGCTACAATCGAAGCTGTTACTGAACTTACTGGTTCATGATCTCTGGTGGCTTGGGTATTGACGTAATTTCACCACTTTTCAAGGGTAAGTGAACATGGAATTATGCACCCTCGGACCCCCATGGCATCACAGGGATGATATTTTACCCTTCTCTTGGCTTCTCAGAAGTGTCATATTTGCTACTGTCGTATTAGAGGTAGGGTAGGGAGCGGAAGGGACACAAAATAAATAAAGCAGTTAGAGCCCTACTTTCTTCCTCTTGCTTCTGCTGCCTTCTTGACCCCTCAGGTCAAGGATAGCAGTCTCAATACTGTCCGATGTAGCAAAGGACAAGTCTGGGCTAGCAGCTACTGCCCCTGGCTACCTGCTATTTGGCATCCATCAATGCGGTGCATTACTGAGGTCCTCAAGAATCAGCTAGGGGACAAAAATAGGGTGTCTTGAACTTCCTCAGGTGCCTGAGGGCAAAGTCACCTAATGAAGTTACTTTAACACAGATTCCATTCCCTCTGTCTAGAGACTTAAGATGACGTAGTAAACTTTGATGGCTATGTCGGTAAATATTGTGTGTCGTCACGGATTATAAGAATTGGATGCTAGACATTTTGGGTGAGAAACTAGTGGGGGGTTGGTGCCATCACGCCCACCAATCAAAAAAGGGGCAGTGTATCCAAAGTACGCACCATTCTATTTTCAGAAAGTAGACTACAGGTCAGGGAAGGAAAGGGAAAAAGAAACAGGACCTTTTAGGGGGGGAGGTAATGCAGAGCTCACTTAACTCAAAGAAAGCTCGTGCCAAAGGAAGCTAAGTCAGTCTGGTGCAGCCATCCAAATGTAAAACTCTTTTGCAGCCTTTTTTCCATGAATCAAGAGACCGCTGAGAATGGTTTCAATGAGCTGCTAAAATTAAAAATACAAAGCAGATTTATAATATTAACCGACTCTCTGTAGCCTGCCAGTACTAGTGGCTGAGCAATTCCCCTTAGTCATTACTCACGAGAATGTTACATATTTTGAAAGTGATTTGGGCAACAAGCAAAGCATGAAGAGAACAGCCCACAGTGTGTTCATGACATCAGTGAAGGATTTCAACGCAGGCCAGACAGCCTCCGCTGAGAGGAGTCACTCAGAGGCCTACAGACGTATCAGTAATCTAGGCACCAGACCTTAGGGCACCATATGGTCTACTCGTACTGGCGGCCACGTTTGGCCAGAGATGCCCATTGTCGCTGAAAACAAGGGAGTAGGGGGATTAAAACTAGCTGGATCCTGCATAGGCATTTTATTGCAACGAGTCCTGAGTGGACAATCTATCAAAGATGGGAACCAGCCTCCTGGACTGAAGAGTTTCTGGTGGTGAACAGTTACCAAAATCAATTAATGGTGCTCCTTTCACTATCAGGAGTTTTATGCATTTCAGTTTATCTTATGACTTATTTTTAAGGACAATGGAAGGCCTACATTTCTCATGTTTCTGGACTGAAGTCACTAAAACTACCTCTGTTGTTGCAATCCCCCATCTAAGGGTTCTCCTTGCACTTGACATAAATATACAAGACAAACAGCACCAAATGACAAACCTTTCTGTCATTGTCTAAGGAGATAATTCAGTGCAGGAAAGTCCTCCTTTTTGCCCTGGTCACCCCCAAACTTTTTGGACAGGTAATGGTGGTTACTGACTCTTGGCTGTGCCCTGGGTACTGCTTAGCAGTCCCAGGGATGGTGCTCTGTGTAAAGTGGATATGCAAATTAGGCTAATTATAATTGGCAATATTAACCTACTTGTAAGCCCCTAGTATATGGTAGGGCATGTAGGTTTAGGGACCCCAGCATAGGTAGTGCACCAGGGGCACTGCTGAGGTGCCCATTGTCATTTTAAAGGCAGGCCTGCATTGCTGGCTGTTTTTAAACTAAAGTTACATGCAGGTTCGACTTTGGAATTAAACGTACTTCACAGTCTTAAACGACCTTATTTTCACACATAAGTCAGCCCTAAGGTGTACCCTATGTGCCCCTAGGGTTGACAACCATGTAACTATAAGCAGGGACCATATAAAAATAGTTTTATAAGCCCTGGTGAGTTAAAAAATCCAAATTCGTTTTTCCCTCATTGTATTGAATAGCCTCCATAGGCTAGAATGGGGAGACTTTATTTTAATTTATAAAGTCCCCTCAAGTGCCAGATACCTCAAGTTTGGTATCAAATTAATTGTTATAATAAATCCCACAACTTACAATTGTTGGATTTAATATAACTTGTTCAGGTGAAGAGTTTTAAACTCTAACAAAAAAGTTGTCAACTTCAGCCCTGTAGTGCTCAGCTCTGATTGGCCAGCCTCTGGCAGCCTGGCCCGGCTGCCTTGATAAGGTGTGAAGTAGCCTGGGCTGAACAGACTGAGATGTGCCAGGGGAGGAGAACTTCCCTCAGCAGATGGAGAAGCAGGAAGGGGGAGGGCTGCCAAACTGGTCTTCAAAGGCAGGGAAGGACATTGGGAGCAACCCAGCACCTTCCTCACATCCTGCAAACCCAGACAATTAGGTGCCCCCTTGATTAGATTAGGAGAGGGCAGGAGAGGGGTGTGTTTAGGATTTTTAGCCACATCAGTGGGTGGGCTCAGTCAGATGTAACCTCTAAAAATTAGTTTCAGCCCATAGATTTTTGAGGAATGTTGCTCCCTGGGATTGATTTTTGGCACAGTTCCCAGGAAGTGGTCATCACAGGAGGAAGGACCATGCACCTGATTGGAGAACCAGGACCCCCCTGTTTTTCACCCAGGAGCAAGGATACACTTGCAGACCTGCACCCACACCTCAGATCCCTACAAGGAAGAACTACAGTAGAAGAAGGACTGCCCTACTGGACCCCTGACCTGCACCTGGACACTGCACTCTGGAAGACTGCACCAGCTGCACACTTGGGCTTCACCACAAGAAGGACTTTGCCTGCCTTCATCTGATTCAGGGAGGCACTCCCTGTTTGCTACAGGTGAACAATTTCTAACCGGATCCCCTGCACCAACTCCTGAAGAAACTGACCAGCTGACCACTGTCCAGTGGCGAATTTGGAGATTGCACCAGGTGCATTCTGGGAGTTGTAGTCCACACCCTCAAGGAGCATCTCAGAGCTTCTGGAACATTGGGGTGAGCTGTGGACCTCAAAAGAACCTTAAAAGAACATCTGGGAGAAGATCCAGAAGTTTGGAGAACTTTTTGAAAAAGGCTCTATAAAAGGACCGACCCGCCATGGCAACTCTAGCCGGCTTGCCTCAATCGCGACCCGGCCTGACTTGCAGGTTCGTCCCGGTGAAGAAAATCTCTGAAAAAGTGACTAAGTCCGAACATAGGAAGGAGACCGGACCTCCCAGGCAGTGAATCCGAAGAGGGCTCCAAGGACGTCGGATCAAGATTCAGGTTTGCCCCGGTTGAAGGATTTTCTTCTTGAAAAAACAACTAAGTCCAAAGGTAGAAATCTCCACTGACGGCTCCCGCGACACGTATCCAAGGAAGAGTTCTAAGAGGTCAGAATGGGCTAGCGAATCGGTCCCACTGAAGAAAATCTTCAAGAAAACGACTATGTCCGAAGGTAAACTTTTGACAGAGACCTCCCGCCGGTTGTAGCCAATCAGGGCTCCATCGCGGTCGGCCTTAAACTTTGACTTTGCCCCGGTCGAGGTGCGACCCGATGACCTCGACCTGACCTATTTGTTTTTGAGCCCTAAAAAGCATTAATTCTCTAGAAATACATATCTCCGGTTCCCTGTATCTGAGTTTATTAGTTTTGGTGTCATTTTAAAGCTAATTTTTTTCCCCTATTTTTATGAATTGGTTTTGGAGTTTTAAACTGTTTCCTATGTTTTATTTAATTACTGTTGTAAAGAAATGGCTCCCTGTTGCAGTTACCCCCCACTTTTTGCCTGATACTGATGCTGACTTGACTGAGAAGTGTGCTGGGACCCTCCTAACCAGGCCCCAGCACCAGTGTTCTTTCACCTAAAATGTACCATTGTCTCCACAATTGCCACAACCCTGGCACCCAGGTAAGTCCCTTGTAACTGGTACCCCTGGTACCAAGGGCCCTGATGCCAGGGAAGGTCTCTAAGGGCTGCAGCATGTCTTATGCCACCCTGGGACCCCTCACTCAGCACAGACACACTGTTTGCCAGCTTGTGTGTGCTGGTGGGGAGAAAATAACTAAGTCGACATGGCACTCCCCTCAGGGTGCCATGCCAGCCTCACACTGCCTGTGGCATAGGTAAGTCACCCCTCTTGCAGGCCTTACAGCCCTAAGGCAGGGTGCACTATACCACAGGTGAGGGCATAGGTGCATGAGCACTATGCCCCTACAGTGTCTAAGCAAAACCTTAGACATTGTAAGTGCAGGGTAGCCATAAGAGTATATGGTCTGGGAGTCTGTCAAAAATGAACTCCACAGCTCCATAATGGCTACACTGAATATTGGGAAGTTTGGCACCAAACTTCTCAGAATAATAAACCCACACTGATGCCAGTGTTGGATTTTTTAAAAAATGCACACAGAGGGCATCTTAGAGATACCCCCTATATTTTACCCAATTGTTCAGTGCAGGACTGACTGGTCTATGCCAGCCTGCTGCTGAGAGACGTGTTTCTGACCCCATGCGGTGAGAGCCTTTGTGCTCTCTGGGGACAGAAACAAAGCCTGATCTGGGTGGAGGTGCTTCACATCTCCCCCCTGCAGGAACTGTAACACCTAGCAGTGAGCTTCAAAGGCTCAAGCTTCGTGTTACAATGCCCCAGGGCACTCCAGCTAGTGGAGATGCCCGCCCCCTGGACCCAGCCCCCACTTTTGGCGGCAAGTCCAGGAGAGATAATGAAAAAAACAAGGAGGAGTCACTGGCCAGTCAGGACAGCCCCTAAGGTGTCCTGAGCTGAGGTGACTTTGACTTTTAGAAATCCTCCATCTTGCAGATGGAGGATTCCCCCAATAGGATTAGGGATGTGCCCCCCTCCCCTCAGGGAGGAGGCACAAAGAGGGTGTACCCACCCTCAGGGCTAGTAGCCATTGGCTACTAACCCCCCAGACCTAAACACGCCCTTAAATTTAGTATTTAAGGGCTCCCCAGAACCAAGGAACTCAGATTCCTGCAACCTAAGAAGAAGAGGACTGCTGAGCTGAAAAACCCTGCAGAGAAGACGGAGACACCAACTGCTTTGACCCCAGCTCTACCGGCCTGTCTCCCCCCTTCGGAAGAAAACTGCTCCAGCGACGCTTTCCCCAGGACCAGCGACCTCTGAAGCCTCAGAGGACTGCCCTGCTCTAGAAGGACCAAGAAACTCCCGAGAACAGCGGCCCTGTTCACCAAAGAGTGCAACTTTGTTTCCAAAGAAGCAACTTAAAGACAACTGCGTTTCCCGCCAGAAGCGTGAGACTTGCAACTCTGCACCCGACGCCCCCGGCTCGACTTGTGGAGAAACAACACTTCAGGGAGGACTCCCCGCAACTCCGAGACTGTGAGTACCCAAAGTTGTCCCCCCTGAGCTCCCACAGCGACGCCTGCAGAGGGAATCCCGAGGCTCCCCCTGACCGCGACTGCCTGACTCTCAGATCCCGACGGCTGGAAAAGACCCTGCACCCGCAGCCCCCAGGACCTGAAGGATCGGAACTCCAGTGCAGGAGTGACCCCCAGGAAGCCCTCTCCCTTGCCCAGGTGGTGGCTACCCCGAGGAGCCCCCCCCTTGCCTGCCTGCATCGCTGAAGAGACCCCTTGGTCTCCCATTGATTTCAATTACAAACCCGACGTGTGTTTGCACACTGCACCCGGCCGCCCCGTGCTGCTGAGGGTGTACTTTCTGTGCTAACTTGTGTCCCCCCCGGTGCCCTACAAAACCTCCCTGGTCTGCCCTCCGAAGACGCGGGTACTTACCTGCTGGCAGACTGGAACCGGAGCACCCCCTTCTCCATTGAAGCCTATGTGTTTTGGGCACCACTTTGAACTCTGCACCTGACCGGCCCTGAGCTGCTGGTGTGGTAACTTTGGGGTTGCTCTGAACCCCCAACGGTGGGCTACCTTGGACCCAAACTTGAACCCCATAGGTGGTTTACTTACCTGCAAGAACTAACAATTACTTACCTCCCCTAGGAACTGTGAAAATTGCACTGTCTAGTTTTAAAATAGCTATATGTGTTTTATTTGAAAAGTATATATGCTATTGTGATTATTCAAAGTTCCTAAGGTACTTACCTGCAATACCTTTCATGCAAAGTATTACATGTAGAATTTGAACCTGGGGTTCTTAAAATAAACTAAGAAAAGATAGTTTTCTATACAAAAACCTATTGGCCTGGAATTGTCTCTGAGTGTGTGTTCCTCATTTATTGCCTGTGTGTATGTAAAACAAATGCTTAACAGTACTCCTTTGATAAGCCTACTGCTCGACCACACTACCACAAAATAGAGCATTAGAATTATCTCTATTTGCCACTATCTTACCTCTAAGGGGAACCCTTGGACTCTGTGCATACTATTCCTTACTTTGAAATAGTGCATACAGAGCCAACTTCCTACAACTGTTTTGTGATATATGAATGCTTTATGCTTTGTCTCATAAGCTAAGCCTTATCGCTCGTTGCCAAGCTACCAAGGGTTGAGCTAGGTTTAATTTATTGAGACCTAACTGGACCTAAGTGGAGGTTAGTGTCCTATTGCTAAGTGTAGGTAATTACCTGCCCTTACCAATAACCCTTTATCCAACAAGAAGTCATCCAAGAATGGGGAGAATAACTGCACCTGCAATAGTAGATAACCTTGAAAATCAACCAAGAAAATATGTATCTGCACAAAGTTCAAAACCATTGATTTAAAAAGAACA
This sequence comes from Pleurodeles waltl, assembly GCF_031143425.1. Classification (NCBI taxonomy): domain Eukaryota; kingdom Metazoa; phylum Chordata; class Amphibia; order Caudata; family Salamandridae; genus Pleurodeles; species Pleurodeles waltl. The sequence goes on from NC_090445.1 coordinate 1,389,191,253, forward strand.
CTACTCCCATATTCCACCCCCTTATACTTGGGTGACCCGTGCAGCAGATCACTGAGGTCCACTATGTGGAATTTGGTGCTGAAACATATCTGCAAAGGCACAACAAATATTATGAGCATTTGTATGGCCACATTACTACTATATGCAAGTTCTCTTGGCATTTTTGAAGTCTTGAGAGGTCTTCGAGAGCCGTTGTCTACTTGAGGTGTTTTGCCACATTACCTACCATAGGTAGGGGAGGGCTTCCTTAAAGGGTCTCGACCAGTCCTTGTGCCAGTGATCCAGACACACTAACAGTCAGCCTTACTCCCACCAAGCACACACTTGATTAAACTCCCTAAAGAATATAGGCCTGGAACCTAGATTCAGAGGGGACTCCGTCTTAGGTTATATCCAGACTGCAACATGACATGTAGAGACATGTGACCTTGCATTATGGACCAAGAGCGTTCACCAGCACTAATCTTAGTATACTGCAAAGGCTGTGGTTCAGAGCAATTATATCAAATGATGGAGGGAAGCCACACATAAAGGAATTAAAACAGATGTCATCAGACATATTGGGGGTCATTCAGACCTTGGCGGACGGCGGAGGCCGTCCGCCAAGGTACCGCCGACAAATGACCGCACCGCGGTCAAAAGACCGCGGCGGCCATTCAAACATTTCCGCTGGGCCGGCGGGCGCTCTCCAAAAGAGCGCCCGCCGGCCCAGCGGAAATGCCCCTGCAACGTGGACGCCGGCTCAGAATTGAGCCGGCGTAGTTGCAGGGGTGCGACGGGTGCAGTTGCACCCGTCACGTATTTCAGTGTCTGCAAAGCAGACACTGAAATACTTTGTGGGGCCCTCTTACGGGGGCCCCTGCAGTGCCCATGCCATTGGCATGGGCACTGCAGGGGCCCCCAGGGGCCCCGCGGCACCCCCTACCGCCATCCTGTTCATGGCGGGTTTCCCGCCATGAACAGGATGGCGGTAGGGGGTGTCTGAATCCCCATGGCGGCTTTCCCCATGGAGGATTCAATGGGGCAGCGTTAACCGGCTAGAGGTGCAATATTAGAGTACCCACTGGCATTATTTGAAAATGTCTTTCCCTGTTCAAGAATCCCCCAATTCCTACCCCCTTCTCACCCTCTTCAAAAAAAAATCTAAACCGCATTTCTTTGGGAAGGGGAAGGTGGACCAGTTGTGATGGATAGGGTAATGGGTAATGTGACCCAGAGATGACCTACATTTATGCATGTACTGATGTGCTGAGAGTGGAATTCATGGAAGCCACCCCTCCTCCACGAAATACAAAGGAGCAATTTGGCTAAATACAATAAACATACTTTCGTATGAATATGTCAAAAACACATTTATTTTATGCTTAATTAATAAAGCACCTACCACCACCAATGAAGCTTCAAAACACTGAACTAAGCACTGGAATATAAGACGAACAAAACATTGGTTTAAGAGAAATGAATGGTTGAGTGTGGAGAGCACATATTGTGTGTGGCAAATGGAGCCGGTTTTACAAAACGTACGTAAGACCTACCCCAAAGCAGTGCTTAATTTCTAAGTAAAAAAGGTGCCGGTGCTCAAAGCCCTCCTCTTAAACATGCGGCTACTGCAATTAAACGTGGGAACATGGAATACTGAGGCAGAGTAATCCTGAAGACATCTTCGGGTTTTTTAATAGATTTGAAGCCACTCCCTGCCCATTCAGCGTACTCTTGCAGCTTTCTCCCATTGTGAAGTGTTTTCGTTTTTGTCTTCCTCCATCTTTACCATATGTGTTTTTTGCTCGCAGCAAAAACTTGGGGCAGAAGAATAAGCGCCGGCCCTCAAAAATAAGTGCCGGTGCTCAGCACCGGAAACAACAAGCACAAATTAAGCACTGCCCCAAAGTTTTGAAAGGTGTTCTGCATTTGCGTACTGTCATTGGTTAAGGTGAAATTTCTAAGTAAGTCGAAGGTAGCAGTGTGATCAAAAAGGTCAATGACAGTGTTGAGGTCGTCAAAGAAAGAAACAATGTTGCCTAGTGCGCAACAGACTGACAGAAATATAGGGCCAGATGTATCAAACATTTTTGTGATCACAAAAATGCATTTTGGTATGTAATAATTCCAATTTGCGATTCAGTTACTTGTTACTGAATCGCAAATTGGATTTGCGACTACATACCTATTCGGTATTAGGAAGGGGCGTGTCAAGGGCGTCCCTTCCTAATACCGAATTTCAGCGGTTAGTATGATTGTTATGTGACCGTGAATGCGGTCGCAAAACAATCGCAGTTACCACCAATTTCAAATTGGTGGTAACCCATTCGCAAAGAGGAAGGGGTCCCCAAGGGACCCCTTCCCCTTTGTGAATGCATGCGGAAATGTTTTTTAGAGCAGGCAGTGGTCCCACGGACCACTGCCTGCTCTTAAAAAATGAAAAAAAAACTTTTCATTTTTAAATGCATCCCGTTTTCCTTTGAGGAAAACGGGCTGTATTTAACAAAAACAAGATTGCTTTATTGAACAGCAATCACAGACATGGTGGTCTGATGAGCCAAGTAGGCCACCATCCCTGTGATTATAGCCGTTCTAAATGGCTCGCAAATTGCGACCTACCTCATGAATATTAATGAGGTAGGTCCATTTGCGAGCCCTTGCGAATCGCAGTACATTCCAATAGTGACTACTTAATTGCGATTCGCTAAAAATCGCACCTAAGTAATCGCTATTGTGAAAAATGATACATCTGGCCCAAAGTTTTAAAACGGGCAATGATAAAAACAGGCTGAAGTTCAAAAGAAGCAGGGTATCTAGTTAGTACCTGGGCAGTTGTGGTGGTCAGTGTTTTTTTAGCAAAATGTCATCACTGTCACCCCTATGGTTAGTGTGTGATATTTGAGCAAATGTAGGTTGGTTTGTGGTTGTTAGAGGTGGGTGAACCGCTTTGTTTCCAGCAGTGGAGATTCAGACAGCTCTGTTGGCTTGAACCCTTAACTCGCCAGTCCATCTCCAGGGGTGTAGCTTTGGGGGGTGGGGGTGGCTTTGGAGGCGGGGCGGCGGGTGTTGTTTGGGGTGTTATATCCCCCCTAATAAATGTAATTTCTGGTGCTTTCAGCCGGGTATTCTGAGGTGTCTGTTGGAGTTCACCAGTAATTTTTACATAAACACAAACAAAAGCGCGCGCATACATTCAATCTCTCTGCTTTGAAAGCCAGTGGGAGAATACATCACTACCCCTTTAAGGTAATGACAAATTCCTCTTAACTGCCCAAATGCCCCAAGAATCGGCCTCACTGACAGTCCCACTCAGGAACTGAATGTTAGAGCACAGTCCTTTTTTTCATCATTGCCTTTGGTTCTCTGCCAGATCTCTCAGGCTCTCAGATGTGAGTTTGGATGTTAATTGCAGATTGTAGGAAGTTGGCTCTGTATGTGCTATTTCAAAGTAAGGAATAGCATGCACAGAGTCCAAGGGTTCCCCTTAGAGGTAAAATAGTGGTAAAAAGAGATAATACTAATGCTCTATTTTGTGGTAGTGTGGTCGAGCAGTAGGCTTATCAAAGGAGTAGTGTTAAGCATTTGTTGTACATACACACAGGCAATAAATGAGGAACACACACTCAGAGACAAATCCAGCCAATAGGTTTTGTTATAGAAAAATATCTTTTCTTAGTTTATTTTAAGAACCACAGGTTCAAATTTTACATGTAATAGCTCTTTTGAAAGGTATTGCAGGTAAGTACTCTAGGAACTTTGAATCATTACTTTAGCATGTATACTTTTTACATAAAACACAATAATCTGTTTTAAAAGTGGACACTTAGTGCAATTTTCACAGTTCCTGGGGGAGGTAAGTTATTGTTAGTTTCAACAGGTAAGTAAGGCACTTACAGGTTTCAGTTTTAGGTCCAAGGTAGCCCAGAAAGTACACCCTCAGCAGCGCGGGGGCGGCCGGGTGCAGTGTGCAAACACGCGTCGGGTTTCCTTCAGTTTTCAATGGGAGACCAAGGGGTCTCTTCAGCGATGCAGGCAGGCAAGGGGGGGGCTCCTGGGGGTAGCCACCACCTGGGCAAGGGAAAGGGCCTCCTGGGGGTCACTCCTGCACAGAAGTTCCGTTTCTTTAGGGGCTGGGGGCTGCGGGTGCAGGGTCTTTTCCAGCCGTCGGGAAATGGAGTTCAGACAGTCGCGGTCAGGGGGAGCCTGGGGATTCCCTCTGCAGGCGTCGCTGTGGGGGCTCAGGGGGGACAACTTTGGTTACTCACAGTCGTAGAGTCGCCGGAGGGTCCTCCCTGAGTTGGTTGTTCTCCACCAGTCGAGTCGGGGTCGCCGGGTGCAGTGTTGCAAGTCTCACACTTCTTGCGGGGAGTTGCAGGGGTCTTTAAATCTGCTCCTTGTAACAAAGTTGCAGTTCTTTTGGAGCAGTGCCGCTGTCCTCGGGAGTTTCTTGTCTTTTTCGAAGCAGGGCAGTCCTCGGAGGATTCAGAGGTCGCTGGTCCCTTGGAAAGCGTCACTGGAGCAGGGTTCTTTGGAAGGCAGGAGACAGGCCGGTAAGTCTGGGGCCAAGGCAGTTGGTGTCTTCTGGTCTTCCTCTGCAGGGGTCTTTCAGCTCAGCAGTCCTTCTTCTTGTAGTTGCAGGAATCTAAAATCTTAGGTTCAGGGAAGCCCTTAAATACTAAATTTAAGGGCGTGGTTAGGTCTGGGGGGTTAGTAGCCAATGGCTACTAGCCCTGAGGGTGGGTACACCCTCTTTGTGCCTCCTCCCAAGGGGAGGGGGTCACATCCCTAATCCTATTGGGGGAATCCTCCATCTGCAAGATGGAGGATTTCTAAAAGTTAGAGTCACTTCAGCTCAGGACACCTTAGGGGCTGTCCTGACTGGTCAGTAACTCCTCCTTGTTACTTTCTTTGTTTCCTCCAGCCTTGCCGCCAAAAGTGGGGGCCGTGGCCGGAGGGGGCGGGCAACTCCACTAAGCTGGAGTGCCCTGCTGTGCTGTGACAAAAGGGGTGAGCCTTTGAGGCTCACCGCCAGGCGTTACAGCTCCTGCCTGGGGGAGGTGTTAGCATCTCCACCCAGTGCAGGCTTTGTTACTGGCCTCAGAGTGACAAAGGCACTCTCCCTATGGGGCCCGCAACATGTCTCTAGTGTGGCAGGCTGCTGGAACCAGTCAGCCTACACAGATAGTCGGTTAAGTTTCAGGGAGCACCTCTAAGGTGCCCTCTGTGGAGTATTTTACAATAAAATGTACACTGGCATCAGTGTGCATTTATTGTGCTGAGAAGTTTGATACCAAACTTCCCAGTTTTCAGTGTAGCCATTATGGTGCTGTGGAGTTCGTGTAAAACAGACTCCCAGACCATATACTCTTATGGCTACCCTGCACTTACAATGTCTAAGGTTTTGCTTAGACACTGTAGGGGCACAGTGCTCATGCACTGGTACCCTCACCTATGGTATAGTGCACCCTGCCTTAGGGCTGTAAGGCCTGCTAGAGGGGTGTCTTACCTATACTGCATAGGCAGTGAGAGGCTGGCATGGCACCCTGAGGGGAGTGCCATGTCGACTTACTCATTTTGTTCTCACTAGCACACACAAGCTGGTAAGCAGTGTGTCTGTGCTGAGTGAGGGGTCTCTAGGGTGGCATAATACATGCTGCAGCCCTGAGAGACCTTCCCTGGCATCAGGGCCCTTGGTACCAGAGGTACCAGTTACAAGGGACTTATCTGGATGCCAGGGTGTGCCAATTGTGGAATCAAAAGTACAGGTTAGGGAAAGAACACTGGTGCTGGGGCCTGGTTAGCAGGCCTCAGCACACTTTCAATTCAAAACATAGCATCAGCAAAGGCAAAAAGTCAGGGGGTAATCATGCCAAGGAGGCATTTCCTTACACAGATGTTAAGCTTTTCCGTGTCTGTGCCAAAGCGCTTGTGCTGAGGAGTAAGTGGGTTCTGTCTGAAGGGGAAATGAAGTTATTCCCTCCGTAGGGCGAGTGTGTTCCTGAGCTCTCTAGTGTATTGACAGTGGTGATGGACGGAGGTTCCTTACTCGCTGGCATGTCTCTGGAGCCAATAGGTCAGGTAAAGGAACAGTCATGTGCCATGATAAAAAATGTCCTGCTATTTTCATAGATCGGGTGGTGTAACTGGTTCTCCTGTCCTCCAGGTCCATCTCCTCATTTCTAATCAAGCTTGAGGTATAACCGACTGAGACTCTGATCCACCTACTATTTCTTAGGTGAGGTTTTTGTGAATAACCCAGAGACCCATCTGCTCCGTCTGAGGCAAGGCTTTCATATGACTGAATCTGACCCAAGCCCACCTGCTCCTCAGGGGTTGTGTGACTTTCATGCGAATGACTGTAACCCAGCTCTATCTGCTCTTCCAGAGACAAGACTTTCATATGAGTGAATCTCAGCCAGTGCTTAATTTGTGCTTGTTGTTTCCGGTGCTGAGCACCGGCATTTATTTTTGAGGGCCCCGGCTTATTCTTCTGCCTCAAGCTTTTGCTGCGAGCAAAAGACACATATTGGACAGACGGAGGAAGGGAAAAATGAAAAAACGTCACAAAGGGAGAAGGTAGAAAGCTGCAAGAGTGAGCTGAAGGGGCAGGGATTGGTTTTATATGGATTGAAGAGGCCCGAGATGGGTTCAGGATTACACCGCCTCAGTATTCTGTGTTCAAACATTTAATTGCTGCAGCCATGGGCGTAGGAAGTGTGGGGTACGCAGGGGATGTATCCCCCCAGATTTTGGAGGGTGGGGGACACAGGGGATGAAGGTGGGGGGGACAAGGGGACAAAATAATTTCCCCTCTCACATCTATTATTCAGAGGGCCGTTAGCGCACAAAAGCGCTACTTATAATAGCCCTGTACCGACCATCCTCCAATCTGATGGTAACAGAAAGAAGGTGAGTCTGTAGGCCCCCTGCACCCTCTGCCCTTTTATTTGTCCTGTTCACAGCTGTGGGCATTAAGGGTGCTCATAAGAACAAAGGGCACGAGGAGGAGAAAAGAGTTTTGGATGATTAATGTATGCATCACCTGCCGCCTTGAAGAGGAGCACTGTAGGATGCCTTCAAGAGGAGCTGCAAGACAATGAGGAAGATCTTTAGAGGAAACAGAGTTCCACTCACCCTGATGCCTGCAGGCTAGAAAGGAGACTCTGTGAAACACAATATTTGAATTTGACTAAGATCACACCAGTTGTTGAAACAGTGAAGTCAAGATTGAGCCCAGATTTTACATTTTCACACAATAATTTAGCTATTAGAAGTGTATATTTTTCTAACATTTATGTTTAATGTTTTGTTATCTAGGTAATGAAGGGCTTGATTACAGCGTGGCTAACAGGGAGAAGCCATATTTCATTTTGGGCCATTATGCCTATCGTTATTATTTATGTTGTTATTGTTACATACTTAAGCATATTGAAGTATATTATCTTTTCTCTATCTTTTCTTCACTCTACTCTGAAACAATCTACCCTATGCCACTGCACCCTACACCTCTTTTCTCCAGTCTGTGCTACTGTATGCCACTGCAATCTATGCTGTACCACTCCACTCTACACCACTCTACTCTTCAGCACTCTATACTACACCACTGCAATCTATGCTATTCTACTCTAACCATTGTACACTACACCCCTGCACTCTGCCAGTGCACTCTTCACCACTTTACTCAAACCAATGCACTCTATGCCACTGCACTCTATGCCAATCTACTCTGCACCACAGCACTCTATTCCACTGCTTCCAATGCCACTGTACTCTGCGACACAGCACTCTATGCCACATCACTCTATGCCACTATACAATACACCACTGTACTCTGCGACCCTCTAATCTGCAACTTTGCACTCTCTGCCACTGAACTCCACGCCATTCTACTCTTCACCACTGCACTCAATGCCACTGTACTCTGTCCCACTGCACTCTTTTCTGGCACCACTGCACTCTAATCTACTCTACACTAGTCCACTGTAGGGCACTTCACTCTACTTTGAAATCATCTCCTCTATGCCACTGCAATCTACGCAACTCCACTCTATGTTATGCCGGTCCAATCTACCCTGCACCACTCCAATGTACCCTGTGCCACTCCAATCTGCTCTGCACCGCCGCTCTATGCTACTGCACTCTACATCACTATGCTCCACTCTGCAACAATCTACTCTTCACCACTATACTGTACTCTGCAGCAACCTACTCTATGCCACAGCACTCCATGCAACTCTATTCTACTCTGCACCACTGTACTCTAAGCCACTCTTCTCTACTCTGCATCACTCTACATCACTGCACTCTACACCAATGTATTCTATGCCACTCTACTCTACACCACTGCCCTTTATGACACTCTACTCTGCAACACTGCACTGTGCCACTGAACTATTCTCCTCTCTACTCTGCACCACGGCACTCTACTCTGCACCACTCAACTATATGCCACTCCACTGCACTCTACACCAATGTACTATATGCCACTACACTCTATGCCACTCTACTCTGCATCACTGCACTCCATCACTGCACGCTACACCAGTCTACTCTACCTTGTACCACTCCACTCTACCATGAACCACATCACTCTATCACACAGCACTCTGAACCACTGCAATCTATGATGTGCCACTCCTCTCTGCTCCCCTCTACTCTTTACCAATCTACGCTACTGCACTGTACGCTAAACCAGTGCAGTCTTCGCCAATGCACTCTACACCACTTTACTCAAAACCAATGCACTCTATACCCTACACTCTACGCCAATCTACTTTGCACTACTGTACTCTATGCCACTTCACTCTAGACCACCCAACTCCACTCTATGACACTTCACTCTGACATTACACTCCCTAATACTAGACTCTAACACTCTATTCCATTAAACTCTAACACTTTCTCCACTCTGTAACTTCCTACACAACTCCCTATACGCCACTCCATTCCACTTTACTCCACTCTATGCCACTCCACCCCACTCTATGCCACTCTGCCCCACTCTATGCCTCATCAATCTACGATACTCTACTCAACGCCACTGCACAACCCTCTATGCCACTCCACTATACAACAAAGTACTGTGCTCAACAACACTCTACCCAACTTTCTCTATGCCACTTCAAGTTACTTTACTTCACTCTACTCCAGTTCACTCTTCTTTATGCCTTTCCACTCTACGACACTCTGCCACTCCACTCTATGACACTCTATTACACTGTGACACCACTACTCTCTATTACTACTTTGTGACATTGGCGCTTGATTAGAGATTCAGATCTCCATTGATTGCCTTCTCACTCATATGAGACGTGTCAGATTTATCTTCGCCGTTTTGGTTACAAGCGCTCTGTAACCCTTTTAACTCAAGCTTAACGAAGGCTTAGGATGATCCTGATACTTGTCTAGGGGACTGAAATATCGTCGGCCAAAGTACCTTGACTTGAATTTGTGATATTGTACATAAGGTGGCATAAGCATTGGTACTTTGAGCGAAAGACTTCTTGATTCACTATTTGAGTCATTCATGTAAAAGTCGGTGTATAAAAGCTTGTAAATCATTATTGTGGATGCTAACCTTGTAGGAAAGTAGCCTCTTTCTAGCTTGGTTACCCCCACTTTTGGCCTGTTTGCCAGTGTGTTTGAGTGTGTCTACTGATATCCTTCTAATCAGGACCCCAGTAGTTATGCTCTCTCCCTTAAATTATGGTTGTTGCATACTGGTAACCCAGTATTTCACCCAAAATTGGTAGACTGGTGCCCCCTTATAAGTCCCTAGTATATGGTACGTAGGTACCCAGGGAATTGGGGTTCCAGTAGATCCCTATGGGCTGCAGCATTTCTTTCGCCACCCAAAGGGAGCCCATGCAAAGGCTTCTGCAGGACTGCCATTGCAGCCTGCGTAAAAAGGTGCATGCACCCTTTCACTGCCAGTTACACGGCACCAAGTCACTTATAAGTCACCCGATAGCAGGCCCTCCAGCCCTGAGGGCAGGGTGCAGAGCACCTGTGTGTGAGGGCACTCCTGCACTAGCAGAGGTGCCCCCATGACCTCCAGGACCATTTTCCCAGACTTCGTGAGTGCGGGGATGCCATTTTACACGTGTAATGGAAATATGTCACTACCTATGTCCAGCTACATAATGGTAACTCTGAACATAGGTATGTTTGGTATCAAACATATTGGACTCATACCCCAAGGCTTTTGCAAGCGTTGGTTGTATGATTTCATGCACTCTGGGGGATCCTTAGAGGACCCCTAGTATTCCCATTCCAGTATTCTGAGGTTTTCCAGGCAGCCCCAGCTGCTGACACCTTTCAGACAGGTTTCTGCCCTCCTGTTGCTTGAGAAGCTCAAGCGCAGGAAGGCAGAACAAAGGATTTCCTTCGGGAGAGGGGTGTTACACCTTCTCCCCTTGGAAATAAGTGTTACAGGCTTGGGATGGGTAGCTTCCTTCCCCAGGCCACTGGAAATGCTTTGAAGGGCACATTTGGTGCCCTCCTCGCATATTCCAGTCTACACCGGTTCAGGTACCCCCAAGTCCCTGCTCTGGCACGACACTGGTCAAAGGAAAGGGGAGTGACCACTCCCCTGTCCATCACCACCCCAGGTGTGGTGCTCATAGCTCCTCCAGAGGGATTCCAAGTTGGCATCGAACTCTAGGAGCATCTGAGTGGCCAGTGCCACCAGATGGTGTCAGAGCCGTCCCTTGATAGGTGCTTACCTGTTTAGCTGACCAATCCCCCTTTCAGGGCTATTTAGAGTCTCTCCTTTGGGAGGTTCTTCAGATTCGGATTCAAAGACTCCAGCAGGAATCCTCTGCATCCTTTACTTCACCTTCCCACCGATGAAATTGCATCTGGACCCTCCAGGAACTCCACAAACTGCAACAAAGAAGCAAAGACGACTTCTGCAACATTGTATCTTCAGCTCTTGCCAGCAAATGCAACTGTTTCCCGGTCGTGCATCCTCAGAGGACAGCCTGTCTTCAGCCTGCACCAGAAGAATGAAGGAATCTCCCTTGGAGTGAAGGAGTCACTCCCCTGCATCAGCAGTCACTTCCCTGCAACGACGACCATCTGCGTGGGTCCCCTCCCCTGACGAGTTGCATGGATCCTGCATCACAGGTTGTGGACTGAAGTGGTCCCGATGGTCCTGACGTCCTACTGTCCAACTTTGGTGGAGGTAAGAGCTTGCCTTCCCATGCAAGACAGTTCCCCTGTGCACCACGTGTTTTTCAGTTGCCAAGGCTTGTTGGCATCCTTCTATGAAATTCTTTGTGCACAATGTAGCTCCGGCCCCCATCACTCCTTCCTGCGATACACAGCTTCCTGAGTGGTTCTCTGGCGGCGTGGGATCCTTTGTTTTTGTGCTGCGTGGGCCTCCTTTTGCAACTCCTTTGTCCCCGTGCTGGGGGACTTGTGTGTGCACTGCCTGGTCTTCTGTGGGCTCTCTGAGTTGCTGAGAGCCCCCTCTGACTCCCCCTCCTGGGTAGAGTCCACTAGGTCCCTCCTGGTCCCGGAAGTGCCATATTCCGCTAACCGTGAGCTTTGCGTGTGCCAAGGCTTGTTGGCGGAATCCAGCGACGCAAACTAGACTGCAATCATCATCTGGTGTACCAACCAGTAACCGGCATCCATCTTCTTGGGTGCAGTACAGACTGTTGTTCTTCACCAGTGGTTCTTCTTTTGCACCTTGATTCGGGTTAGCAGGGGCTCCTGTCCTCCCTGGACTCTTCTGTGCTTCTTGGACTTAGTCCCATTCTTCCATAGGTCTTTAGGTCCAGGAATCCACCCTTTGTGTCTTGAAGTCTCTTCTGGTTCTTGCATTATCTTCTTTCTCGTGTTCTTGTGTGTTCTAAGAAAGTTACTGTGATTTACTCCTGCTTTCCTAGGCTCTGAGGTGGGTTCTATTACTTACCTTTGGTGTTTTCTAATACTCCCAGCGCCCCTCTACACACCACACTTGCCTAGGTGGGAAACCAACATTCGCATTCCACTTTGTTAGTATATGGTTTGTGTTTCCCCTAGGCCCATTTCTAACCATTGTGATTTTCACTAATTGCACTGTTTTCTAACTGTTTTATTGCTATTGCTGCATACTAGTGTATATAATTGGTGAATTACTTAACCTCCTAAGGGAGTATAGTCTCTATAGTATTTTTGGTATTTGTGTCACTAAAATAAAGTATCTTTATTTTTGTAACACTGAGTATTTTATTTCATGTGTGTGAGTACTGTGTGACTACATTGGTATTGCATGAGCTTTGCATGTCTCCTAGATAAGCCTTGGCTACAGCTACCCCTAGAGAGCTTGGTTTCTAGAAACTGCCTAGATTTCACTAATAAGGGATAACTGGACCTGGTATAAGGTATAAGTACCATAGGTACACTCTACAAACCAGGCCAGCCTCCTCCAAAAGACTGTACTTTATAGGTTACTTTTAACATTTTTTTTTGTAATTGGTGACATCGGGTCATCCAGATAACTTGTGTAATGCCCGAATACCAGTCTTTCTCGATTTCCCCTGTTGATGTTTTCCCACTACATTTGATCTTTTATATTTTGATTGAATAAATGCATGAAACTTTCCATTTGTATACTACTTTAATATCATTGTTTATGGGATTGGTGTTGCATATTCTTCAAGGGACCTCTGTTCCTTTAAAGTTAGTTTACTTCTCCATTCTAGGACATTCTACTCACTCCATGACACTACACCACACCAGTCGATGACACATCATTCTCCTTTATGCCATTAACTTTGAGCCATGCTGAATAGTAGTCTTACTAGTGTACAGCATGGCTAAAACATATAGGCAAAGGCAATAGAACTTGCATAGGCAAGACCTATTGGCTTTGCCAATGCTTGTTTATAAGGTATGAACTTCAAGGTGACTTGCAATATCCTTATGTACGCAGGGGGTATTTTACCCCATTTAATACATGGTCACACCACCAACTTCCCCACAAACCACTTAAAACCTTAGTGCATAGCTTTTGTAATTCCAAGCTATTAAAGTAGAGCAGAAGAAAGAAAAGCAACATTAAATTTTTTCCTTTAAACAGCTGCATTAATTATGTTCTGTGACCTGATCTGCCCTTCACCTTGGCTGCTAGATCTGGCAGAAGGCATTGTAATGTCAGAACTCGACTGTAATAACCCTATCATAGTCATTTTCTGATGTCTTTTCTTTATAATCAATGAATGTCTTTTCTTTATACGCAGTGACTTGGTGCATCACAAATAGCCGATTCTAAAGAAATTAGTGACTGCAGTTTAGACAGAGATTAAAGAATCAATGTTTATATAGCCTGTAACTCCAAGAGCTTCTTCAGTTGAAATGCTTCTAGTTATGACTGATGTTGAGGTGAGCTTCCCAAGATCACACATAGGAGTAGAAGTGTTATTAGAACTATGGTTTCCGAGCACAGTTTACAACTGTTGTACCTAATCGCTTTTGATATCTCCAGTGCGGTTCCAATTGACATGAGGCGAAGGGCATGATGGGTGTGGGGCACAAAGGGTATGTTCTTCCTTTTTTACCCTCCTACCTTTATTTGCTTGGTGCATGAAGATGCAAGGTTAATCAACATGTTATTTTCACATTTGAGCTAATTACTTTGTGAATGTAAATACCAATAAAAGATACTTTGAGACTGTGAGAACATGCCTTCCTTTCTCCCTATTTCACTTCCAATAAATATGATTGTGTATATTTATCGGAGCCTGCAGTTCTCAAACAACAAGCGATTTGTATTGGGTTGATTGTAAGTCCCCAGGGCTGTCACTGTCCCCCCGAGAAATGTATTGTCTCCTACGCCCCTGGCTGCAGCCGCGTGTTTAAGAGGAGGGCTTTAGGCTCCGGCACTTTTTTATTTACAAAGTAAGCCCTGATCTCACCCAAACTCCCTGTTGGTTCAGAAGTGAGGCCTTCGTGTGAAGGAATCTTACCAGACCCACCTGTATTTTTTTAGCTGAAACTTTAATGTTAATAAATGTGACCCAAACCCACATGGTGTTTTTTTCACAAGTGAGAATGCCTCTAACCAAGGGCGACCTGCGCTTTCTTCAGTGATGCTCTCGTGAGAATGGCTTCCACTTAGCTTCACCTACTCGTTCAGAAGTGAGCCTGACATGTGGAATGTGCAACTCGTGCACTTTCTTAGGTTCTTTCAGAGGCAAGGCTCACATTTGCTGACTTCGCCCGCTCCGAGTGCTGTTTCAAAGTTGTGATTGTCTTTTAAGTGACTGGCCCTATCCTCGTCGGCTCTATGGAGGTGTGCCTGACGTGCATTTGACACTTGCCAAAACATACCTATAGTTCCACAAGCACTAACCAGCTTTAATTGTCCATTTTGATCTACATGGAAGTGTGCCCTTGACTTCATTGTGAGTGCCCTGACCACCAGGGAGCCTGCCAGACAGACTTCTGGGTCTTTCTGCCCCTCCTTGTTCTCCCTGGCTGTACAGAGCGGCTTTGATGATGTCCAGGGATGCTGTTTAGACCTACACCAAGCTTCTCAGCCAATCGTCTTGCAGCACGGTTATTTTTGGGATGGCATGCCACCATTATGGTAAGCGAGGCCCATGTGTTCTCATTTAGACATGGCTGGCGCAGCTTCGGGTGGGGGTTGAGTACCTTGTCTCAATGGGAAGTCTCCCAGGGATTGGACGGTAATTGGGAACATGCAGGAATTTTGTGTTGCTAAGAGGAGCGGCGAGAGCTGAAATGAGTGGAACATGACCTCAGAGGAGCCCAGTAAATGTCTGTTTGGATGAACAGCATGTCGAGAGAGGCCCGCGTGAGCATGAAAGGCATGGACCTCTGAGGTGGCTTACAGAGTCTGTTAATATGAACAAGAGTCCAGGAGAGGCAGGCAAGAATATGATAGTAAGAACAGAATCCCAAGAGAGGCCAATGAAACACGGAGTAAGAAACTGGGCCTTTAAAGAAGCAGCCTGTGAACAGAACCTTGGCTGGATGCCAAGCTAAACCTTGAATATGAAGGGAACTTCAAGAGATGCCGAAGCAAACTTGAGATATAGACAAGACCTCAACTGAGACAGAGAGACGCCTGAAAGAATAAAAAGAAAGAGGAGTGATAGTGAACACGAGAGAAAGAAGGAGGAGTGGGAGAACGAGAGAGAGAGAGAGATCTTCTTTTGGAATTAGTTGTGTCTGGTGGGGCGAGGGAGAATCCTCATCCTGTCCCTGCTCTGCAGTGAAACACGCTCCTCCACTGTCTCTATGTTTTCTAGGCCTTCCCCTAGCAACTGTGCTGTGTCACTTGGAACTAATTCACAAATGACCTTGCCAACATGACCTACACTAGCTGTAGGCGAGGCCTGTAGCACAGGACAGTGACCAAACATGCAACAAATCCTGGTTGAAGGAAACCTTTCAATTATGGGTTCCCACCCCACCAGAGCTCCCAAAGAGATAAATACTGGTCCACTGGAGACAGGAACCCTTACTTAGAACAGAACTGCCATGGTACCTTAAGTGTGCCTATACCTGTACCCATCGGCCTTAAAGGGAACCAGAGTTTTTTTCCCATCTTCACACCTGTCACTAGGGTAGGGCTCTCCCTGATTCCAGAAATCTTCGGAGGTTGTTCAACCTTACTACTGTTTGTTAACATCAGGCTGGTAAATGAAGAGAGAGGCGCCAGACACAAAGGTGGAATGTATATGGATAGGATATGTTTGTCCACCTACTTTTGCTGGTCTTGGTTGAAAGGCAGATGTAATCATTTTTCATACAACGCAGCACAGCAACCACATGTCCTGTCCTGCATTGAGCTATACGAAAAATACAGCACAGAGGATTAGCTCCTAACATCGGCCTGCTGCTATCACCTGAGCTGGCACTCTAATTAGGCTGCCACGTGCGAAGCACACCCTCATTAAGGTCAGTGTGTGCTTGTAGGAAGTTGGCTCAGTATGCACTATTTCAAAGTAAGGAATAGTATGCACAGAGTCCAAGGGTTCCCCTTAGAGTTAAGATAGTGGCAAAAAGAGATAATACTAATGCTCTATTTTGTGGTAGTGTGGTCGAGCAGTAGGCTTATCAAAGGAGTAGTGTTAAGCATTTGTTGTACATACACACAGGCAATAAATGAGGAACACACACTCGGAGACAAATCCAGCCAATAGGTTTTGTTATAGAAAAATATATTTTCTTAGTTTATTTTAAGAACCACAGGTTCAAATTCTACATGTAATATCTCATTTGAAAGGTATTGCAGGTAAGTACTTTAGGAACTTTGAATAATTACAGTAGCATATATACTTTTCACATAAAACACAAATAACTGTTTTAAAAGTGGACACTGCAATTTTCACAGTTCCTGGGGGAGGTAAAGTATTGTTATTTTTAGCAGGTAAGTAAATCACTTACAGGTCTCAGTTTTGGGTCCAAAGTAGCCCACCGTTGGGGGTTCAGAGCAACCCCAAAGTTACCACACCAGCAGCTCAGGGCCGGTCAGGTGCAGAGGTCAAAGAGGTGCCCAAAACACATAGGCTTCAATGGAGAGAAGGGGGTGCCCCGGTTCCGGTCTGCCAGCAGGTAAGTACCCGCGTCTTCGGAGGGCAGACCAGGGGGGTTTTGTAGGGCACCGGGGGGGACACAAGTTCACACAAAAAGTACACCCTCAGCGGCACTGGGGCGGCCGGGTGCAGTGTAGAAACAAGCGTTGGGTTTCCAATGTAAATCAATGGGAGACCAAGGGGTCTCTTCAGCGATGCAGGCAGGCAAGGGGGGGGCTCCTCGGGGTAGCCACCACCTGGGCAAGGGAGAGGGCCTCCTGGGGGTCACTTCTGCACTGAAGTTCCGATCCTTCAGGTGCTGGGGGCTGCGGGTGCAGGGTCTTTTCCAGCCGTCGGGATTTTAGAGTCAGGCAGTCGCGGTCAGGGGGAGCCTGGGCATTCCCTCTGCAGGCGTCGTTGTGGGGGCTCAGGGGGGACAACTTTGGTTACTCACAGTCTCGGAGTCGCCGGAGGGTCCTCCCTGAGGTGTTGGTTCTCCACCAGTCGAGTCGGGGTCGCCGGGTGCAGTGTTGCAAGTCTCACGCTTCTTGCGGGGATTGCAGGGGTCTTTAAATCTGCTCCTCTGTAACAAAGTTGCAGTCTTTTTGGAACAGGGCCGCTGTCCTCGGGAGTTTCTAGTCTTTCTTGAAGCAGGGCAGTCCTCTGAGGATTCAGAGGTCGCTGGTCCTGGGGAAAGCGTCGCTGGAGCAGGTTTCTTTGGAAGGCAGGAGACAGGCCCGTAGGACTGGGGCCAAAGCAGTTGGTGTCTTCTTTCTTCTTCTGCAGGGGTTTTCAGCTCAGCAGTTCTCTTCTTCTTGGAAGTTGCAGGAATCTAAATTCTTAGGTTCAGGGAAGCCCTTAAATACTAAATTTAAGGGCGTGTTTAGGTCTGGGGGGTTAGTAGCCAATGGCTACTAGCCCTGAGGGTGGGTACACCCTCTTTGTGCCTCCTCCCAAGGGGAGGGGGTCACATCCCTAATCCTATTGGGGAATCCTCCATCTGCAAGATGGAGGATTTCTAAAAGTTAGAGTCACTTCAGCTCAGGACACCTTAGGGGCTGTCCTGACTGGCCAGTGACTCCTCCTTGTTATTCTCATTATTTTCTCCGGCCTTGCCGCCAAAAGTGGGGGCGGGCAACTCCACTAGCTGGAGTGTCCTGCGGTGCTGGCACAAAGGGGTGAGCCCATCTCTCGTCTTTCCCTTTCTATGGCTAGGATCTGTATTTCCAAAGCCAATCTTTTGGCCATCCTGGCTAACTGGATGTCCTCTTCACTGGAGTTATCCTCAGTGATTTCAGAGAGGTTGGTCCCTCCTGTGAGGGAACCAGCATCTCTGACTATGATTTGTGGAGTCAGGACTTGAGAGGCCCTGTCCTCCCTAGATAGGACTGGTGGGGGGGAATCACCCTCCAAGTCACTATACTCATCCTCTGTGTTGCCATCCTCAGAGGGGTTGGCTCTTTCAAACTCCGCCAACAGCTCCTGGAGCTGTAGTTTGGAAGGTCTGGAGCCCATTGCTATTTTCTTTAGTTTACAGAGTGACCTTAGCTCTCTCATCTGTAGATGGAGGTAAGGTGTGGTGTCGAGTTCCACCACATTCACATCTGTATTAGACATTATGCTTCTAAAAGTTGGAATACTTTTTAAGAAACTAAAACTAGTTCTAGGATCTAATTCAAACTTTTACCAAACTTTTAAACTCTAAAAGGAAATGCTAACAGGGACTAACACAAGGCCCTAGCAGGTCTTTTAAGAATTTAGAAAAATTTCAAATTGCAAAAATCAATTTCTAATGACAATTTTTGGAATTTGTCGTGTGATCAGGTATTGGCTGAGTAGTCCAGCAAATGCAAAGTCTTGTACCCCACCGCTGATCTACCATTGTAGGAAGTTGGCTCTGTATGCACTATTTCAAAGTAAGGAATAGTATGCACAGAGTCCAAGGGTTCCCCTTAGAGGTAAGATAGTGGCAAAAAGAGATAATACTAATGCTCTATTTTGTGGTAGTGTGGTCGAGCAGTAGGCTTATCAAAGGAGTAGTGTTAAGCATTTGTTGTACATACACATAGGCAATAAATGAGGAACACACACTCAGAGACAAATCCAGCCAATAGGTTTTGTTATAGAAAAATATATTTTCTTAGTTTATTTTAAGAACCACAGGTTCAAATTCTACATGTAATATCTCATTTGAAAGGTATTGCAGGTAAGTACTTTAGGAACTTTGAATTATTACAGTATCATATATACTTTTCACATAAAACACAAATAGCTGTTTTAAAAGTGGACCCTGTAATTTTCACAGTTCCTGGGGGAGGTAAAGTATTGTTATTTTTAGCAGGTAAGTAAATCACTTACAGGTCTCAGTTTTGGGTCCAAAGTAGCCCACCGTTGGGGGTTCAGAGCAACCCCAAAGTTACCACACCAGCAGCTCAGGGCCGGTCAGGTGCAGAGGTCAAAGAGGTGCCCAAAACACATAGGCTTCAATGGAGAGAAGGGGGTGCCCCGGTTCCGGTCTGCCAGCAGGTAAGTACCCGCGTCTTCGGAGGGCAGACCAGGGGGGTTTTGTAGGGCACCGGGGGGGACACAAGTTCACACAAAAAGTACACCCTCAGCGGCACTGGGGCGGCCGGGTGCAGTGTAGAAACAAGCATCGGGTTTCCAATGTAAATCAATGGGAGACCAAGGGGTCTCTTCAGCGATGCAGGCAGGCAAGGGGGGGGTTCCTCGGGGTAGCCACCACCTGGGCAAGGGAGAGGGCCTCCTGGGGGTCACTTCTGCACTGAAGTTCCGATCCTTCAGGTGCTGGGGGCTGCGGGTGCAGGGTCTTTTCCAGCCGTCGGGATTTTAGAGTCAGGCAGTCGCGGTCAGGGGGAGCCTGGGCATTCCCTCTGCAGGCTTCGCTGTGGGGGCTCAGGGGGGACAACTTTGGTTACTCACAGTCTCGGAGTCGCTGGAGGGTCCTCCCTGAGGTGTTGGTTCTCCACCAGTCGAGTCGGGGTCGCCGGGTGCAGTGTTGCAAGTCTTACGCTTCTTGCGGGGATTGCAGGGGTCTTTAAATCTGCTCCTCTGTAACAAAGTTGCAGTCTTTTTGGAACAGGGCCGCTGTCCTCGGGAGTTTCTAGTCTTTCTTGAAGCAGGGCAGTCCTCTGAGGATTCAGAGGTCGCTGGTCCTGGGGAAAGCGTCGCTGGAGCAGGTTTCTTTGGAAGGCAGGAGACAGGCCCGTAGGACTGGGGCCAAAGCAGTTTGTGTCTTCTTTCTTCTTCTGCAGGGGTTTTCAGCTCAGCAGTCCTCTTCTTCTTGTAAGTTGCAGGAATCTAAATTCTTAGGTTCAGGGAAGCCCTTAAATACTAAATTTAAGGGCGTGTTTAGGTCTGGGGGGTTAGTAGCCAATGGCTACTAGCCCTGAGGGTGGGTACACCCTCTTTGTGCCTCCTCCCAAGGGGAGGGGGTCACATCCCTAATCCTATTGGGGAATCCTCCATCTGCAAGATGGAGGATTTCTAAAAGTTAGAGTCACTTCAGCTCAGGACACCTTAGGGGCTGTCCTGACTGGCCAGTGACTCCTCCTTGTTATTCTCATTATTTTCTCTGGCCTTGCCGCCAAAAGTGGGGGCCCTGGCCGGAGGGGGCGGGCAACTCCACTAGCTGGAGTGTCCAGCGGTGCTGGCACAAAGGGGTGAGCATTTGAGGCTCACCGCCAGGTGTGACAGCTTCTGCCTGGGGGAGGTGTTAGCATCTCCACCCAGTGCAGGCTTTGTTACTGGCCTCAGAGTGACAAAGGCACTCTCCCCATGGGGCCAGCAACATGTCTCGGTTGTGGCAGGCTGCTGGAACCAGTCAGCCTACACAGATAGTCGGTTAAGGTTTCAGGGGGCACCTCTAAGGTGCCCTCTGGGGTGTATTTCACAATAAAATGTACACTGGCATCAGTGTGCATTTATTGTGCTGAGAAGTTTGATACCAAACTTCCCAGTTTCCAGTGTAGCCATTATGGTGCTGTGGAGTTCGTGTAAAACAGACTCCCAGACCATATACTCTTATGGCTACCCTGCACTTACAATGTCTAAGGTATTGCTTAGACACTGTAGGGGCACAGTTCTCATGCACTGGTGCCCTCACCTATGGTATAGTGCACCCTGCCTTAGGGCTGTAAGGCCTACTAGAGGGGTGACTTATCTACACCTGCATAGGCAGTGAGAGGCTGGCATGGCACTCTGAGGGGAGTGCCATGTCGACTTACTCGTTTTGTTCTCACCAGCACACACAAGCTGGCAAGCAGTGTGTCTGTGCTGAGTGAGGGGTCTCCAGGGTGGCATAAGACATGCTGCAGCCCTTAGAGACCTCCCTTGGCATCAGGGCCCTTGGTACCAGGGGTACCATTTACAAGGGACTTATCTGGATGCCAGGGTGTGCCAATTGTGGATACAAAAGTACAGGTTTAGGGAAAGAACACTGGTGCTGGGGCCTGGTTAGCAGGCCTCAGCACACTTTCAATTCAAAACATAGCATCAGCAAAGGCAAAAAGTCAGGGGGTAACCATGCCAAGGAGGCATTTCCTTACAGTGCTGTCCAGCATGGGGTTTTTACTGGACACATCCTTTCCAGTATAAATTCTTATGCCTCAACACAATTCAGAAGGATCACACGCACTAGATATTTGCTGTGCCATGCACCACACATACAGTGCATCCCCTTTTTAAAAAAATGAAAATATTTTCCCTTAACTCCTCCTTGAAAAGGGCGTTCGTTTTTTACGCAAAGTCAGATCAGGCTATCCTAGTATATTGAGCATTGTGACAAAACATATAGGTGTTTGTGCTGATCCTCCCAAGTAACTTTCCATAAAGGCCCCATTGATGCAAAATAATGCTAAGCAGCGCAAATCACTTTTTACGCTGAAAAAAAATGGCACCTTTCTAGAACACAATACTTTTTGTCCTGGAAAGTCAATAGAAATGTATCATTTTGCGTCACTTTACGTAACTTTGAAATGAATGAATGAAAAATTTGTAGAGTGCCGCTGTTATCCAAAAAGAGAGCATTCTGGCACTGGTAAAGGATTAGGCAATAATGCAAAATCTTAGTAAACCTGGACCTCAGAGCTTTGGAGACCCTGCTGGAAATTACCTAGCAAAAAGTATTACAAAATTACAATAACCTTCAAAGAAAGCATTGCCCATAACCAGAACAGACGTTGATCCTTCTGTCAATGGTCAAGGTACCAAAGGCAAGTTCACAAAAGTGTGGTCGTTTCAATTAGTCTATTATGTGTACAATAGTAAGTGTCCAGCAGGACTCAGTTCTGTATTGAAGCCATTTTATAGCCCAGTGGTTTACAATGGCTTTTATGAGCAAAGGAAAGGTGGGTGACAACCCACAAAGTCTTGCCCCTCAGTTCCCAATTTGGGAGGCCTGTATCTTGAAATGGGTCCGACAGGATCAAGATTTTCAGTTGTTAGGGGGTCTTTATAGGCCCAACAGCTTATACCAGTTTGCCTCGAGCTCAACACAGACAAGACAGAAATAGTGATCTTCAGCAAGAGCATCTTACCATGAGACTTGCAACTGGTGTCCATCTGAAATCGGACCCATACACACACCCAGAAACCAAACCAGGAACTTTGGAATAATAATCAACAGCAAACTGGACATGACTGCACAAGTCAGTGCCCTCACTGTATCCTGCTTCCGCATCCTGAAGATGCTGAGGAAGATCTTCAAAAGGCTCCCAAGTAACATAAGAAAAACTGCCACTCACGCCCTATTCAACAGCAAGTGGGACCATGGGCATACCCTTTATGCCGAGATCACCAAGTGACTCACTAGAAGACTACAGACTATCCAGGACTCAGCAGTCACGCTCAACCTCCCACACTGAACTCATATTACACCACACCTCTGTGAACTATACTATCTTCCAGTACACACACATTCTCAATTAAAACTTCTCACACACGCATACAAGGCACCCCACAACTCAGGTCTCACCTACCTGAATAGTCACATCTCCTTCCACTAACCATCCAGACACCTCCTCTCCATAGGACTCCTACTCAGCAACATCTCACACATACACAAAACCAGATCAGGAGGATGAGTTCTCTTACATTGCTCCTAAAGCACGAAATGAGCTCCCTCTCCTCATCATAACCTCCTCCTCGCTTCTTAAATTACGCAAGAATTTCAATTAACCAGCCTTCCATGGTACTAGGCACACACACACCTGCTAAGTGCCAGGATACGCCAGCGGGTGATACTGAACTTTAGAAATACACATAACATATCAGTCCCAGATGGCAACTGGAATATAGGGGCTGGGTTCAACAGATTCTATCAAGTGCATCTACAGAACCATCTGAGCGATAGATAGATGAAATAGTTCTGGATCCCTGGCGAATGGTTACAGCCAACTGAACACAAACCCACAACTCTGGATGAAGAGGAAAATTACATTTGATCCTCTGGGGCCAAAAGGTGTGGGGGAGGGTTAATTACCTTCCTAGGCTACAGGGGAGATCATGGACGATGCTGGATTCCCACAAATGTTTTCCTCAACATTAAATGCTTGTCATTTTTGGTCTCTGTTGGTCATTCTGGCCAGCTAGGCTGCAGCGATCTCAGAGCTTTAGGGCAGTCTGTTCCTTTGAGGCTTGTTAACTCCAGCCAGAGCTTCCATCAGCTGGGTTTTATGTCGACCTTACTCTCAGAATACGTGCTTTCTCTCCTTATGTCACTAGGTAGTATAGCTTACTGTGCCTCTTCAGGGCACAGAAGCAGGTTTCTTCCCGAATCCAGGGCTGTGAACACCCCGTAGGAAAGGCAACCACTAACAACTACAAGGTCCTATGTTTTGTAAACACCCTCTGCACTTTCTACAAATCCCTTTTGAATTTTGGGTGAAGTGCAGTTCTCCTAACTTAGAGGGCCAGTACTTAACTCACTTTGGTGGCCTTGCTGGAAAACCAAGCCAACCTTAATTCAATATTTGTTTGAATTCAACTCTTTTACTGCTGTCGTGCAGAAATGCTTCTTGGTATTCTCCTTTAGTAACAAGGATTAATCAGAGGGAGATAAAGGTGAGGCTAGACAGAACCAGCCATGGTTTTATGCTGTTTCGAATCACACTGTATGAAACACATTTAACCTGTTTGATAAGTGACAGCCGGCACAAAACAGAACATTGAGAAGGGTGGTTTTCATTTGAAAGCAGGGTACATTACATTACAAAGAATTCAATAAACCAGGCAGCTACCGAATCAGGGAGTCAGTCTAGGTAAGTGATGGGCAGGATGTCACCCCCACTGTGGCTGAAGAAAGCATGTTTGAAAACCAACCCTCGAACCAAGCTGCAATTGGTTTCCTAAAGAGATACCGCTCATCATGCACATGGCCTTTTCTTTCGACACAGGGCACTCCGCACACTGGAAGCCATCTATACACAAGGAAAGAAAAGGACATACATATGGGAGACTTGTAACGTTTTAAAGAATAAAGCAAGAAGGCAGCCTTTCCACCAGGGCAAGGTTGAAAAAGCCTAAACCCATAAAATATAAGTCGACAAAAGGCAACAACAAGCATTGGAAATGCCAGTCGGTCTGGTCCTCACAGACATGCAATTTTGTATGTATTATTTTTTGGAACCATGTGTCATATGCAAAAAAAAAAACCAAAAGGTATTTTTTTTTAAATGTGACCCAGCAGTCAAGGCACACTGGCACTTAGGTGAACTCCTTTTCGGGCAGCTATGCACAAAGTGCGAGTACAGTAAATGCTGTCACTCACAGTCTAAGGCAGCCAGTAGATAAAGTAGGCTGACCCCCTACTGTATCCTGTGGTGGATGGAAGCAAAATGTGAATGACAATTAAAGAGCCCAAAGAACGAACAGTGTTTAAGAAACTTCTGTATATATCCATGAATGCACATATTTTTTGTGATTTGTTTTTTTGGAAAATATGAGACTTTCGAGACAGCTAACACTGCTTACAGGCCAGATCTAAAATGAACATGGTAGAGCAACATATTCATGCTTTACATAAGACCCCTTTCCCAACATATGGTCTATATGATATTTCCATTTATCGTTAAGAATTCCCATCAGATTTCTCAAGTGTTAGCACTCCTTTGCCCTTCACCCTCTACATTTTTTAACTTGCATTGAGCTGGGCATGACACTCGGGCGATTTGCCCAGTGGGCCAGCACAGTTAAGTGTGTTTTAATCATGGTTATGTATGGGTTAACCTTGCTTTTCATGGGAGGTTGACCATGCTTTTCACCAGTGTGTGGCTTTAGGAAGGTGCGGACAGGAGCAACAGTAAGTTCTTTGAGTGTTGCTCTCTCACCTCTTTGACATAGATCTTATGCACATGACAAGCAATGCTAGTTTGAGACTTTGCAAGCCCATCACTCTTATCTGCAATAAAGATTATAACATGGGGGCATAGTGTTCAGGCGAGAGACTACCAACTCCACAATCCACATAGAGATGCACCAACCTGATATAGGCCCTGGGTGTCATTGGTTTCATTGGTGTCATCATGTATCACATATAAAATAGAACATGCATCCACTAAATGTTCTAGGACTAGAATCCATTCACACAGCAGTAGTGTATAGCTCATTTACTCCTAAAAATTCAAGAATAGGGTTAGTACTGCACTATTTGAAGAAAATGTGGTTTGTATGTGTAGGAGGCTGGCCTGGCTTGTAGTGGGTACCAAGGGGTACTTACACTCTGTACCAGGTCCAGTTATCCCTTATTAGTGTAGAAGAGGTGTTTCTAGCAGCTTAGGCTGATAGAAGGTAGCTATAGCAGAGCAGCTTAGGCTGAACTAGGAGACATGCAAAGCTCCTACTATACCACTGGTGTCATATGCACAATATCATAAGAAAACACAATACACAGATATACTAAAAATAAAGGTACTTTATTTTTATGACAATATGCCAAAAGTAACTCAGTGAGTACTCTCAGTATGAGGATGCCAAATATACACAAGATATATGTACACAATACCAACAAATCTGCAGTAATAGCAAAAGGAAGTAATGCAAGCAGTGTAAAGTTACAATAGATTGCAATAGGAGCACATAGGTATAGGGGCAACACAAACCATATACTCCAAAAGTGGAATGCGAACCACGGATGGACCCCAAACCTATGTGAGCTTGTAGAGGGTCGCTGGGTCTGTAAGAAACCAGTGAGGGTTAGAAAATAGCCCACCCCAAGACCCTGTAAGGTAGGTGTAAAGTGCACCTACAACCCCCAGAGAGCACAGAAGTCGTGATAGGGGGATTCTGCAAGGAAAACCAACACCAGCAAAGCAACAACAGTGGATTTCCAGACCTGAGTACCTGTGAAACAAGGGGACCAAGTCCAAGAGTCGCGACAGTGTCGAGAGTGGGCAGATGCCCAGGAAATGCCAGCTGAGGGTGCAAAGGAGCTGCCACCAGATGGAAGAAGCTTGGTGTTTTGGAAGAACGAAGAGGACTAGGAACTTCCCCTTTGAAGGATGGATGTCCCACGTCGTGAAGAAGCTTGCAGAGGTGTTCCCATGCAGAAAGACCGCAAACAAGCCTTGCTAGCTGCAAGGGGCGCGGTTAGGATTTTTGGATGCTGCTGTGGCCCAGGAGGGACCAGGATGTCGCCACTTGGATGAGGAGACAGAGGGGGCGCCCAGCAAGTCAGGGAGCCCTCACAGAAGCAGGCAGCACCCGCAGAAGTACCGGAACAGGCACTTGGAAGAGGAGTGAACCAGAGTCCACCCGAAGTCGGAAAAGGGAGTCCCACGACGCCGGAGGACAACTCAGAAGGTTGTGCACTGCTGGTTAGAGTGTTGGGGACCCAGGCTTGGCTGTGCACGAAGGAAATCCTGGAAAAGTGCACAGGAGCCGGAGCAGCTGAAATCACGCTGTACCCAGCAATGCAGTCTAGCATGGGGAGGCAAGGACTTACCTCCACCAAACTTGGACTGAAGAGTCACTGGACTGTGGGAGTCACTAGGACAGAGTTGCTGAGTTCCAGGGACCAGGCTCGTCGTGCTGAGAGGGGACCCAGAGGACTGGTGATGCAGTCTTTTGTTGCCTGCGGTTGCAGGGGGAAGATTCTGTCGACCCACGGGATATTTCTTCAGAGCTCCTGGTGCAAGACGGAGGCAGGCTACCCTCAGAGCATGCACCACCAGGAAACAGGCGAGAAAGCCGGCAGGATGAAGCGATACAATGTTGCAGTAGTCGTCTTTGCTACTTTGTTGCGGTTTTGCACGCGTCCTGAGCAGTCAGCGGTCGATCCTTTGGCAGAAGGTGAAGAGGGAAAAGCAGAGGAACTCTGGTGAGCTCTTGCATTCGGTATCTGAAGAATTCCCCAAAGCAGAGACCCTAAAAAGCCAGAAAAGGAGGTTTGGCTACCTAGGAAGGAGGATTGGCTACTAAGAGAGGTAAGAGCCTATCAGAAGGAGTCTCTGACGTCACCTGCTGGCACTGGCCACTCAGAGCAGTCCAGTGTGCCAGCAACACCTCTGTTTCCAAGATGGCAGAGGTCTGGGGCACACTGGAGGAGCTCTGGGCACCTCCCAGGGGAGGTGCAGGTCAGGGGAGTGGTCACTCCCCTTCCCTTTGTCCAGTTTCGCGCCAGAGCAGGGCTGAGGGATCCCTAAACCGGTGTAGACTGGCTTATGCAGAGATGGGCACCATCTGTGCCCATCAAAGCATTTCCAGAGGCTGGGGGAGGCTACTCCTCCCCTGCCTTCACACCTATTTCCAAAGGGAGAGGGTGTAACACCCTCTCTCAGAGGAAGTCCTTTGTTCTGCCATCCTGGGCCAGGGCTGCCTGGACCCCAGGAGGGCAGAAACCTGTCTGAGGGGTTGACAGCAGCAGCAGCTGCAGTGGAGACCCCGGAAAGGCAGTTTGGCAGTACCCGGGTTCTGTGCTAGAGACCCGTGGGATCATGGGATTGCACCAACAATGCCAGGATGGCAAAGAGGGGGCAATTCCATGATCTTAGACATGTTACATGGCCATATTCGGAGTTACCATTGTGAAGCTACACATAGGAGTGACCTATATGTAGTGCACGCGTGTAATGGTGTCCCCGCACTCACAAAGTCCGGGGAATTGGCCCTGAACAATGTGGGGGCACCTTGGCTAGTGCCAGGGTGCCCACACACTAAGTAACTTAGCACCCAACCTTTACCAGGTAAAGGTTAGACATATAGGTGACTTAAGTGCAGTGTAAAATGGCTGTGAAATAACGTGGACGTTATTTCACTCAGGCTGCAGTGGCAGGCCTGTGTAAGAATTGTCAGAGCTCCCTATGGGTGGCAAAAGAAATGCTGCATCCCATAGGGATCTCCTGGAACCCCAATACCCTGGGTACCTCAGTACCATATACTAGGGAATTATAAGGGTGTTCCAGTAAGCCAATGTAAATTGGTAAAATTGGTCACTAGCCTGTTAGTGACAATTTGAAAGAAATGAGAGAGCATAACCACTGAGGTTCTGATTAGCAGAGCCTCAGTGAGACAGTTAGTCATAACACAGGTAACACTTTCGGGCACACTTATGAGCACTGGGGCCCTGGCTGGCAGGGTCCCAGTGACAAATACAACTAAAACAACATATATACAGTGAAAAATGGGGGTAACATGCCAGGCAAGATGGTACTTTCCTACACAACCCCCCCCCCCAAACGAAGGACAATAAGACTAGCCATGACCTGATGAGTCTTCATTGTCTAAGTGGAAATATCTGGAGAGTCCATCTGCATTGGAGTGGGTACTCCCAGGTCTATGTTCCACTGTATAGTCCATTCCCTGTAGAGATATGGACCACCTCAACAATTTAGGATTTTCACCTTTCATTTGTTTTAGCCAAAGTAGAGGTTTGTGGTCTGTCTGAACAATGAAGTGAGTGCCAAACAAGTATGGCCTCAACTTCTTCAGTGCCCGGCCACAGCAAAGGCCTCCCTCTCAATGGCAGGCCAAAGCTTTTCTCTAGGGGTCAACCTTCTGCTGATAAAAGCAACTGATTGATCCTGGCCCTCATAATTAAGTTGTGATAAGACTGCCCCTACTCCTAATTCAGATGCATCAGCTTGAACAATTAATTTCTTGGAGTAACATGGGCTTTTTAGGACAGGTGCAGTGCACATGGCCTGTTTGAGCTCCTCAAAAGCTTTCTGACAGCTAGCTGTCCACAATACCTTTTTAGGCATCTTCTTACTAGTGAGATCATTAAGTGGGGCTGCAATGGAGCCATAGTTTTTAATGAATCTCCTGTAATACCCAGTGAGGCCTAGGAAGGCTCTGACCTGGGTCTGTGTTGTAGGGGGAACCCAATCCATGATTGTCTGGATTTTCCCCTGAAGTGGTGCAATCTGTTCTCCACCTACCAGGTGTCCCAGATAAACCACCTTTCTCTGCCCTAGCTGGCACTTTGAGGCCTTGATGGTGAGGCCTGCCTTTTGAAGGGCCTCCAAAACATTCCACAAGTGGACCAGGTGATCACCCCAGGTGGAGCTAAAGACAGCTATATTATCTAGATATGCTGCACTAAAAGCCTCCAACCCTTGCGGGACTGTGTTCACCAACCTCTGAAAAGTGGCAGGTGCATTTTTCATACCAAAGGGCATCACTGTAAATTGGTAGTGCCCTCCTATAGTTGAAAATGCAGTTTTAGGTTTAGCATCCTCCGCCAATTTGATCTGCGAATACCCTGCAGTCAAATCAAAGATGCTTAGATACTTGGCAGATGCCAGTGTATCTATGAGCTCATCTGCCCTGGGTATAGGGTGAGCGTTAGTTTTTGTTACCTGGTTGAGACCTCTATAATCTACACAATAACTCATCTCCCTTTTTCCATCTTTTGAGTGAGGCTTTGGTACAAGCACCACAGGAGACGCCCATGGGCTTTCAGAAGGTTAAACCACTCCTAGATCAAGCATTTTCTGAACTTCTTGCTTTATACAGTCCCTGACATGGTCAGGCTGCCTATAGATTTTACTTTTGACAGGCATGCTGTCTCCAGTATCAATTGTGTGTTCACACCAAGATGTGGTGCCTGGCACAGTTGAAAAGAGTTCAGAAAACTGTCCAAGGAGATTTATGCAGTTGTGTTTTTGTTCTGCAGTAAGACAGTCTGCCAAAACTACTCCCTCCACTAAAGCATCATCTTCAGTGGAAGAGAAGAGATCAGGCAGAGGGTCCCTCTCTTCTTCCTGTCCTTCATCTGTTCCCATGAGCAGGGTGAGATCAGCCCTGTCATAGTAGGGTTTTAGGCGGTTGACATGAATTACCCTAAGGGGACTCCTGGCAGTGCTCAGGTCAACCAAGTAGGTGACCTCGCCCTTCTTTTCAACAATTAGATGGGGTCCACTCCATTTGTCTTGGAGTGCTCTTGGGGCCACAGGCTCCAATACCCACACCTTCTGTCCTGGTTGGTACTGAATCAGAACAGCCTTCCTGTCATGCCATTGCTTTTGGAGCTCTTGGCTGGCCTGAAGGTTTTTACTTGCCTTTTTCATGTACTCGGCCATTCTGGATCTTAGGCCAAGTACATAGTCCACTATGTCCTGTTTGGGAGCTTTTAAAGGTTGTTCCCAACCCTCCTTCATAAGTGTTAGTGGACCTCTTACAGGGTGCCCAAAGAGGAGTTCAAAGGGGCTGAAGCCCATTCCTTTCTGGGGTACCTCCCTGTAAGCAAAAAGGAGGCAAGGTAACAGGACATCCCATCTCCTCCTGAGTTTTTCAGGGAGTCCCATTATCATTCCTGTGAGAGTTTTATTAAACCTCTCTACCAGTCCATTAGTCTGTGAATGATAAGGTGTGGTGAATTTGTAGGTTACACCACATTCCTTCCACATAGCCTTCAAGTATGCAGACATAAAGTTGCTACCCCTGTCTGACACAACCTCTTTTGGGAAACCCACCCTGGAAAAGATTCCCAGGAGGGCTTTTGCCACTGCAGGTGCTGTAGTGGTCCTTAGAGGAATTGCTTCAGGATATCTTGTGGCATGGTCCACAACCACCAAGATAAACCTATTGCCTGAAGCAGTAGGAGGGCCAAGGGGGCCAACTATGTCAACCCCTACCCTTTCAAAGGGGACCCCAACCACAGGTAGTGGAATAAGGGGAGCCTTTGGTGTGCCACCAGTCTTGCCACTGGTTTGGCAGGTCACGCAAAACTTACAGAAATCTTTTGTGTCCTCTGACATCCTAGGCCAGTGAAACAGGGGGACACGCCTTTCCCATGTTTTGATCTGGCCCAAATGCCCAGCCAAGGGAATGTCATATGCCAGAGTTAGGAGGAACTCTCTGTACTGCAGGGGAATGACCAATGTCCTGGCTGCTCCAGGTTTTGGGTCCCTTGCCTCTGTGTACAAGAGGTTGTCCTCCCAGTAAACTCTATGTGAGTCACTGACATCCCCATTTTGCTGCTTGACAGCTTGCTGTCTGAGACCCTCTAATGTGGGACAGGATTGCTGTGCCACACTCAGCTCTTCCCTGGCAGGCCCCCCTCCACCCAAAAGCTCAGCAGTGTCTGCTGCCAGCTCCTCTGGTGAAGGTTCTGCCCAGGGTGGAAATTCTTTTTCCTCAGAAGTTGAATCATCTGTAGAGGGAGGGATAGTGGGTAGTCATTTACCCTTGCTACCCCTAGCTTTAGGGAGCACTTGGTCCATTGTTCCAGGATCCAAGTCACCCTGTCCGTTTTGCTTTTTGGCCTGAGCCCTTGTCAAAGCAAAAATATGCCCAGGAATGCCCAGCATTGCTGCATGAGCCTCCAACTCCACTTCTGCCCAAGCTGATGCCTCTAAATCATTTCCTAGTAGACAGTCTACAGGTAAATCTGAAGCAACCACAACTTTCTTTGGACCAGTAACCCCCCACCAGTTGAGATTCACAACAGCCATGGGGTGGCTAAGAGTGTTGTTATGAGCGTCTGTCACTTGGTACTGGTGACCAAGTAGGTGTTGTTCAGGGTGTACCAGTTTCTCTATTACCATGGTAACACTGGCACCTGTGTCCCTGTAGGCCTGAACCTCAACACCATTGATTAGGGGAAGTTGCGTATACTTATCCATATTAAGGGGACAAGCAACCAAGGTGGCCAAATCAATGGCACCTTCAGAGACTAGCACAGCCTCTGTGGTCTCTCTAACAAGACCAGCCCCAACTAAATTACCAAGAGTGAGCCCAGCTACTCCCTTGGATTGGCTATTAGTAGGTTTGCTCCCACTACCACTGCTATTACTAGGGGCACTAGAGGTTGCAGTAGGGGTTGTGGTAGTGGGAGGTTTGGTGTTTTTCTTTGGACAACTGGCATCAGTTGTCCAATGGCCTTTTACTTTTAATAAATAACACCAAGGCTTTTTTTACTTGATTAGAAGAGGATTTGGACCCACCTCCCCCACCAGAGTGTTTTTGTGGGCCTGATAAAGACTCATTTGTAGATTTGTCCCCACCCTTGTCTGAAGACTCACCATCCTTCTTCTTGCCATCCTTGTCACCCCCTGTATGAACGTTTCTGTTCACTCTTGTTCTGACCCATTTGTCTGCCTTCTTTCCCAATTCTTGGGGAAAGGTCAGATCTGACTCCACTAGATATTGGTGTAACAAATCAGACACACAGTTATTCAGAATATGCTCCCTCAGGATTAGATTGTACAGGCTTTCATAGTCATAAACTTTACTGCCATGTAACCACCCCTCCAAGGCCTTCACTGAATAGTCAACAAAGTCTACCCAGTCTTGTGAGGACTCTTTTCTGGTTTCTCTGAACTTAATCCTGTATTGTTCAGTGGTTAAGCCAAATCCATCCAAGAGTGCATCCTTCAAAACTGCAAAATTATTGGCATCACTTTCTCTAACAGTAAGCAGCCTATCCCTACCCTTTCCATTGAAAGATAGCCATAGAATAGCAGCCCACTGCCTTTGAGGGACACCCTGTACCATACAGGCCCTCTCAAGTGCAGCAAACCACTTGTTAATGTCATCCCCCTCCTTGTACGGGGGAACTATCTTGTGCAGATTCCTGGAAACATGCTCTCTCACAGGATTGCTATCAGGAATACTGCTGCTGCCACCATGGGGTCCAAACCCCAACCTCTGTCTCTCCTTCTCCAGATCTAGGGATTCCCTGTCTAGAGCCAGCTGTTGCTGTTTAAGCTTCAGTCTGGTCTCTTCCACTCTCAACTTGTTGAGTTCCCTTTCTAACAATTTGTCTTCAGGGTGGGTGGGTTGGGAATGCTTGGACACAGAAGATATATTGGATTCAACAGAGGGAGACCTGCCCCTAACAGCTTGCACTCTAACAACCTGGCCTTCAGGAACAAAAACATCCCTACTATGATGAGAGCTTCTATTACTACCGGCATTGCTATGAGGTCTGCTAGGGGGCAGATTTGGAAGAGAACCCTGTACACCTCCCTCAAGGGGCTCCTCTGAGTCAGAGTGTGAGCTATCTCCTAACTTCTCAATTGAAGTGCCACCCTGGGCCTTATCATTCTCAATGAGCATGTTAGACAGAAATTCTCTAGAAGGGTTCTTTCCTACCACTAAACCTCTATCAATGCAGAGACTCCTTAGGCTCTTAAAGTTTAGATTGTCATATGTTGTATTGACCATTTTAAGAGAAGTTCCTACATCAGACATGATAGAAGAAGGTTTAGGGACAGTGAGAAGAGAGAAAAAGTTTCAGGACTTTTTAAAGAACAGGAAAAAACCTTTTTGAAACTTTTTGAAAGTTTAGGAGTACTTTTCAGCACTTAGCAGAAAGTGTAAGAGAAGAAAAGCAAAACTTTTTGGTTAGGTGTACATACACTGAACTTGTTTTGTATATTTTTCTCTTATGAAAAGTACAAAATGACAAAGTGGTAAGTAGTTACAAGTACTTATCCCACCGCTGCACAACCAATGAAGGAGGCTGGCCTGGCTTGTAGTGGGTACCAAGGGGTACTTACACTCTGTACCAGGTCCAGTTATCCCTTATTAGTGTAGAAGAGGTGTTTCTAGCAGCTTAGGCTGATAGAAGGTAGCTATAGCAGAGCAGCTAAGGCTGAACTAGGAGACATGCAAAGCTCCTACTATACCACTGGTGTCTTATGCACAATATCATAAGAAAACACAATACACAGATATACTAAAAATAAAGGTACTTTATTTTTATGACAATATGCCAAAAGTATCTCAGTGGGTACCCTCAGTATGAGGATGCCAAATATACACAAGATATATGTACACAATACCAAAAAAATATGCAGTAATAGCAAAAGGAAGTAATGCAAGCAGTGTAAAGTTACAATAGATTGCAATAGGAGCACATAGGTATAGGGGCAACACAAACCATATACTCCAAAAGTGGAATGCGAACCACGAATGGACTCCAAACCTATGTGAGCTTGTAGAGGGTCGCTGGTACTGTAAGAAAACAGTGAGGGTTAGAAAAATAGCCCACCCCAAGACCCTGTAAGGTAGGTGTAAAGTGCACCTACAACCCCCAGAGAGCACAGAAGTCGTGATAGGGGGATTCTGCAAGGAAAACCAACACCAGCAAAGCAACAACAGTGGATTTCCAGACCTGAGTACCTGTGAAATAAGGGGACCAAGTCCAAGAGTTGTGACAGTGTTGAGAGTGGGCATATGCCCAGGAAATGCCAGCTGAGGGTGCAAAGGAGCTGCCACCGGATGGAAGAAGCTTGGTGTTTTGCAAGAACGAAGAGGACTAGGAACTTCCCCTTTGGAGGATGGATGTCCCACGTCGTGAAGAAGCTTGCAGGGGTGTTCCCATGCAGAAAGACCGCAAACAAGCCTTGCTAGCTGCAAGGGGTGCGGTTAGGGTTTTTGGATGCTGCTGTGGCCCAGGAGGGACCAGGATGTCGCCACTTGGATGAGGAGACAGAGGGGGCACGCAGCAAGTCAGGGAGCCCTCACAGAAGCAGGCAGCACCCGCAGAAGTACCGGAACAGGCACTTGGAAGAGGAGTGAACTGGAGTCCACCCGAAGTCGGAAAAGGGAGTCCCACGACGCCGGAGGACAACTCAGAAGGTTGTGCACTGCAGGTTAGAGTGTCAGGGACCCAGACTTGGCTGTGCATGAAGGAAATCCTGGAAAAGTGCACAGGAGCCGGAGCAGCTGCAAATCACACGGTACCCAGCAATGCAGTCTAGCGTGGGGAGGCAAGGACTTACCTCCACCAAACTTGGACTGAAGTGTCACTGGACTGTGGGAGTCACTTGGACAGAGTTGCTGAGTTCCAGGGACCACGCTCGTCGTGCTGAGAGGGGACCCAGAGGACTGGTGATGCAGTCTTTTGTTGCCTGCGGTTGCAGGGGGAAGATTCCGTCGACCCATGGGAGATTTCTTCAGAGCTCCTGGTGCAAGACGGAGGCAGGCTACCCCCAGAGCATGCACCACCAGGAAACAGGTGAGAAAGCCGGCAGGATGAAGGGATACAAGGTTGCAGTAGGCGTCTTTGCTACTTTGTTGCGGTTTTGCAGGTGTCCTGAGCAGTCAGTGGTCGATCCTTTGGCAGAAGGTGAAGAGGGAAATGCAGAAGAACTCTGGTGAGCTCTTGCATTCGGTATCTGAAGAATTCCCCAAAGCAGAGACCCTAAAAAGCCAGAAAAGGAGGTTTGGCTACCTAGGAAGGAGGATTGGCTACTAAGAGAGGTAAGAGCCTATCAGAAGGAGTCTCTGATGTCACCTGCTGGCACTGGCCACTCAGAGCAGTCCAGTGTGCCAGCAACACCTCTGTTTCCAAGATGGCAGAGGTCTGGGGCACACTGGAGGAGCTCTGGGCACCTCCCCTGGGAGGTGCAGGTCAGGGGAGTGGTCACTCCCCTTTCCTTTGTCCAGTTTCGTGCCAGAGCAGGGCTGGGGGATCCCTGAACCGGTGTAGACTGGCTTATGCAGAGATGGGCACCATCTGTGCCCATCAAAGCATTTCCAGAGGCTGGGGGAGGCTACTCCTCCCGAGCCTTCACACCTATTTCCAAAGGGAGAGGGTGTTACACCCTCTCTCAGAGGAAATCCTTTGTTCTGCCTTCCTGGGCCAGGGCTGCCTGGACCCCAGGAGGGCAGAAACCTGTCTGAGGGGTTGGCAGCAGCTGCAGTGAAGACCCCAGAAAGGCAGTTTGGCAGTACCCGGGTTCTGTGCTAGAGACCCGGGGGATCATGGAATTGTCTCCCCAATGCCAGAATGGCATTGGGGTGACAATTCCATGATCTTAGACATGTTACATGGCCATGTTCGGAGTTACCATTGTGACGCTATACATAGGTAGTGACCTATGTATAGTGCACGCGTGTAATGGTGTCCCGCACTCACAAAGTACGGGGAATTTGCCCTGAACGATGTGGGGGCACCTTGGCTAGTGCCAGGGTGCCCACACACTAAGTAACTTTGCACCCAACCTTCACCAGGTGAAGGTTAGACATATAGGTGACTTATAAGTTACTTAAGTGCAGTGGTAAATGGCTGTGAAATAACATGGACGTTATTTCACTCAGGCTGCACTGGCAGGCCTGTGTAAGAATTGTCAGATCTCCCTATGGGTGGCAAAAGAAATGCTGCAGCCCATAGGGATCTCCTGGAACCCCAATACCCTGGGTACCTCAGTACCATATACAAGGGAATTATATGGGTGTACCAGTATGCCAATGTGAATTGGTGAAATTGGTCACTAGCCTGTTAGTGACAATTTGGAAAGCAGAGAGAGCATAACCACTGAGGTTCTGGTTAGCAGAGCCTCAGTGAGACAGTTAGTCATCACACAGGGAACACATACAGGGCACATACTTATGAGCACTGGGACCCTGCCTGGCAGGGTCCCAGTGACACATAGACTAAAACAACATATATACAGTGAAATATGGGGGTAACATGCCAGGCAAGATGGTACTTTCCTACAGTATGTTCCTGGTGTGTTGCTGTTTAGAGCCCCCAGGTAGGTTTCAGGAAACTGCTGATATTAGCCAGGTGGGATCACTTTTCTCCTTCATTCCAGGTGTGTAAAAGCTGTAGGGTTGAAGAATGGGTAGTCTATGGTCATCTTGTTTTCTAGGCCCTTAGGGCCTGTTTCACAAAGCTAAGCATACATTTTTGTGTAAGGTTGATTGCTATTATCAAAGGGATTTATGAGTAGTATCTTTATGAGTGCAGCGTCTCTGCATATAAACAGATTGGACAGTCCTATCTTTTTATGTGCAGAGACTTCACACTCGTAAAGCTACTACTCGCAAATCCATTTGTGAATAACAAACAATTCTTAACTTATACAAAAGTGTAAGGTTATCTTTATTAATCAGGCCCCTTAATTTGCACCGTCTAGTGACTGAGATCAAGTCCCATTGATCTGGTAATCACCAAAGTGACTAGAAAAATGTGCAGTCATTGTGATTTCTACGGAAACATAGTTTTGCTGCAATTGCCACATTTCCAGCTTCTAACGCTGATTTCAGCAAAACCTGTTTCTAGTACAAACTGATCAAAAAGTTGTAATCCAAATGTGCCACACTTGTGGTGCAGGGCGGTGCCAGACCATTTTTAAAGGTTAGTAGATAACCTTTCAGTTTATTGCTGTAGTCAGATGTTAAACTGGCATTAATGAGGTGAGACATTTACCAAGGCAGTATTCATGTCCCCAGATGAACAAGGACGTCTAAAACATGAAAAAATTACAATGTAAGTACAAGTCAAAACATGATGGAAAGTATTTAATTTATTGTCATTAAGATGCTTTGATTCAGTATGTAAATTCAGGTTACAACACAGACACTATTCTTGTTAACAACAGTTATTTCACGAGGACACTCAGAGAACATAAGGGGCCATATGTACAAAGCTAGATTTTGGTTGTAAAGCCTGCAATTCGCTAAATCGCAGGATTTGTGACCACTAAATGGCTTGTGCAAATGAGCTAAATGGGTTTAGGAAATCATAAGAAATCTCTGTTTAGAAAGGGTGTGTTGAGGGTGTCCCTTACAAATAGCTATTTCCTATATGATGTATTAATGTTGTAAGACCAAATTCCAGTTGCAAAAGAGTCATCCTTTGCCACCTCTTCAAAGGATGTGGCAAGCCATTCGCAAATAAGAAGCAGACCCCTAGAGACCCTTCCCTTTTGAGAAAGCTTAAAAAATATATTATTAAAAAGCAGACAGTGGTCCCACAGAACACTGCCTACCCTTAAAAATGAAGTTAAATGTTTTTTTAACTTTTTAAAACACATTCCATTTCCGTTAAGGAAAACACGCTGCATTTAAAAAATGCTTTATTTAAAAGCAATCACAGACATGGTGGTCTGCTGACCTCAGCAAGCCACCCTCCCTGAGATGGCTATCATTCCTAATGGGTTGCAAACTGTGACTCACCTCATAAAAATTAATGAGACATGTTGAACTGCGACTCACTAGGATTCAATAATTTAAATACAAAGTTTCATACATTAGGAATAGCTAATTTCTAATTGTGATTCTGGGACAAAATGCAATTTGTAAATTGCTATTCCCAGTGTAAGTACATCTAGTCCAAATTCCTTTACCTTTTTTAAAGATCTTACGATGTATACCTGACAGTGCTTCATAGTGAGATACTACTTCATTAATTCTAAAACATAACTAGAATATGCAGAACAAAAGAGAAATATACACAGTTATTCTTATTTCTGCAGTCTGCTTCAATATTATAGACAAGTGGTTTCACATTGGGAGTGAACAGTGTCAATAAAATGGTGATTTAATGGTTCTGTAGAAGACAAAATCATTATTTGCTGGTGAAGAACATTTGCAATAGCATCTGTTGAATATGTGTACTCTTCTTTCTTGGAAATCCTTGTATTTTGCACAGCGTTATGATCTCATTTGTTTTGTTAGAATAATGTAATAGCAACACAATACCGTTACAGGCTATGTGGCACACAATGACACATAATTTGTCTTTTCTTATCCTACAATTTGGTCTACCCTACCACAGAATCTGGTCACTGCTGAATAATTATTGTGACCCTGGCTATCGATAGACCGTGTGGGAAGTCTAAAATCAGGTGCCTTTAGGTAATAGGTCACATATTTTATTTCCTGTATGCTGCCTTGGGTAGCATGGTCATAATTAAGTCCCGTACTACAGCTTGAGATTACTCAAAAGGGGGTTAACAAACTGCCAAGTTCACCATCTTTCTTCTTCTCTTTCCAGAGACTGTAACGTGTCCTTTTAAGTACCTCCAAAAAGTTCAGCAGAGATGGCTGTGCGGGCTGTGTGTCTCTTTCTGCTGTGTGTGCCAGGTAAGTGCCCACAATATACACCTTCTCTTGAGTCTTGAGAAATCACACAACTATTATGTGGAATAAGTAGGTAAAGAGTTGTTTTATTACAATAAAATAGGGTAAAAAAGCCATGAAATACAGGTGCATATTGTGTACGAAACAACCAATAAGCAGGCTCAACCTAAACTGCTGCCTTTTGTGATGATGTTAAATAGTAGGTCTTTGCATTAAAGTAAATCTAGGTGCTTTTATGCATTTTTTAGGCAAAATGTACTGTGACTTGAAACTTGTTGTCCGACATGACCTGCCTACATCGCAATCAATTTTGAAAATACAATAATTTAAAAGTCTGGTGACCTTAAAAAGCACATGTAGGAAAG
This sequence comes from Pleurodeles waltl, assembly GCF_031143425.1. Lineage (NCBI taxonomy): Eukaryota > Metazoa > Chordata > Amphibia > Caudata > Salamandridae > Pleurodeles > Pleurodeles waltl. The sequence goes on from NC_090445.1 coordinate 1,389,230,404, forward strand.
TGGCTTGTGCACTTACATAAGAGGTTTAACATGTCCATAACCTAAATATGGGCTTTGCCCCCCAGTCTTTAAAAAACAGGCATTCCTGTTCATAAGTTTTAAGACCGTTTTATACCATATTTAAAAGTAGAAAACAAGACTCATGTACTCTCTTGCTTGAAAGCTGAAATATTTTATTGACAATTACAAAGTTACAGTGAACCTTGACATGTCTTAATAAAGTTCATGGAAATGCTTTATTGACAATGTCAAGTTAATAGTAAATCAGTACATGTGTTAATAAAGGTGTCTAAAATGCTTTATTAACAGTCGCACAGTAAACAGTAAACCGGTACATATCCTAATTAATGTCAATGTAAGATGGTACCGTCCTTGGTGATTTTAATGGCTTAGCAATTGTTTATTATGACATGTGTCTGCTTTTATCGAGGTGCAGACATAGTGACAAAAGCCAGTAGGCATGCCTTTTGAAAACTACACCTCATTGTATTGGCTTGCATATGTGGGGGTAGTGTGGTTATAGGTGCCAGGGCGCACTAGGGTTGTGAACTGTTAAAAATGTGTTACTACAGGTATGTCTACCTGCCATCATGTATACATTTGGACATTATTGGGTACTATTGAGTAGTGTCTGCATAATAAAGTACTTTTCCTTTTTAAAAGTAAAAACACTGATTAGACAATGATTTTTGTGTGTTTGTTATGTGTCTGCATTCTCTAATCCTAGGTCAAGCCCCCTCTATTGAGTTGGCCTTGATGGAGTGATGGATGGTTAAGCTAGGACTTGCTCTGCTCCCATAGGTTGCAGAATTCTCTCCAAATGGAACCCATGGCATACATTTATTAAAATTTGCAGAGGCTCTTGCATGGCGCAGTTCGATTCAAAACACAGTGTCCAATTATTGCTCATTATAAAAGATCTGCATGTGCAGAAAAAACTTGTGCTGCACTGAGCGAAAAGCCCACAGAGTCAATAGTAATCCCCCCGTCCCCCAAATTATGGTAAAATATGTCTAATACTAAGAACACTGAATTGGTATATTCTGCACATTTGAGATTAAATGTCAATATGCAATAGATAACAGAATGGCATGTGCACACTTCAGTGCTATTCTAATTCTTTTAAATCCATTTTATGATAGATTAAATGGCAATTTGAAGTGTAAATCAACTAATTTCTTGAAAGTTATTTTTCCTTGTATAAAATTATTTGCTAGTTCATCAGAATGGCATAACGTAAATATGGGACAATGAGCTAGTATTGTCACTTCTAGAATCAAATATATATTCTTTATCCGAGAGCATTAATGTTTTTTGGCAGCTTTATAGTACACGTGACAGTAACCTCATGTTTCAATCACACCTCCAACATCTCCTAGAGACAAGTATGTGCGGTGTAAACACTTTTAGGGGAATGCAGTGCACGTTGAGGCTAATCCTGATTAATAGAATTGTAGATTCATAATCCAATGATGTCTAGCCTTAAAGGTGGGGACATCCATTTAGTTCCATTGTCCTTCAGTACTGGTAGTCCTTACAACATCTAGTAAGGCTACTTAATGTGTCTTAAATAATCATAGTGCAACTGTCCTTTCTTAATGGTAGTTTATCTGCCATTCACCAATGGCAGCCCATGTTCACTCTGCTAATGGTAGTCAAGTTGTTGTTTGTTAATGTTAATCCTTGTTTCCATCGTTAATTGTCATCTATGTTTCTTTTGTAATAGTCGTCATTTTCTTTTGGTAGTTGTAATCAATCTGTCCCTTGAGAATGATAGCCATGTGTCCTTTTGTAATGATAATCCATTTGCGTTTGACAATGGCAGTCAGTCAGTAATGTTAGCCCAAGGGGCCATGAATGTGGTTTTACATCATTCCCTTGCTAATAGCAGCCCAGGAGCCCTTCAGTATTGTAGTCGATGTATTCTTCAGTGATGTCCTTCATTTGTTCTTTGGTAATGTAAGCCTCCTGTTTCAACATTAGGTCTTGGTTGCACTGAAGTTCTCTTTGCATACGTACACAAGACAACACTCAAAAGAACCTTTTTTCACTGGTGGAAAGTCACCAAAAGTGATGCAAACCAACACAAAGAGTTGAATTGTTTCTCATTTTCTAAAGCAAAATCTGTTTTTTTGTTACAAAGTTGCTTAAATGCAGCACAAAACAGCTCTTTGTGTTACTATGTGTTAAGGGGGCATCCATGGGTGGGTAAATGGGCATTCCAAAACTACCACGCATGGTTTTAGATGAAATACTATATACTAACAATTCTAGACAGGCTGTGCGCCAAACAATTAAGCCTCCTCAAGGTAGTCGCAAAGAGGAAGAAAGGTTTTTATGTTTCCAAAGTTTGAATTTGTGCTACACTATAAAGCACACATACAAAGCAGGAATAGTTTTAAAGGAAGAACCTTTCAGAACAAAACCTATGCTATACTTGTGCACATATTTTAGTACTATAGTGCAAAGGTGCATGTGGTGCTAGACAGCCTTGCACCAGTGCTTCAGAAGAAAGCAGCAACTCCAAATAATAAGTAGAAATAAAAGTAAATTCGCCCCAAGTGCACAGACACAAAACACCCATTCAGTGCACCCAAACCCCTATAGCACTGCATGCCATACACCCCAAGCTCATATGTGTGTGTTGCCCTAAGTCAAATGGTATTCACCTTTCTGACAGCTATGAGACCCATCACTGTGAAATTATATAGACAGTCACATGGCACACAAGCAGACAAGGACAAAATAAGCACCAATGACATAACATAACATTACATCAGCCATTGTGCTCCTCAAGAAAGACATTTCCTAGTATAAATGAGTACTTTATATACCAATGTCTTTCATTTCTATACTCTAAATTCATGTATTTTTGAAAGATAATAAGAGCTACGGATACTTACACTTGTTCTGTATTTGAATACACTTTATTTTTAATGCACAGACAGCCTTGGAGCTTCTAAGCCCCAATATAAATTAATTCAGAAAAACGTAACTAAAATGTATTTAAACATCAAACTAAAGACAGAAAGAGAAATGTTATTGACCTATTGTGAAGTTATATTTCAAACTGTTGAAAACAGCAATGTAACAAAGTTCAACATTCTGGATTCAGCAATACTTAAGAACATTACACACCATCGTCTCGCGATAATACATCCAGGGTCCATGGAACACGGTAAAACGTAGGTGTGTTTCTGAAATTTAAACAATTTGACCAGATAGCTTGGTGCATGTCCTTGGGAAGATTTTCAAATCAGACAAAGCACCCTGACTTTAATGTGATCCTTCAGCAGACACAAGCCAAGGTCATCGTTGTTTTCAGATATGTAAACATATTTAATTAGGCAAAAAAGTGTTGATTTGCTCGAATTTAGGGAGGAGAACAAGTCTGAGCAAAGGTGTAAGACAGCTGGCAGTAAAATTTGGGGACATAAATTAGATATATGATGAAGAGCTTCCTTTTAATGATCCGCATGACATATGAATCCTACATTTCTCACTAACAGGATAGATTATATGAGGTCTAGAGAGGACAACAGCTCTGTTCCAATAAAGTAAGCTATCTGGCTATCCGTGATTTAAAGCTTAAGTAGCTTGTGGAGGTACAGGATTTTATTTCTGGCAAACAGGCTGTAACTGAATCTGAAGAACAGAAAGAGAGGACATAGGGGCGTAGCTATTATTATTTCATGCAACGCAGTGAAGCAAGGGAACTTGCTGTGCAGCATTGCATGAATGAGAGAAAGCAGTAATGTTTCATATCTACAAAGATATGGTTAGTGTACTGTATGCTAACTATCACCAGCGCAGGCGCCCTTGTCTGTGTTCCTCTTTCCATATGTGCTGCAAAATGCAGCACATATGGAAAGAGGAAGTAACAAGGAGAAATAGATATTTGTCCTTGTTATACCTGCCGAGTAAGTGCACCACTTTGGCATAAGCCCAGTGTAGGAAGTTGGCTCTGTATGTGCTATTTCAAAGTAAGGAATAGCATGCACAGAGTCCAAGGGTTCCCCTTAGAGGTAAAATAGTGGTAAAAATAGATAGTACTAATGCTCTATTTTGTGGTAGTGTGGTCGAGCAGTAGGCTTATCCAAGGAGTAGTGTTAAGCATTTGTTGTACATACACATAGACAATAAATGAGGTACACACACTCAGAGACAAATCCAGCCAATAGGTTTTTGTATAGAAAAATATCTTTTCTTAGTTTATTTTAAGAACCACAGGTTCAAATTTTACATGTAATATCTCATTCGAAAGGTATTGCAGGTAAGTACTTTAGGAACTTCAAATCATCAAAATTGCATGTATACTTTTCGAGTTATTCACAAATAGCTGTTTTAAAAGTGGACACAGTGCAATTTTCACAGTTCCTAGGGGAGGTAAGTATTTGTTAGGTTAACCAGGTAAGTAAGACACTTACAGGGCTTAGTTCTTGGTCCAAGGTAGCCCACCGTTGGGGGTTCAGAGCAACCCCAAAGTCACCACACCAGCAGCTCAGGGCCGGTCAGGTGCAGAGTTCAAAGTGGTGCCCAAAACACATAGGCTAGAATGGAGAGAAGGGGGTGCCCCGGTTCCGGTCTGATTGCAGGTAAGTACCCGCGTCTTCGGAGGGCAGACCAGGGGGGTTTTGTAGGGCACCGGGGGGGACACAAGTCCACACAGAAATTTTACCCTCAGCGGCGCGGGGGCGGCCGGGTGCAGTGTAGAAACCAGTGTCGGGTTCGCAATGTTAGTCTATGAGAGATCTCGGGATCTCTTCAGCGCTGCAGGCAGGCAAGGGGGGGATTCCTCGGGGAAACCTCCACTTGGGCAAGGGAGAGGGACTCCTGGGGGTCACTTCTCCAGTGAAAGTCCGGTCCTTCAGGTCCTGGGGGCTGCGGGTGCAGGGTCTCTCCCAGGCGTCGGGACTTTAGGTTCAAAGAGTCGCGGTCAGGGGAAGCCTCGGGATTCCCTCTGCAGGCGGCGCTGTGGGGGCTCAGGGGGGACAGGTTTTGGTACTCACAGTATCAGAGTAGTCCTGGGGTCCCTCCTGAGGTGTTGGATCGCCACCAGCCGAGTCGGGGTCGCCGGGTGCAGTGTTGCAAGTCTCACGCTTCTTGCGGGGAGCTTGCAGGGTTCTTTAAAGCTGCTGGAAACAAAGTTGCAGCTTTTCTTGGAGCAGGTCCGCTGTCCTCGGGAGTTTCTTGTCTTTTCGAAGCAGGGGCAGTCCTCAGAGGATGTCGAGGTCGCTGGTCCCTTTGGAAGGCGTCGCTGGAGCAGGATCTTTGGAAGGCAGGAGACAGGCCGGTGAGTTTCTGGAGCCAAGGCAGTTGTCGTCTTCTGGTCTTCCGCTGCAGGGGTTTTCAGCTAGGCAGTCCTTCTTCTTGTAGTTGCAGGAATCTAATTTTCTAGGGTTCAGGGTAGCCCTTAAATACTAAATTTAAGGGCGTGTTTAGGTCTGGGGGGTTAGTAGCCAATGGCTACTAGCCCTGAGGGTGGGTACACCCTCTTTGTGCCTCCTCCCAAGGGGAGGGGGTCACAATCCTAACCCTATTGGGGGAATCCTCCATCTGCAAGATGGAGGATTTCTAAAAGTTAGAGTCACTTCAGCTCAGGACACCTTAGGGGCTGTCCTGACTGGCCAGTGACTCCTCCTTGTTGCTTTCTTTGTTCCCTCCAGCCTTGCCGCCAAAAGTGGGGGCCGTGGCCGGAGGGGGCGGGCAACTCCACTAAGCTGGAGTGCCCTGCTGGGCTGTGACAAAGGGGTGAGCCTTTGAGGCTCACCGCCAGGTGTCACAGCTCCTGCCTGGGGGAGGTGTTAGCATCTCCACCCAGTGCAGGCTTTGTTACTGGCCTCAGAGTGACAAAGGCACTCTCCCCATGGGGCCAGCAACATGTCTCTGGTGTGGCAGGCTGCTGGAACTAGTCAGCCTACACAGACAGTCGGTTAAGTTTCAGGGGGCACCTCTAAGGTGCCCTCTGTGGTGTATTTTACAATAAAATGTACACTGGCATCAGTGTGCATTTATTGTGCTGAGAAGTTTGATACCAAACTTCCCAGTTTTCAGTGTAGCCATTATGGTGCTGTGGAGTTCGTGTTTGACAGACTCCCAGACCATATACTCTTATGGCTACCCTGCACTTACAATGTCTAAGGTTTTGTTTAGACACTGTAGGGGTACCATGCTCATGCACTGGTACCCTCACCTATGGTATAGTGCACCCTGCCTTAGGGCTGTAAGGCCTGCTAGAGGGGTGTCTTACCTATACTGCATAGGCAGTGAGAGGCTGGCATGGCACCCTGAGGGGAGTGCCATGTCGACTTACTCGTTTTGTCCTCACTAGCACACACAAGCTGGTAAGCAGTGTGTCTGTGCTGAGTGAGAGGTCTCCAGGGTGGCATAAGACATGCTGCAGCCCTTAGAGACCTTCCTGAGCATCAGGGCCCTTGGTACTAGAAGTACCAGTTACAAGGGACTTATCTGGATGCCAGGGTCTGCCAATTGTGGATACAAAAGTACAGGTTAGGGAAAGAACACTGGTGCTGGGGCCTGGTTAGCAGGCCTCAGCACACTTTCAATTGTAAACATAGCATCAGCAAAGGCAAAAAGTCAGGGGGCAACCATGCCAAGGAGGCATTTCCTTACACAACCCCCCCCCAAACGAAAGAGGATGAGACTAACCTTTCCCAAGAGAGTCTTCATTTTCTAAGTGGAAGAACCTGGAAAGGCCATCTGCATTGGCATGGGCAGTCCCAGGTCTGTGTTCCACTATAAAGTCCATTCCCTGTAGGGAGATGGACCACCTCAACAGTTTAGGATTTTCACCTTTCATTTGCATCAGCCATTTGAGAGGTCTGTGGTCAGTTTGAACTAGGAAGTGAGTCCCAAAGAGGTATGGTCTCAGCTTCTTCAGGGACCAAACCACAGCAAAGGCCTCCCTCTCAATGGCACTCCAACGCTGCTCCCTGGGGAGTAACCTCCTGCTAATGAAAGCAACAGGCTGGTCAAGGCCATCATCATTTGTTTGGGACAAAACTACCCCTATCCCATGTTCAGAGGCATCAGTCTGCACAATGAACTGCTTAGAATAATCTGGAGCTTTTAGAACTGGTGCTGAGCACATTGCTTGTTTCAGGGTGTCAAAGGCCTGTTGGCATTCTACAGTCCAGTTCACTTTCTTGGGCATTTTCTTGGAGGTGAGTTCAGTGAGGGCTGTCACAATGGATCCATATCCCTTCACAAACCTCCTGTAATACCCAGTCAAGCCAAGGAATGCCCTGACTTGAGTCTGGGTTTTTGGAGCTACCCAGTCCAGAATAGTCTGGATCTTGGGTTGGAGTGGCTGAACTTGGCCTCCACCTACAAGGTGGCCCAAGTAAACCACAGTTCCCTGCCCTATCTGGCATTTGGATGCCTTGATAGAGAGGCCTGCAGATTGCAGAGCCTTCAAAACCTTCTTCAGGTGGACCAGGTGATCCTGCCAGGTGGAGCTAAAGACAGCAATATCATCAAGATAAGCTGTGCTAAAGGACTCCAAGCCAGCAAGGACTTGATTCACCAACCTTTGGAAGGTGGCAGGGGCATTCTTTAAACCAAAGGGCATAACAGTAAACTGATAATGCCCATCAGGTGTGGAGAATGCTGTTTTCTCTTTTGCTCCAGGTGCCATTTTTATTTGCCAGTACCCTGCTGTCAAGTCAAAGGTACTTAAGAATTTGGCAGCACCTAATTTATCTATGAGCTCATCAGCTCTTGGAATTGGATGAGCATCTGTCTTGGTGACAGAATTGAGCCCTCTGTAGTCCACACAAAACCTCATCTCTTTCTTTCCATCTTTGGTGTGAGGTTTGGGGACTAGGACCACTGGGCTAGCCCAGGGGCTGTCAGAGCGCTCAATTACTCCCAATTCCAGCATCTTGTGGACTTCCACCTTGATGCTTTCCTTAACATGGTCAGATTGTCTAAAGATTTTGTTCTTGACAGGCATGCTGTCTCCTGTGTCCACATCATGGGTACACAGGTGTGTCTGACCAGGGGTTAAGGAGAAGAGTTCAGGAAACTGTTGTAGGACTCTCCTACAATCAGCTTGCTGTTGGCCAGAGAGGGTGTCTGAGTAGATCACTCCATCTACTGTACCATCTTTTGGGTCTGATGACAGAAGATCAGGGAGAGGTTCACTCTCTGCCTCCTGATCCTCATCTGTTACCATCAACAGATTGACATCAGCCCTGTCGTGGAAGAGCTTAAGGCGGTTTACATGGATCACCCTCTTGGGGCTCCTGCTTGTGCCCAGGTCCACCAAGTAGGTGACCTGACTCTTCCTCTCTAGTACTGGGTAAGGGCCACTCCATTTGTCCTGGAGTGCCCTGGGAGCCACAGGCTCCAGGACCCAGACTTTCTGCCCTGGTTGGAACTCAACCAGTGCAGCCTTTTGGTCATACCAAAACTTCTGGAGCTGTTGGCTGGCCTCAAGGTTTTTGGTTGCCTTTTCCATGTACTCTGCCATTCTAGAGCGAAGGCCAAGTACATAGTCCACTATGTCCTGTTTAGGCTCATGGAGAGGTCTCTCCCAGCCTTCTTTAACCAGGGCAAGTGGTCCCCTTACAGGATGACCAAACAGAAGTTCAAAGGGTGAGAATCCTACTCCCTTCTGTGGTACCTCTCTGTAAGCGAAAAGCAGGCATGGCAAGAGGACATCCCATCTCCTTTTGAGTTTTTCTGGGAGCCCCATGATCATGCCTTTTAATGTCTTGTTGAATCTCTCAACCAAGCCATTAGTTTGTGGATGGTATGGTGTAGTGAATTTATAAGTCACTCCACACTCATTCCACATGTGCTTTAGGTATGCTGACATGAAGTTGGTACCTCTGTCAGACACCACCTCCTTAGGGAAACCCACTCTGGTAAAGATACCAATGAGGGCCTTGGCTACTGCAGGGGCAGTAGTCGACCTAAGGGGAATAGCTTCAGGATACCTGGTAACATGATCCACTACTACCAGGATATACATATTTCCTGAGGCTGTGGGAGGTTCTAGTGGACCAACTATGTCCACACCCACTCTTTCAAAGGGAACCCCCACCACTGGAAGTGGAATGAGGGGGGCCTTTGGATGCCCACCTGTCTTACCACTGGCTTGACAGGTGGGGCAGGAGAGGCAAAACTCCTTAACCATGTTGGACATATTGGGCCAGTAGAAGTGGTTGACTAACCTCTCCCACGTCTTGGTTTGTCCCAAATGTCCAGCAAGGGGAATGTCATGGGCCAATGTTAGGATGAACTTCCTGAACAGCTGAGGCACTCCTAGTGGCACCAGGTTTGGGGTCTCTGGCCTCAGTGTACAGGAGTCCATCTTCCCAATAGACCCTATGCGTTCCATTTTTCTTGCCTTTGGACTCTTCAGCAGCTTGCTGCCTAAGGCCTTCAAGAGAGGGACAGGTTTCTTGTCCCTTACACAGCTCCTCCCTTGAGGGTCCCCCTGGGCCTAAGAGCTCAACCTGATAAGGTTCAAGCTCCAAAGGCTCAGTTCCCTCAGAGGGCAGAACTTCTTCCTGAGAAGAGAGGTTCCCTTTCTTTTGCTGTGTTGTAGTGGGTTTCCCAACTGACTTTCCTGTTCTCTTGGTAGGCTGGGCCATTCTTCCAGACTCCAGCTCTACTTGTTCACCCTGTGCCTTGCATTGTGCTCTTGTTTTCACACACACCAGTTCAGGGATACCCAGCATTGCTGCATGGGTTTTTAGTTCTACCTCAGCCCATGCTGAGGACTCCAGGTCATTTCCAAGCAGACAGTCCACTGGGATATTTGAGGAGACCACCACCTGTTTCAGGCCATTGACCCCTCCCCATTCTAAAGTAACCATTGCCATGGGATGTACTTTTCTCTGATTGTCAGCGTTGGTGACTGTGTAAGTTTTTCCAGTCAGGTATTGGCCAGGGGAAACCAGTTTCTCTGTCACCATGGTGACACTGGCACCTGTATCCCTCAGGCCCTCTATTCTAGTCCCATTAATTAAGAGTTGCTGTCTGTATTTTTGCATGTTAGGCGGCCAGACAGCTAGTGTGGCTAAATCCACCCCACCCTCAGAAACTAGAGTAGCTTCAGTGTGGACCCTGATTTGCTCTGGGCACACTGTTGATCCCACTTGGAGACTAGCCATACCAGTGTTACCTGGATGGGGGTTTGGAGTGGAACCTTTCTTGGGACAGGCCTTGTCTCCAGTTTGGTGTCCATGCTGTTTACAGCTATGACACCAGGCCTTTTTGGGATCAAAGTTTTTACCCTTGTACCCATTGTTTTGTGAAGAGGCTCTGGGCCCACCCTCCTGTGCAGGTTTTTGGAGGCCTGTAGAAGACTCTTTACTATTTTTAGTTTTGGTTGTCTCATCACCCTTCCCCTGGGGAGTCTTTGTGACCCCTTTCTTTTGGTCACCCCCTGTTGAAGTCTTGGACACCCTTGTCTTGACCCAATGGTCCGCCTTCTTTCCCAATTCTTGGGGAGAAATTGGTCCTAGGTCTACCAGATGCTGATGCAGTTTATCAATGAAACAATTACTTAACAGGTGTTCTTTCACAAATAAATTGTACAGCCCATCATAATTACTTACACCACTGCCTTGAATCCAACCATCTAGTGTTTTCACTGAGTAGTTGTAAAGAAATGGCTCCCTGTTGCAGTTACCCCCCACCTTTTGCCTGATACTGATGCTGACTTGACTGAGAAGTGTGCTGGGACCCTGCTAACCAGGCCCCAGCACCAGTGTTCCCTCACCTAAAATGTACCATTGTATCCACAATTGGCCCACCCTGGCCTTCAGATAAGTCCCTTGTAACTGGTACTACTAGTACCAAGGGCCCTGATGCCAAGGAAGGTCTCTAAGGGCTGCAGCATGTCTTATGCCACCCTAGAGACCCCTCACTCAGCACAGACACACTGCTTACCAGCTTGTGTGTGCTAGTGAGAACAAAATGAGTAAGTCGACATGGCACTCCCCTCAGGGTGCCATGCCAGCCTCTCACTGCCTATGCAGTATAGGTAAGACACCCCTCTAGCAGGCCTTACAGCCCTAAGGCAGGGTGCACTATACCATAGGTGAGGGTACCAGTGCATGAGCACTGTGCCCCTACAGTGTCTAAGCAAAACCTTAGACATTGTAAGTGCAGGGTAGCCATAAGAGTATATGGTCTGGGAGTCTGTTTTACACGAACTCCACAGCACCATAATGGCTACACTGAAAACTGAGAAGTTTGGTATCAAACTTCTCAGCACAATAAATGCACACTGATGCCAGTGTACATTTTATTGTAAAATACACCCCAGAGGGCACCTTAGAGGTGCCCCCTGAAACTTAACCGACTATCTGTGTAGGCTGACTAGTTTTAGCAGCCTGCCACAAACCGAGACATGTTGCTGGCCCCATGGGGAGAGTGCCTTTGTCACTCTGAGGCCAGTAACAAAGCCTGCACTGGGTGGAGATGCTAACACCTCCCCCAGGCAGGAATTGTCACACCTGGCGGTGAGCCTCAAAGGCTCACCTCCTTTGTGCCAACCCAGCAGGACACTCCAGCTAGTGGAGTTGCCCGCCCCCTCCGGCCAGGCCCCACTTTTGGCGGCAAGGCCGGAGAAAATAATGAGAAAAACAAGGAGGAGTCACTGGCCAGTCAGGACAGCCCCTAAGGTGTCCTGAGCTGAAGTGACTCTAACTTTTAGAAATCCTCCATCTTGCAGATGGAGGATTCCCCCAATAGGGTTAGGATTGTGACCCCCTCCCCTTGGGAGGAGGCACAAAGAGGGTGTACCCACCCTCCGGGCTAGTAGCCATTGGCTACTAACCCCCCAGACCTAAACACGCCCTTAAATTTAGTATTTAAGGGCTACCCTGAACCCTAGAAAATCAGATTCCTGCAACTACCAGAAGAAGGACTGCCTAGCTGAAAACCCCTGCAGCGGAAGACCAGAAGACGACAACTGCCTTGGCTCCAGAAACTCACCGGCCTGTCTCCTGCCTTCCAAAGATCCTGCTCCAGCGACGCCTTCCGAAGGGACCAGCGACCTCGACATCCTCTGAGGACTGCCCCTGCTTCGAAAAGACAAGAAACTCCCGAGGACAGCGGACCTGCTCCAAGAAAAGCTGCAACTTTGTTTCCAGCAGCTTTAAAGAACCCTGCAAGCTCCCCGCAAGAAGCGTGAGACTTGCAACACTGCACCCGGCGACCCCGACTCGGCTGGTGGCGATCCAACACCTCAGGAGGGACCCCAGGACTACTCTGATACTGTGAGTACCAAAACCTGTCCCCCCTGAGCCCCCACAGCGCCGCCTGCAGAGGGAATCCCGAGGCTTCCCCTGACCGCGACTCTTTGAACCTAAAGTCCCGACGCCTGGGAGAGACCCTGCACCCGCAGCCCCCAGGACCTGAAGGACCGGACTTTCACTGGAGAAGTGACCCCCAGGAGTCCCTCTCCCTTGCCCAAGTGGAGGTTTCCCCGAGGAATCCCCCCCTTGCCTGCCTGCAGCGCTGAAGAGATCCCGAGATCTCTCGTAGACTAACATTGCGAACCCGACGCCTGTTTCTACACTGCACCCGGCCGCCCCCGCGCTGCTGAGGGTGAAATTTCTGTGTGGACTTGTGTCCCCCCCGGTGCCCTACAAAACCCCCCTGGTCTGCCCTCCGAAGACGCGGGTACTTACCTGCAAGCAGACCGGAACCGGGGCACCCCCTTCTCTCCATTCTAGCCTATGTGTTTTGGGCACCACTTTGAACTCTGCACCTGACCGGCCCTGAGCTGCTGGTGTGGTGACTTTGGGGTTGCTCTGAACCCCCAACGGTGGGCTACCTTGGACCAAGAACTAAGCCCTGTAAGTGTCTTACTTACCTGGTTAACCTAACGAATACTTACCTCCCCTAGGAACTGTGAAAATTGCACTAAGTGTCCACTTTTAAAACAGCTATTTGTGAATAACTTGAAAAGTATACATGCAATTTTGATGATTTGAAGTTCCTAAAGTACTTACCTGCAATACCTTTCGAATGAGATATTACATGTAGAATTTGAACCTGTGGTTCTTAAAATAAACTAAGAAAAGATATTTTTCTATATAAAAACCTATTGGCTGGATTTGTCTCTGAGTGTGTGTACCTCATTTATTGTCTATGTGTATGTGCAACAAATGCTTAACACTACTCCTTGGATAAGCCTACTGCTCGACCACACTACCACAAAATAGAGCATTAGTATTATCTATTTTTACCACTATTTTACCTCTAAGGGGAACCCTTGGACTCTGTGCATACTATTCCTTACTTTGAAATAGTGCATACAGAGCCAACTTCCTACATTGGTGGATCAGCGGTGGGGTACAAGACTTTGCATTTGCTGGACTACTCAGCCAATACCTGATCACACGACAAATTCCAAAATTGTCATTAGAAATTGATTTTTGCAATTTGAAAAGTTTTCTAAATTCTTAAAAGACCTGCTAGGGCCTTGTGTTAGATCCTGTTTAGCATTTCTTTTAGAGTTTAAAAGTTTGTAAAAGTTTGAATTAGATTCTAGAACCAGTTGTAGATTCTTAAAAAGTATTCCAACTTTTAGAAGCAAAATGTCTAGCACAGATGTGACTGTGGTGGAACTCGACACCACACCTTACCTCCATCTTAAGATGAGGGAGCTAAGGTCACTCTGTAAAATAAAGAAAATAACAATGGGCCCCAAACCTACCAAAATACAGCTCCAGGAGCTTTTGGCAGAGTTTGAAAAGGCCAACCCCTCTGAGGGTGGCAACTCAGAGGAAGAGGATAGTGACTTGGAGGAAAATTCCCCCCTACCAGTCCTATCTAGGGAGGACAGGGTCCCTCAAACCCTGACTCCTAAAATAATAGTCAGAGATGCTGGTTCCCTCACAGGAGAGACCAACACCTCTGAAATCACTGAGGATAGCCCCAGTGAAGAGGACATCCAGTTAGCCAGGATGGCCAAAAGATTGGCTTTGGAAAGACAGATCCTAGCCATAGAGAGGGAAAGACAAGAGATGGGCCTAGGACCCATCAATGGTGGCAGCAACTTAAATAGGGTCAGAGATTCTCCTGACATCCTAAAAATCCCCAAAGGGATTGTAACAAAATATGAAAATGGTGATGACATCACCAAATGGTTCACAGCTTTTGAGAGGGCTTGTGTAACCAGAAAAGTGAACAGATCTCACTGGGGTGCTCTCCTTTGGGAAATGTTCACTGGAAAGTGTAGGGATAGACTCCTCACACTCTCTGGAAAAGATGCAGAATCTTATGACCTCATGAAGGGTACCCTGATTGAGGGCTTTGGATTCTCCACTGAGGAGTATAGAATTAGATTCAGGGGGGCTCAAAAATCCTCGAGCCAGACCTGGGTTGATTTTGTAGACTACTCAGTAAAAACACTGGATGGTTGGTTAACTGGAAATGAAGTGTGTGACTATGTTGGGCTTTATAATTTGTTTATGAAAGAACACATTTTAAGTAACTGCTTCAATGAAAAGTTGCATCAGTATCTGGTAGACCTAGGTCCAATTTCTCCCCAAGAATTGGGAAAGAAGGCAGACCACTGGGTCAAGACTAGGGTAACCAAAACTTCCACTGGGGGTGACCAAAAGAAAGGGGTTACAAAAACTCCCCAGGAAAAAGTGGGTGACACTAGAAACAAAGAAAAAGAGTCCTCTGTAGGCCCCCAAAAACCAGAACAGGTGGGTGGGCCCCAAGACACAACCCAAAACAAAGGTGGGTACCAGGGTAAGAACTGGGATGCCACTAAGGCCTGGTGCCACAACTGTAAACAGTCTGGGCACCACACCAAGGACACTTCTTGTCCCAAAAACAAACCCCAGAACAAAATTCCTGGGGTAACCAGTGTAGCCATGGGAGATGACTCCTCAGATGAGGAGGTCTTCCTAGCCTTCAACTGGAAACAGGGCCCAACAGGTGAGTTGGAGATTCCAGAGGGAAGCAGACACTTCCACCACCTACTGGTGAATGGAATCCCAACCACTGCCCTGAGAGACACTTGTGCCAGTCACACTATTGTGCATGACAGGCTGGTGCTCTCAAACCAGTACATCCCAGGTGAGACTGCCAGGGTAAGAGTTAGCCTAGACAGGGTCACTAAGAGGCCTGTGGCTTTAGTGCCCATAGAAGTGGGTGGCACTCTTAGCTGGAGAAGGGTAGTAGTCAGTACAGACCTCCCCCTTGATTGTCTCCTTGGAAATGACTACCCAGAGGTTAGTCAGAGCCCAAGAGAGGAACTGGTCCAGTGCCAGTCCTCTCCCAAGGATTCTGGAAGTCCTGCCTCTGCAGTAAATGCAAGCAGGCCCCAGAAGAAGAAGAAAAGAAAACAGAGTAGGAAGGGTGGACAACCTTTAGCCAAGGTTACAGCAAGCCAAGGAGATTCTGCTCCAGTAGGGGAGAACTCCAAAAATGGCCCTGATAAAGTCCAACCTGACCCACAAGAAGTCCTGGCTAGTCAGGCAACTGTTAAACCTGAGTGGGTGGCTCCTCAGCTAACAGAAGAAAGAGTGGAAGAAGGGTGTTTACTACAAGATGTGGTAACCCCCCACTCTAATACAGCAGACAGGCAACCTGAACCCAAAGAAGCCTGTAACTTAGCCCCTTCCCTTTTAGGTGAAGAGCTAAAGGTGTGGTTCTGGGCACTGACAGCTGTCAGTGGCCTCTGCTGGGTGTTAGCCTTTATGGCTGCACTATCCTTAGCATGGTGGTCTGACCCCATGCCAAATAGCAAGTTAGGCCCCCTGACCCTATTGGTCATGGTGGGGTTACTCCAGCTCTGGGTAACCTCTTTGGGTAAGCTAGGGGTAACCCTGGCCAAGATAAGGTTAGCAGAGGTGGATACCTCTAAGACCAAAATAGACAGAATGGGTGGAGACATTGAAGAGGCAGACAAGAGGCAATTCAGACTAGGTCCTATCACTGTGGAAGTGGGTCAGTTCCCCAAAGGGAATGACCTGAACAGAAGGATGTAAGGCAGAGTAGGCCCTGCAACTAACCAGCCTATTTCTCCTACTCTTCCTCGCCTGACAGACTAGGAAGACTCTCCCAGCTTGGGCTGAGTCTCCTGGCCTGTAGGCTGGGGGGGGCTTGTGTAAAGAAATGGCTCCCTGTTGCAGTTACCCCCCACTTTTTGCCTGATACTGATGCTGACTTGACTGAGAAGTGTGCTGGGACCCTGCTAACCAGGCCCCAGCACCAGTGTTCCCTCACCTAAAATGTACCATTGTATCCACAATTGGCCCACCCTGGCCTTCAGATAAGTCCCTTGTAACTGGTACTACTAGTACCAAGGGCCCTGATGCCAAGGAAGGTCTCTAAGGGCTGCAGCATGTCTTATGCCACCCTAGAGACCCCTCACTCAGCACAGACACACTGCTTACCAGCTTGTGTGTGCTAGTGAGAACAAAATGAGTAAGTCGACATGGCACTCCCCTCAGGGTGCCATGCCAGCCTCTCACTGCCTATGCAGTATAGGTAAGACACCCCTCTAGCAGGCCTTACAGCCCTAAGGCAGGGTGCACTATACCATAGGTGAGGGTACCAGTGCATGAGCACTGTGCCCCTACAGTGTCTAAGCAAAACCTTAGACATTGTAAGTGCAGGGTAGCCATAAGAGTATATGGTCTGGGAGTCTGTTTTACACGAACTCCACAGCACCATAATGGCTACACTGAAAACTGAGAAGTTTGGTATCAAACTTCTCAGCACAATAAATGCACACTGATGCCAGTGTACATTTTATTGTAAAATACACCCCAGAGGGCACCTTAGAGGTGCCCCCTGAAACTTAACCGACTATCTGTGTAGGCTGACTAGTTTTAGCAGCCTGCCACAAACCGAGACATGTTGCTGGCCCCATGGGGAGAGTGCCTTTGTCACTCTGAGGCCAGTAACAAAGCCTGCACTGGGTGGAGATGCTAACACCTCCCCCAGGCAGGAATTGTCACACCTGGCGGTGAGCCTCAAAGGCTCACCTCCTTTGTGCCAACCCAGCAGGACACTCCAGCTAGTGGAGTTGCCCGCCCCCTCCGGCCAGGCCCCACTTTTGGCGGCAAGGCCGGAGAAAATAATGAGAAAAACAAGGAGGAGTCACTGGCCAGTCAGGACAGCCCCTAAGGTGTCCTGAGCTGAAGTGACTCTAACTTTTAGAAATCCTCCATCTTGCAGATGGAGGATTCCCCCAATAGGGTTAGGATTGTGACCCCCTCCCCTTGGGAGGAGGCACAAAGAGGGTGTACCCACCCTCCGGGCTAGTAGCCATTGGCTACTAACCCCCCAGACCTAAACACGCCCTTAAATTTAGTATTTAAGGGCTACCCTGAACCCTAGAAAATCAGATTCCTGCAACTACCAGAAGAAGGACTGCCTAGCTGAAAACCCCTGCAGCGGAAGACCAGAAGACGACAACTGCCTTGGCTCCAGAAACTCACCGGCCTGTCTCCTGCCTTCCAAAGATCCTGCTCCAGCGACGCCTTCCGAAGGGACCAGCGACCTCGACATCCTCTGAGGACTGCCCCTGCTTCGAAAAGACAAGAAACTCCCGAGGACAGCGGACCTGCTCCAAGAAAAGCTGCAACTTTGTTTCCAGCAGCTTTAAAGAACCCTGCAAGCTCCCCGCAAGAAGCGTGAGACTTGCAACACTGCACCCGGCGACCCCGACTCGGCTGGTGGCGATCCAACACCTCAGGAGGGACCCCAGGACTACTCTGATACTGTGAGTACCAAAACCTGTCCCCCCTGAGCCCCCACAGCACCGCCTGCAGAGGGAATCCCGAGGCTTCCCCTGACCGCGACTCTTTGAACCTAAAGTCCCGACGCCTGGGAGAGACCCTGCACCCGCAGCCCCCAGGACCTGAAGGACCGGACTTTCACTGGAGAAGTGACCCCCAGGAGTCCCTCTCCCTTGCCCAAGTGGAGGTTTCCCCGAGGAATCCCCCCCTTGCCTGCCTGCAGCGCTGAAGAGATCCCGAGATCTCTCGTAGACTAACATTGCGAACCCGACGCCTGTTTCTACACTGCACCCGGCCGCCCCCGCGCTGCTGAGGGTGAAATTTCTGTGTGGACTTGTGTCCCCCCCGGTGCCCTACAAAACCCCCCTGGTCTGCCCTCCGAAGACGCGGGTACTTACCTGCAAGCAGACCGGAACCGGGGCACCCCCTTCTCTCCATTCTAGCCTATGTGTTTTGGGCACCACTTTGAACTCTGCACCTGACCGGCCCTGAGCTGCTGGTGTGGTGACTTTGGGGTTGCTCTGAACCCCCAACGGTGGGCTACCTTGGACCAAGAACTAAGCCCTGTAAGTGTCTTACTTACCTGGTTAACCTAACGAATACTTACCTCCCCTAGGAACTGTGAAAATTGCACTGTGTCCACTTTTAAAACAGCTATTTGTGAATAACTTGAAAAGTATACATGCAATTTTGATGATTTGAAGTTCCTAAAGTACTTACCTGCAATACCTTTCGAATGAGATATTACATGTAAAATTTGAACCTGTGGTTCTTAAAATAAACTAAGAAAAGATATTTTTCTATATAAAAACCTATTGGCTGGATTTGTCTCTGAGTGTGTGTACCTCATTTATTGTCTATGTGTATGTGCAACAAATGCTTAACACTACTCCTTGGATAAGCCTACTGCTCGACCACACTACCACAAAATAGAGCATTAGTATTATCTATTTTTACCACTATTTTACCTCTAAGGGGAACCCTTGGACTCTGTGCATACTATTCCTTACTTTGAAAAAGTGCATACAGAGCCAACTTCCTACAGTAGTCTACAAAGTCAACCCAGGTCTGGCTCGAGGATTTTTGAGCCCCCCTGAATCTAATCCTATACTCCTCAGTGGAGAATCCAAAGCCCTCAATCAGGGTACCCTTCATGAGGTCATAAGATTCTGCATCTTGTCCAGAGAGTGTGAGGAGTCTATCCCTACACTTTCCTGTGAACATTTCCCAAAGGAGAGCACCCCAGTGAGATCTGTTCACTTTTCTGGTTACACAAGCCCTCTCAAAAGCTGTGAACCATTTGGTGATGTCATCACCATCTTCATATTTAGTTACAATCCCTTTAGGGATTTTCAACATGTCAGGAGAATCTCTGACCCTATTTATGTTGCTGCCACCATTGATGGGTCCTAGGCCCATCTCTTGTCTTTCCCTCTCTATGGCTAGGATCTGTCTTTCCAAAGCCAATCTTTTGGCCATCCTGGCTAACTGGATGTCCTCTTCACTGGGGCTATCCTCAGTGATTTCAGAGGTGTTGGTCTCTCCTGTGAGGGAACCAGCATCTCTGACTATTATTTTTGGAGTCAGGGTTTGAGGGACCCTGTTCTCCTTAGATAGGACTGGTAGGGGGGAATTGTCCTCCAAGTCACTATCCTCTTCCTCTGAGTTGCCACCCTCAGAGGGGTTGGCCTTTTCAAACTCTGCCAAAAGCTCCTGGAGCTGTATTTTGGTAGGTTTGGGGCCCATTGTTATTTTCTTTATTTTACAGAGTGACCTTAGCTCCCTCATCTTAAGATGGAGGTAAGGTGTGGTGTCGAGTTCTACCACAGTCACATCTGTGCTAGACATTTTGCTTCTAAAAGTTGGAATACTTTTTAAGAATCTACAACTGGTTCTAGAATCTAATTCAAACTTTTACAAACTTTTAAACTCTAAAAGAAATGCTAAACAGGATCTAACACAAGGCCCTAGCAGGTCTTTTAAGAATTTAGAAAACTTTTCAAATTGCAAAAATCAATTTCTAATGACAATTTTGGAATTTGTCGTGTGATCAGGTATTGGCTGAGTAGTCCAGCAAATGCAAAGTCTTGTACCCCACCGCTGATCCACCAATGTAGGAAGTTGGCTCTGTATGTGCTATTTCAAAGTAAGGAATAGCATGCACAGAGTCCAAGGGTTCCCCTTAGAGGTAAAATAGTGGTAAAAATAGATAGTACTAATGCTCTATTTTGTGGTAGTGTGGTCGAGCAGTAGGCTTATCCAAGGAGTAGTGTTAAGCATTTGTTGTACATACACATAGACAATAAATGAGGTACACACACTCAGAGACAAATCCAGCCAATAGGTTTTTGTATAGAAAAATATCTTTTCTTAGTTTATTTTAAGAACCACAGGTTCAAATTTTACATGTAATATCTCATTCGAAAGGTATTGCAGGTAAGTACTTTAGGAACTTCAAATCATCAAAATTGCATGTATACTTTTCGAGTTATTCACAAATAGCTGTTTTAAAAGTGGACACTGCAATTTTCACAGTTCCTAGGGGAGGTAAGTATTTGTTAGGTTAACCAGGTAAGTAAGACACTTACAGGGCTTAGTTCTTGGTCCAAGGTAGCCCACCGTTGGGGGTTCAGAGCAACCCTAAAGTCACCACACCAGCAGCTCAGGGCCGGTCAGGTGCAGAGTTCAAAGTGGTGCCCAAAACACATAGGCTAGAATGGAGAGAAGGGGGTGCCCCGGTTCCGGTCTGCTTGCAGGTAAGTACCCGCGTCTTCGGAGGGCAGACCAGGGGGGTTTTGTAGGGCACCGGGGGGGACACAAGTCCACACAGAAATTTTACCCTCAGCGGCGCGGGGGCGGCCGGGTGCAGTGTAGAAACCAGTGTCGGGTTCGCAATGTTAGTCTATGAGAGATCTCGGGATCTCTTCAGCGCTGCAGGCAGGCAAGGGGGGGATTCCTCGGGGAAACCTCCACTTGGGCAAGGGAGAGGGACTCCTGGGGGTCACTTCTCCAGTGAAAGTCCGGTCCTTCAGGTCCTGGGGGCTGCGGGTGCAGGGTCTCTCCCAGGCGTCGGGACTTTAGGTTCAAAGAGTCGCGGTCAGGGGAAGCCTCGGGATTCCCTCTGCAGGCGGCGCTGTGGGGGCTCAGGGGGGACAGGTTTTGGTACTCACAGTATCAGAGTAGTCCTGGGGTCCCTCCTGAGGTGTTGGATCGCCACCAGCCGAGTCGGGGTCGCCGGGTGCAGTGTTGCAAGTCTCACGCTTCTTGCGGGGAGCTTGCAGGGTTCTTTAAAGCTGCTGGAAACAAAGTTGCAGCTTTTCTTGGAGCAGGTCCGCTGTCCTCAGGAGTTTCTTGTCTTTTCGAAGCAGGGGCAGTCCTCAGAGGATGTCGAGGTCGCTGGTCCCTTTGGAAGGCGTCGCTGGAGCAGGATCTTTGGAAGGCAGGAGACAGGCCGGTGAGTTTCTGGAGCCAAGGCAGTTGTCGTCTTCTGGTCTTCCGCTGCAGGGGTTTTCAGCTAGGCAGTCCTTCTTCTTGTAGTTGCAGGAATCTAATTTTCTAGGGTTCAGGGTAGCCCTTAAATACTAAATTTAAGGGCGTGTTTAGGTCTGGGGGGTTAGTAGCCAATGGCTACTAGCCCTGAGGGTGGGTACACCCTCTTTGTGCCTCCTCCCAAGGGGAGGGGGTCACAATCCTAACCCTATTGGGGGAATCCTCCATCTGCAAGATGGAGGATTTCTAAAAGTTAGAGTCACTTCAGCTCAGGACACCTTAGGGGCTGTCCTGACTGGCCAGTGACTCCTCCTTGTTGCTTTCTTTGTTCCCTCCAGCCTTGCCGCCAAAAGTGGGGGCCGTGGCCGGAGGGGGCGGGCAACTCCACTAAGCTGGAGTGCCCTGCTGGGCTGTGACAAAGGGGTGAGCCTTTGAGGCTCACCGCCAGGTGTCACAGCTCCTGCCTGGGGGAGGTGTTAGCATCTCCACCCAGTGCAGGCTTTGTTACTGGCCTCAGAGTGACAAAGGCACTCTCCCCATGGGGCCAGCAACATGTCTCTGGTGTGGCAGGCTGCTGGAACTAGTCAGCCTACACAGACAGTCGGTTAAGTTTCAGGGGGCACCTTTAAGGTGCCCTCTGTGGTGTATTTTACAATAAAATGTACACTGGCATCAGTGTGCATTTATTGTGCTGAGAAGTTTGATACCAAACTTCCCAGTTTTCAGTGTAGCCATTATGGTGCTGTGGAGTTCGTGTTTGACAGACTCCCAGACCATATACTCTTATGGCTACCCTGCACTTACAATGTCTAAGGTTTTGTTTAGACACTGTAGGGGTACCATGCTCATGCACTGGTACCCTCACCTATGGTATAGTGCACCCTGCCTTAGGGCTGTAAGGCCTGCTAGAGGGGTGTCTTACCTATACTGCATAGGCAGTGAGAGGCTGGCATGGCACCCTGAGGGGAGTGCCATGTCGACTTACTCGTTTTGTCCTCACTAGCACACACAAGCTGGTAAGCAGTGTGTCTGTGCTGAGTGAGAGGTCTCCAGGGTGGCATAAGACATGCTGCAGCCCTTAGAGACCTTCCTGAGCATCAGGGCCCTTGGTACTAGAAGTACCAGTTACAAGGGACTTATCTGGATGCCAGGGTCTGCCAATTGTGGATACAAAAGTACAGGTTAGGGAAAGAACACTGGTGCTGGGGCCTGGTTAGCAGGCCTCAGCACTCTTTCAATTGTAAACATAGCATCAGCAAAGGCAAAAAGTCAGGGGGCAACCATGCCAAGGAGGCATTTCCTTACACCCAGGTTTACAAGTCCCTGTATATCTGGGTTTACATCAAAATACACTTGTGGGTGTATGGAAACACCCATCCGCCAGCCATGTAAAATACACCCAACGCACAGTAATGCCCCACAGTGCTCTGTGCTGCTTTTCTTTATTTGTATTTACTAAACCATGCATCGTGGTTTAGTAAATGCCAAAAATGATTTCGCATCAGGGCTGGGCCACATAACTTATGCAATCTCGATACAAGGTGCAAACAATAATTATAATAACCATAGGCAAGATCAATAGCTCTAGTGTTGGCTGCCAGCCTTTTGGCTTTGTCAATGTTTCTTATGTTTTGGTCAATGTTTTTATAAAACTTTATTGTTCAGGAGATACCATGCCCTTCTCAAAACTAAAAACAAATCAGTGGGTAAAAGCGTAAAAATATATTTTGGTCACAAAAGGTACACTTCGCCATAAGAGTCCCTGGTATTCAAGGGAACTATTTTGTGTGTGAATGTGCTCCTTGAAAAAATGGCAGAATGGCACTCACAGAGAAGTTAGGCAATGGCCCATTCTGTATGCTGCAGTGGGTGGATCAAAATATGAATGACATAATAACGGACAAGTGGTGAAGAGGGCTGACTGAAAGTACATATAATTAAGTATATTATGCAAATAATTTTACTAAAAAACAACGATGTAAAATATGATTTTAGTGAAATCAAAAGGACTAGGCTAACATCAAACATAAAGATACCTGAGAAGAACTAAAAGTCCTTTAAAATGGTTAATCAAATTGACACTGTCTTTTGCAACATTTTGTGTTAGGTGATCACTCACACAAAACTGTAGATAATGTGGGCCCAGGGGCTAAGACTGCATAGATTGAATAAAACAGAATAGATTAGTGTATTTACTTATT
Organism: Pleurodeles waltl; assembly: GCF_031143425.1. Lineage (NCBI taxonomy): Eukaryota > Metazoa > Chordata > Amphibia > Caudata > Salamandridae > Pleurodeles > Pleurodeles waltl. The sequence goes on from NC_090445.1 coordinate 1,389,253,847, forward strand.
ATTAAATATTAACTTATTAAGAACACTATTACAAACGCTAAATTCTAGTGCAGTTATAAAAAACAATTGAACTCCTGGGCATCCCAAAATTTAAATTCCTCGGAGAGCAACTCCGGTACATGATCTCCCAAAAATGTCTGAAAAATAGTCTAATGGCGCCCGGTGGTGAGCCATTGAGGATTCCAATCAACGCCACCTTTCTTTAAGCCAATACACGTTGGCTTATGCTTTCAAAGCCTGAAGGAGCAGTTGAATGTGCCATCCACTAGATGGCGTGACTATTCCTAGCATGTGTGTATACATTTTTAGATGGCTCACAATGTTCCATGGAGCTAACTGCAGACGTAGGTAATAAAACCATTTTTTTCTGTCTCTGTTTACAAGATTGGCTAGTAAAGATGTGAACTGTTCGTCACAAAGATTTGTCTTTGTCCCACAAATCTACTTATCTCATCAAATCTCATCTCATAATGAATAAATATGGTTACAGTTGCTTTAGTGTGTGTTAAGCATCTATGCTCGAAAGGTCTAAACCCCAACTTCATTAGGTGAGGGATGAACAATGCTTGCCAAATAGGACATTTACAATGTGACACATTCCACCAGCCATCTTTTTATCAGGATCTTATAGAAAGAGTGGGCTTCTAACAGTAGAAGAAAGGGAGTTAGAAAAGGCTCTTTGGGGCTTACTCTGCTGTTGGAATTGTCATTTTCAAAACAGTGCTCAAGGTTTGAGGATATTTAGAAAGTTGTTACCTGCTCAGGCGGCGAAGAGCAGAGCTGAAAACAAGTTGTAAAGAATAAGAACCATTTTACTTTTAGGTCTGACATTTAATGGAGCTTGCACCATTCATGGTGAACATATTATAGCATTCTATTCCTACTCTAAGTGGCTTTGGTATAACATCCTTCGGTCACTGGCATTTTTGGCTCTGGAACGTTCAACTATTAGCTTGGTGCATTGTCAATGACATCTTAGATCAGCCCTCAGGGGTATTTTTGTCTCACCTTTCTACTGTCTGTATCCTTTGCTTCTTTGAGAATACATAAAGGTTTCTTAACATCTGAAAAGTGCACATTTAATTTTTGTCTCAATACCGTCTTTATTTAATTTGTTTTGCACTGCAGTGGGCATTTTGTACATCTTTTGTCATAGCTCGAGTGCAAGTGTCAAACCTGTTGGCTTGTTCAGATTGTGGCTGAGAGCTGACTGAGGAGGCATTCCTCTAGAATAGTATGTATGCTTGAAAAGGAGAGGTGCTTCAAACAAGCTGGGAGTTGAATTGGTAGAATGTTAGGGCAGTGTGACCAAGTCAGGAGATCCACTAATGGAGTGAGTTCCCCACTTTGATGATCACCGGAAGTCGGTATAACCCCAAGGTCTTCAGAACACAGCAGGCCAGGGTTTGTGAGATGAAGCAGAAGTGGCGGGAACAGGCAGGCCTACTAAGACCACTGCATCGTACAACAAGAGAAACATCTGAGGCAAAGAGGATGCAGGCAGCAGCTGGATCAAGGAGAGGGTCTACAGCATCTGAAGCCCACACCCCAAAGGGGGCCTCGGAAGAATAAGAAAGTAAAGCTGCCTAGAGATAACAGGACAAATGCATGCCGAAGGGGACTGCCGAATGGAAATAGTGTCTAGGGGAATGAGACAGCATTAAGTCAGGGAAGATTGAACATGTTAAGGATGCCTGGAGGAAAGAGGAGTGAAGTTATCGAAGAGAGGCTGGAAAAGGGCATATAGGGCCTAGGAAGAGGGGAAAAGCAAGTTAGGGGAGTTCGAAATCTGAGGTGAACATGATGAAAGTGATCCAAGATGGACTAAGGAAGGAAAATCTAGTCCAAATGGAAGAGAGATACCAGTGAGCCAAGAGTTACTAGGTATAGGGAAGAGAGCCAAGCTTGAGGCGACTGGAAGGAAGCCAGCAGGGTCCTTGGGAGGATGTTAGCAGAAAAAAGGCTGAAAGTGATCCTGAAGAGACTGGAGGCATCTAGACGGATGAGCATACTAAAGAGCCAGGGCTGAGGGGATAGGTGGAAAGGAGCCTTGAGGGAACTGTGTGCAACTAGACCAGAAGAGATTGGAAACTGAAGGGAATCTCAAGGGAGGAGGATGGAAGCTAGCCAGGGAAAGTGAAATATTGTAGGGTAAGATCTAGATGGAAGGAGACCTAAGGGGAATGAGAATGAAGTTCGTTTAAAATAGTAATAGGGTGAGGGGGAGTCTGAGGATCATGAAGAGATTTGATGGATGAGGATTGAAGTGATTTTGTGTAGTCCGATGAAGAGACTCTGGAGGGAAAAGATGACAGCGGGCAGGATTATAGTGGGAGCTTTAAAGGTGTTTGGAGGGAGGTGCATGACTTACACAGTTAGTGGCATGATAAGTGAGGTGGGGGGGGAGACTAGAATGCTTGCCAGTTCTCAAAGAAATATCTCCTTAATAACATCACCTGTCTGAGGTATCTAGAAGCGTGTGATATAAAGGCCTCTATAACAGTGCTGAGATTAGTGCCTGAAGGTACATTATGTGAGCTGGGAGGAGGGCAAGGCTCTGTCTGCTGGAAGTAACATTGCTTCTAATTCCACTAGGACGTCTCTCACAAAAGCACTCATTCTCAGACCGGTGACGTTCTCTCAATTGGTGTGAGTTTCACGCCTTGGACCTTAGTCTGATTTTATAGGATATATCAAATATCCAGTGATTTGATCTAAAGTGATACCTCGCACTGTAGATCTGCATTTCTCTTCGAAAAGTTACTGCAGGGCGCAATCCCTCAAACCTCTCTTAGGTGCAACTGTCAGACATTTAAATTACGGTCTTCTTGTTACATCATATAGGCATGATTTAGGAATAACTAGTAGGGCACATTTCTACCTCTACGCTACTGAATATAATTCCTCTGAGCAGTTTTGCAACTCCTGTGATGAAACCATCATGACTGCTGATCTTTTAAAGCTTTTACATCAGACTTTTATACTGTCTGCTGTTGACTTAAGTTTTTAGCAAAGATTGATGAAAACATACAACCTTCCGACAATAGGGTCAACGGTCCAGTGATATCACTTCCTGTGATGTCACTGTTAGAATCAGATTGGTATAATGCCACTTAAATCATCCCTATGACCTTGGTGAAAATATACCATTGCTGCAGAGCATATAAGGACATTAGCACGATGGGGAGGAGTAAGCAGCAGCGGTATTGAACACTGAGCACCACCATCAATACCAGCATCAAAGTACTCTGAGTTGGGTGGTGGTGCAGCACTCTCAGCACCATAGCTCTGGCACCAGAGGAATAACTATTATAGGGTACTGTGGATCTGATGATACCTGTTCATAATTTCTGTAGCACCACCTGTGGACCACTTAGGGTCCCATTACGAGTCAGCGCAGCGGTATCCTTTGGGGTGATCTCGCTCCACTTGATTATAAGTATCGTAGTAAAAACGAATGAGCTTCTGCACGAAGCAGATAGGAAATGTACGTGAAAACAGGAACAGAATCGGGAAAAATGTACTGTATTGTATCTAGTAAACCAGGAGTGGAAACTCATAAGGACCAGTAACTACACTGTCCAGAATCAGTAGCTCCGTTTCCAATTACTGTCGGACGTGTAGTGAGGTCTATAGAAGACAAGGTGAAGCACATTACTGGAGCAAATATGATAAATACATTACACGTTTCATATTACTATAAAGAATTGGTTGTACACTTCCTTTACGTGAGACATCTGTGCTTCATTCATCAGCACCTTCATTCAACACTCAGTACATTGCAATCCTTCCATATGAGATCAAATCAAATTTACATTTCATTAAGACAATCACTATTTTTATATCTCAGCTTGTTTCAAGGTCTATATGTCTTTAAAGTGGTTACCTATTCACAACCAAAACTATCGACCAGTGTGCAGCGCCACCATTTACCGATAATGGCAGTGTTGGACCAGGCCATTTTTGCAGGTTCATCCTCAAACTTTTTACCTCCTTCCTCCTATTTTTTCTGACCTCTTGCTGTTGGCTCTAGGACTCTGAGCACTTTATCACTGCTGATCAGTACTAAAGTGCAGGTGCTCTCCCCCGTATCATTGGCTTATACCTAATTGGCATATTTAATTTACCTGTAAGTCCCTTGTACAGTGGTATCGCTATACCAAGGGCCTGTAAACTAAATTCTACTAGTGGGCCTGCAGCGCTGCTTGCGCCACCCACCGAAGTAGCCTCTCAAACCTGTATCAGGCCTGCTAGCACAGGACCTGCGTGCGCAGTTTGATGCCACAGGGACCTGGCATCTAACTTTACTTGCCAGGCCTAGAACTCCCCTTTTACCACATGTAAGTCACCCCTAAGGTAGGCCCTAGCTAGCCCTATGGCAAGGGGGCTATGGATGTAGAAGGCAGGACATGTGCCTGGTTGTGTGGCCGGTGCTGGTAGTGACAAACAGCCTATTTGGTTTCTCACTGCTGGGAGTGCTGCCTTCTCATAGGATTGCATGGAAATGCCCTGCCTTATGTCTAGGGGGTATTGTCTCATTTATGTGGGGTAGCGTAGGTATGTTTGGTATGGTTGTAGTGGTAGTAAGAAATGCTACTTACTGGTGTAGGTGGATTTTTTATTATCACTACAGAATTGCCACTTCTAGAAAGTGAGCATTTCTCTGTGCTTATGACTGGTGTTTTGCAGCTTGACTCTGATCCACATATGGGCAGAGTGACAGTTGGGCTTTGAGCATACTTTTTCAGACAGCCTGTACACAGGGAGGGTGGAGGTGTCACAGAGGTGCATCTGCATTTTGAATGGTCTTCCTGGGCTGAGAAAAGGGGGAGGCGGTACACACAGGCATCTGTAAAGGCTGTGCCTTGGCCTCACATAAAAGGGTTGTTTACCCCCAACTGATGTTTGGCGCCTGTGCTGGAGGAGAGAGGGGGCACTCCCAGAACAAGTTGTAACTGGTTGTAACCTCCTCTCCCTTTCTTTGTTACCACACTGCAAAACTGAGTGTAAGTACTGGGGATTTTTCCCCACAATTTGGAGACATTCTGGACTTAAATATGCTTGTAACTTGCCACGGAATGATGCTGGAGGGACTCACCAGGAACCGCCTTGGACTGCTGCTGCTGTGCTGACCTGTGACCTGCTTGGTCACTTGGAGGAACTGCCAACTGACTGCAACAATTTGTGCTGGCCTGCTGCTGGGCCCGGCCACCCTGTGCTCTATCTATGTGTCCCCCAGGGGCTGGGTGCTGTGGCCCCTAACCCCCTGCAACCGGTTGTTAGCAGTGCATGAGGAGAGCTGCCTGTGCTGCCTTTTCTGGACCACAGCACCCAGTGAAGCGCTTTATTCTGTGGTCCATAGCGCCTCGTGAGCGCTTTATTTGTTGAGTCCCCCATCGCGCTTCGTAAGCACTTGCCGCGATTGCCGCTACAGAAATATCACTGCCGCAACCTGGATGTGGGAGGAAACCCGAGTGTGTCGAAAGTGTGCTGGATTGAGTGTCCCCGGGGCACCAGGAAACGAAGTCAGGAGCGCAGGCGCTCCTAGCGGTGCCCCCGGGGTGAAGCGTTCTATGTTGAGCACCCTGGGACACCAACGGGCCCTTTCTTGTATTGGAGTCACTGCCGCGACCCCGAGAGAAGAGGGGGCCAGCCTGAGTACGCCGGGAGCCCGAGGAAGCCACGACAGCCATCTCCAGGAGGTGCGTGGCTGGCAGATGGGAGGTATTTGCCTCTCCCTCGTCTTTCTGGCAGTCGCCACGAGGACGCAGACGGCTGCCTCAAGTATCGCAGGGCATGGGGGCGGAGAGTGAGTCCCTCTCTCCCTGGCCACTGCACCAGGGGCGAGGACGCCCCCACCGTCCTGTAGGCCTGACTCCGGGTCCCCCAGGAGGGTTAGTTGTGGCCCGGGGGGGCACAGAATCTGTAGGCGCCTATTTAGGTGTGGTCCCCAGGAGGGGCCCGATATCAAAACCGGAGGGGATGCGTGCCACCCTCCTCCCCACAAAATCACCAAATGGCCCCCGTTCTGCGCAGGGTGTGCCGGGGGCCCCCAGTTTACATTGTGGCACTAGAAGTGCCTTTTCCTCAAAAGAAGACAGGTACTCTTTCACCGGCAAACATGCCGTTTTGGGCATTTTTATGATGAGCCAAATGCTTGCATATGTTCAGTGTTATCGGCATCCATGCTAACCTGTTTTCTTCATGATGTGCCATATATGTGCTGATGTTCCTTTTTATGGGCATGACATGCTGATATGTTTTTATGACTTGCCATTTGTTTTCTAATGTTCCTGGTATGGGCATTTATGATCATTTCATGACAAGTGCATTTTTATAGTAATGTTTTCCTGACTACTGCTTATGTTGCAGAATAATGAGCTACCTGTGTATTATATGTGACTACTGCTGATTTCTGCAGGGTATCAGTATTGTGTAACATTCTGACAACTGCTTGGATAGCAGGGTATTACTGATATGTGTTTGGTCTAATAATGTTGTGTACAATACAGTTTATTTTTTTTTAACTTGGTGTTGTGTTTCCTTTGTGGTGGGGATAGTGCATCATGTGTGTTGCCTCTGGGATAGGCCTGACTGCTCGTGCCAAGCTACCAAGTGGGTGAGCCGGGGTTATCTTGGACGTGTAAATGCCTTGCCCTGACTAGAATGCATGAGATCTGCCTGGCTTAGTTGCATACTCTAGCCAACCAGAAACCCCATATCTAACAGGCAGTATTATACATTATTATCTATGTTCATCTGCTACTCCTTCTTTGCCCATTAAGAGTGCTATCATGTGATTCTCAGATTATCTATATATAATTTCTTTAGCCCTTTCATACCTCTTGCCAAAGCACCTGGCAGACCAGAGATCAGTGGTCCTGATCTGATTTTGTGGTGCACAGATGAGAGAAGGTTGCGGTTTCATCTATCATAGTTGAGTACAGTTGAGTATTGATCTTATACCCAGAGAGTGTGCTCCAAACGTGACGGTGGCATATGATTGCATTTTATGCTAGTAGACGAAAGTAAAGAAGTGTGACAATAGGTTTGCACAGAGCATATGGAAAGCAGTTTGATTTTAGTCAGAGCTTAATTTGAGTCAGTGGTTGCCAGCATTTATTTTTGGGAACTGGTACATATTATTTCACATGAGATATTTACTGAGAGCAAGACACAGGGGAAAACACACAATTCAGAAAGATGGAGGACGAGAAATACAGAAAAATTGTCACAGAGGGAAAAAGCAGGATCCTGCAAGAGCAGTGGCGTAACAAAGGCCCCCTCAGCTCAGTAACCTGGCATGAGAGCTCCTGAGTGACTTTGGAGGGGGCCCCATCCATGTTCCTTGCCCTGGAGCCCCCTCAAGTTTCGTTACGCCACTGTGCAAGAGTGTGATAAAAGGGCATGGAGTGCCTGGCAGTGGGTTAAAGAGGCATGAGGTGGTTTAAGACTGCCAGCATTTGTACTAGCTGCTCTGATGTTCAGTTGCACAAGTCGTGGGCCTCTGAGCACAGCTTTGGGGGCCAGCACTCTTTCTTTTACAAATTAAACATTGGTTTAGTCTCATAGGCACTTGATTCTCAGATTATGGGGAGAGCCCAGACTTTTTGACTCTTTAACATCAGTGGGCCTGCTCTTGGTCTTCTTTAAAGGCATAGTTTGATTTTGATTGTAAGATGCCAGATCCCAGATTATGGATCGTCTATTGTGTAATGCAATGGGTTTTCAAAGATATCCTTCTGGCTATTGGTTACCAGTGTAGTACTTTAAGGGTAGGAGAAATGGGCTCCCATCTGTTTAGATTGAGGATTTGTGGAGTTGCAGTGTCCTGTCTTCTATATAATTTGGCAATTGATTATTTAGTCAGATGTATTTAGTCAATGTAGAGACAATTTGCATGATCCAGGCTAGGAGTGCCTATACCTTATGTGAGAGCCCAACTTAGGGGTAAACCCTTCAAAGGATTTGTATTGTGTAGAATGAACAGTTAGCTGTTTTGTTATCCCAGCATGGAAGAGAGAGGCTGAGTCCATAATCACTCCAAGTTTTTTTTTACTTCAGTCAAAATGGTAGGTAGGTTTCTGAGAGCCAGGATGATCTGGGTTTGCAGCTTTGCCACAATACACAGGTGAATGTTTCCATTGTTGAAGAGTTGACATTGAGTTGATTCACTAGCACCTTTTCTTCCACACCTAATAGGTACACTAGGCATTTTCTGAGGCTTTTAAGATAAGACCTCTGAGGGCTATTTGATTTCTATGATTGGAGTATCATCTGCATAGTTTTATTAGGTGAATTTGGAAGACTTCATCAGTTCCAGAAGAGAGGCTAGGTGAACATAAAAGAGTACATGTGCAAACGTTGAAACCCTTGGGAAACCAACTGAACTTGAGAAGGATAAAGAATTAAATGGTGGTAGGGTGACAATTTGGCGCCTGTCGTTAAGGAAGGACGTTATGCAGCTGAATACTGTGCCTTGTTTCCAGGTGTCATGCATCATTTGAGATAATAGGTGGTAGTCAACTGTGTCGAAAGCTGATGACCACATAAGATGTTGTAGAAAGCAGCCCCAGTTTTGATGACTCTCAGGCCCGGGTTAGGGTGGCCACATGCTCGAAAGGGACTACGGAGCCCCAAGCATAGTGAATAAAAGTTATTTGTTACTGATGTCTAGGGTCCATCGTACTCTGGCTTTCCAAACTATGCCAAGTACATCCCCTCTGCTTTTGACTCTCAGGGTAGTGAGGGGGGAGCATTCACATGCTTCTTAAGGAGGTAGTGTGAGGTTGCACCATCTCAAAATCAACAATGAACAGACAAAATAATGTCAATGACCAGCCCAGTGCTTATCTTTTAAGAAAATAAAAGTACCTTTAATCATATAGCAGTACTAAATACTATATAATTTATTTAATGGTACAAGTCAGTGACCCTGGTGATTCTTTCCCACTCAATAAAATAGAATGGATTGTGCCTTTGTGAGGGGATCATAGTTGAACTATACCCCTTAGACATGTGCAATCCAAACATCCACCCACAGAGTGCCATGTTTTTAAACCGCACTCTGTAGCTGGATTGTGCTCCTTCAGCCAGTGGTGTAATGAAACGGGGGGGCTGTCTGCAAAGAACATGGAGCACCACCCTCTACCCCCCAGTACTCACTCAAGCCAGGTGCTGTGCTAAGGGCCCTCCTGGAGCTCACCTCCCCTCTCCCTACATTCCAGGGGCTGTGGAATCCTTTGCTATGCCACTGCCTTCAGCCCCCCCCCCCCTCCTCCTGTCATTAGGAGTCTGGAGCTGTGGCAAAGAGGCTGACCTGCATACTAGCCGTGTTCACAAGAGCACAAAAGTCGTGATGTCATGAACACTGTTCAATTAAATAATTAGCAGCAGTAGGGGGCACGTCACAGGAGGTAGAATTGTACACCTAAGCAGCTAATGAGGAGCTGCCTCTGCAGGTAGTTGTAGTCCTGTCATACAGCATTAGCAACATAGACTGGACCAATTAGACAGTTATAGGGTCAATCTGGCAGACATTCACATACAACAGTTACAGCCCCAACCAGGGTAAGTGGGTAATTATGCAGAGCAGTTCCCACTAGGAACAGGGTATGAGAGACAAGGGATCCCCAGAACAGGGACCACTTCTAGCTCTCAGCAGTCTATTTCCTCTGGATGTCCCAAAGTCCCTTTAACACACTGGGTTTCTCTTGTAGAGTCTCTGCTCCTAGGGGCCCAGGCATTCTGCACACCCATTTTTCAGTTAGGTAGGCGTCTAAGTACTTAGGCAGATATTCAGCTCTTCCAGCAGAAAGTGCAGGTTTCAGGTGATGTCCCTTCACTTCTGAGGGACTGATAGAAACCAGCCCTGGTCACACAACAGCTCCTTGAGCACTCTGCATAGCACTCCCTTCTTTGATCTTGATAGACTTTAAATCTCGATTGTGAAGCCTTGTACAAGACTGATGACTCTCATAAACAATATATTAGCACAACATGATGATCTGCACAAGCAAGTAACAACATATAAAAAAACAAAGGGGCACATTTATGAAAGGTGTCATGATGCGCCACTTTTCTTGTGTCCCCCTAACTTCACCATGTGTGCACTGTGTATATGATATGGCACACCATGGCGCACGTTAAGGAACTAGTGTCATAAATGTTGACACTAGTTTTGCGCTTTGCAGAGGATTAGTGCCAAAAATATTGACGCTAAACCTGCAAAGTGACAGAAAGCCCATTGAAAACAATATAAGCCTCATGGCAGACATTAAAAATTACACTAGAATTAGTGTAGTGAAATCTCATACATTCCACTGCTCCATTTATGCGGGCCTCCTAACGGCAGAACTCCCCAGTGCATTCATTATGGCTGTTGAAGGCATAATGTGGCACAAGGGTTTACAAAGTGGCACAATCCATGCATTACGCCACTTTGTAAATATGGTTCTGTGTTTTTGCTAACCCAACACCACATTAGCATAAAAAAATGGCATTAATGTGGTGCAAAGTGGCTCTAAGGGCTTCTTAAATCTGGCCCTAAGTGTTTTGGTTGTGGTAATATGGGTCATCTTGTTAACTGCATACATTGCCAAGCAAGAACATCTATATGTAGAAAATGTGTCAAGAAAGGACATTCTGCCACAGTATGTAAAAATGTACAAAGCAAACAGGTACATATTGTGGAACCTAATGCTCAAGAGGAAAATACATTTATTTTTCAAGTGAATGAGGAAAACAAAAATGTGAATTTTCCTTTGTGTGAAATATATTTAGATAATAAACCAGTAATTTTGTTGTAGATTGTTGTTCTCCATATACCTTATTAATAATGAATATGACTTACAGCAGTTTGAAGATGTATGTGCCATCAGCCTGGCAATATCTGAGGATAGACAGGCTGAATTCGAATCGTTTCGTTTCACGCTCCACTGGTTAATACAGAAACTGCAGGCTCTTGACTGAGTAACATCAGACAGGAGGTGATGGTGTTGCTGTCCCCTCACAGCCACTTGTCATCAATTTTATAATAAATCTAAACGTCCATGCAGTTCATAATAGGTGTACTGGTCCGCTAGCATCTTTTCAGTCAGAGATGAAATCAGGATGTAATGTTGACATAATCTCTCAGTATATCAACTGTATGGGAAATACCATTGTGACAGAAGGAGGGGGAGGGGCAGGGAGACAAGGAAAGAGAAAGTCAGGATGGAATGTTGACATAATCTCTCAGCATATTAGCTGTATGGAACATACCATTGTGATAGAAAGAGGGGGAGGGGCAAGGAAACAAGGAGAGGCAAGAGGAATATTAAAACTACTCATTGGTCTAACCCCGTGTCAAGTAATTACAACATATCTCCTTATCAACCAATTTGACAGGAACACAACTATATAACACATTGAAAAAGGGAAAGAGAGAAAAAATAAAAATATTTAAGTAACACATTTTGAAATTCTTGTGTCTTTTACGGCATTATACAAGAGTGACAATAGACAATTAAAATAGTATTAATATGTTTTGAAGTCCTGGTGCCATTTACTATATCTCAAAGAGTAAGGGTGAAAATGGACAGGTAAGATAACATTAAATATTTGAAATGCCTTGTAGTTTTAATGTGCCATGAAGGTACCCTTATTTCCCTTTCTGTTTTATCCATATTGTGTTTTTTCTTGTTAGTATTTGCTTGTGCTTGATGCTGTTGGGTTGAGTTAGGAAAATGTGTCACATTCCTAAATTTGTAGAAGTTGTCCATTCCCAGGTATGACCATTCTCTAATGTGACAACATTCTTCCCAACTCAAGTTATTCTCATTGGTTTAGAGAAATGACTACTCCCCTTTATTTTACCATCAGGTAATTTGATCTTCACTCAGTCTCCATTCTGGAAATTAGAAATCATAGTACAATTCTTGTCCTACCTTAGTTGGTACTTGTTTTGATGTCTATGGATATTATTCATTACGTGTTCTCTGGAGACAACTGTTTCTTTATCTTTCTTTAGCCAGTTAGCAGGCATCTTAGTTTTGGGTTGTCTCCATTTCAGCAAAACAAATGGTGATGCTCCAGTGACAGTGTTTGGGGTATAGCAATATGCCCATATGGTTTCTTGAAGAGATTTTGAAATCGAAATCTAATTTATCTCTGCCCTCTGCATACTTTCTTTTATCATGTGATTCATGTGTTCCACCATGCCATTTGCTCTAGGACAGAAAAAGGCTGTTTTTGTGTGCTTTATGGATAGTTCTTCTAAAACTATCTGCATCTGGTGTGACGTGAACTGTACCCCATTATCTGTTATTAGAATATCTGGGATTCCTTCTTTGAAAAATTGTCTTTCAAGAACTTTATTAATGTACTTGTAGTAATGTGGTTAGCACACTTAGTCACAACCCATCATGTGTGGTCATCCACCAGTACTAGTATGAATCGTTCATTGATTGATTGATAGATTAATGGTCCAATAATGTAAAGAGCTAATTGGGACCATGTTTGGTTAGGAATTTCAACCAGAAAGAGTGGAGTTTTATGCGTATTCCATATTTTGTGACTATTAGCACAGTCTCTACAGTTTTTAAACAATTTGTCTGAGATTGTGTCCATTTGAGGCCACCAATAGTCATTCCTTACTTTGTTCTTTGTCAGGCTGCATCCTAAGTGTCCTTTGAGGGCTAATTGAGTTATTTTTTTCTCTCATGTATCACTTAGTTCCATCCGCACTTCCCAGTATTTATTTATGTGGTTTGGTAGTTTGCTCTTATGTGTAAGCCAACCATCATGGATGTAGGGACGTAGGGTTTTTAATTGATCATCCTCTTTCAAGCTCCGCTCCCATTCATTACATCCAAAGCTAGGCAAGGTTATTTCTAAAACTGTATATTCTAGAATTTCTTCTTCCTCTTAATTTTTTTCCTCTATGGGGTTCCTGGAGAGGTAATCAGCTACCCTGTTCTGTGATCCAGGTAGATATTGAACCCTAAAATAATATCACTCAAATTCAAGCACCCACCGTGAAATTCTAGGTGTGGTTCTTTCTGACCCTTTGGTAGTGAAAGCACGAACCAAGGGTTTATGGTCTGATTTTGGAATGAAAGGAATCCCCCAAAAAGTAAATCTAAAATGTTTAAACCCCCTCCCAGTAGCAGGCCAACACTTATTTTTCCATCACTTAGCATTTATATTCAGCTCCTTTGAGAGCTTTGGATGCAAATGGAATTATATGTTCTGCTCCATTTTCCTTTTGTGTGAGCATGGCTCCTAGCCCTTGGTTACTAGGATCTGTGGTTAAATGGTTAGGTTTGTTTGGCTCAATCCTTCCTATTGGAGGGGCATTTATTATGTCAGTTTTTTTTTTTTAAATGCTTCCAGACAATTCTGGTCCCACAAAAATGTTTTTTTTTTTTTAATCGGTTCCGTAAGAGATCCCCTATATTGGCAAAACAGGCTACACATTTTGAGTAATTCAGCAAGTTCAAGAATGGACTTCAATTAATCTTTATTGCTCGGTAAAGGTGCCTTCCTAACCGACTCTACCTAATTAATTTTGGGTATAAAGCCTTTGTGAAATCGTGTGGCCCAAATATCCTACTGAGGTTACCCCTATATGACACTTTTTTCTTTTTATTGTTAACCCTGACCGTCTCAGCTTGTCTAACACTGCCCTGAGATTGATATCATGTTTCTCAATGCTGGTGCCAAAAATCAAAATATCATCTTGGAAATAGATGGTTTTGGGAGTATTCTTTAATAAGTGTTGCATTATCCTTTGGATTGTGGCCGCAGTTGATGTTAATCCAAAAGGCATTCTTTTGTATTGGAATGCTTCTAAAGGAGTTATGAATGAAGTCAGATGTTTTGAAGGGGGGTCTAGCTCTACCTGGTGGTAGGCTGAGGATAGATCTAGAACACTAAAGTAAGAAGCTTTATCGATTAGGGTAAGGTTTCATGATTACGGGGTAATGGATGACGATCCACCCAAATGTTATCATTTAAGTCCCTGAGGTCTACAGGTGGTCTAATCTGGCCTTTAGGGGCTTTCCAGGCAATTGCAATCAGGGCCAACCACTCTGAGCATTCTATAGGTTTGATTATATCCAGTTTGAGTACTTTATCTAGTTCCTTCCTTGAGTGGAGTATGAAGGAGGTGGGCAATGGGCCTAACCTTGTGTACAAAAAGGGAGTTACATTTGATATGAGTTTAATGTGATGTTGCTAGTTTTTAAGTAGTCCCAATATGTCTGAAAATAACCTCAGGAAAATCATTGCAGGCTTCTTCCCCACACACTGAAGGATTTATTGCAAGGACAGGATCAGCACAGTTAGAGTCTAATTTTATACCTAAATACTTTTGACATTTCCATCCCAGAAGATTCAATCCATTATTTTGTGATGTACACATTTCCAACAGTACTTCTGTCTTTGAAGCAGATCCTCATTTTCATCTTGCCCTCCAATGGTATTGCGTCCCCATTGTACCCACCAGGTCTTATGTTGGGTGGTTCAAGTAACTTACTACCATTGGAAAACATAGAGTCAAAGTTTTAAGAGAACAAGAATCTACAAAAACGATTAATGGTTCATTATCTAAAAATATTTCCTACAAAGGAAAATTCAAGTTTTTGTTTTCCTCAGACACTTAAAAAATAAACGTGTTTTCCACTTGAGGATTAGGTTCCACTGTGTGCACCTGTTTACTTTGTAAATTTCTACATACTCTGGCAAAATGTCCTTTCTTACCACATTTTCCACATATAGATGTTCTTGTTTGGCAATGTCTGTAATTAGCAAGATGACCCATATTGCCACAACGAAAACACATAGGAGTTTATTTACAAGCTCCTTGCGTCGGCAGTGCAACACTCTTTATATGGGGAAAAGTGACACACCCATGGCGCAAGGGGCTTGTAACTAAGCCCCTTAGTTTGTTCATTTGTTGTTTCTTGCTTGTGCAGATCATCATTTTTGCAAGTACATTGTTATGATAACAGTTTACATTGAAGCTGAATTAGCTGGTTTACCCTTCTGTGAGATCACAGGCATATACTTTTCAGAGGGACCACAAAGGCAAAGGTCCTTGTAAACAATTGGTGGAATTGCTCTACAGATATTTACTGGTCCAGGTATGGAGAGGTAGAAAGAGAGAATTTGGAATGATTTTATACCAATTGTTTTCAGGGTCTGATAGGTCTATAAGATTTGATTGCAGTAGGAATGTTCAGCGAGAATTGGATACTCCATGAAAGTAAGCTGTTTCCAGTGATCAAGATTACATTTTTGAATGGGTAGGACTCAAGACTAAATGGTGGAAGCCAAGAACCAAATGTTAGGCAAAGGAGACCCAGCATAATGCTGGTTGTCAAGGCAGATGTTGAGGACCCCCAGTAAACAACTGCGATCCAAAGTATTGTCAGCTAGTGAGTCTAGAAAGGTGTCTGCAAAAGCAGCGTTATGTGTGGATGGGCATTGGATGAGGAGGAATGGGACTGAGGTCCCATTTTGAGATCTTCAAACTAGCGTTGAGTCACATTCTAAAATATAGAAATGATTAATGTTGGGTGTACACAGGGTCTATAGGCTTTTTTATTGCCATTTTGTGCAAGGTACTTTGTAGTGTATGTAATCATGACCATCGAAGATTCCTATGAATAATTCTTTGACAGTTCTAGTGTGGAAGATAGTACACAATCAGGTGATGGAGGGGGCTTAATTTATGGTGATGCTCATTTTGTAATTCATGTTGGCATTCATGCTGCAGCTCAGGATGGTGTAGCTCCAGCTAGCGTGGCAACAGAGGCAATGAGCATGTTCTATTACATATTTCTTTCAGGTGGGAAACGTCCTCAACCACACATTGTAAACAACGCAGGCTTTTCCTACTCGCGCATAACCACGCTTGCCTAAACAACGTGTGATTGTTTCTGTGCCTTAACCACGCATGTGCTGAACTGCGCATATGCGTGGTTAAGGCACAGAAACAGCCATGCTTTGTTTGAGAGAGGATGCAGCGAGGTAAGTGGGGCTGGGGCAGAGGTAGGGGAAGCATTAAGGGTTTGGGGTGGGTAGGTGTTTGGGGGCCAGCTTTTTTTTTAAGGGGGGTGGGGTATTTGGGTATTTTTTTAAAGGAATTAGGGTGTGGGGTTGGGCCAGGGGTGGGAGTTACTCAGTGAGGTGAGTGGGGCTGGGGTGGGGGGGTAGATTAAGGGATTGGGTGGGGGACTAGGGCAGGCTATTTTTTTTAAGGGATGGGAAGTTTGGGTATTTTTTTATTTAGGGTAGGGGCGGGGTAGTTTATTTTTTAAGGGGAAGGTTTAAGGAAGAGAGGGAGGAGGGAAGAGAGAAGAGGAGGAAGTATCGGAAGAGGACGTGGTGAGGTAAGTGGGGTAGGGCAGGGTTGGTGGGTAGGTTTTAGCGGTGGGGCTGATTTAGGGCTTAGGGTGGGCGGGGGCATCAGGGTACTTTAGCTTTAATTTTTAGAGGTGGGGGTTGGGGTATTTTTTTTTAAGGCTCAGGGTGGGTGGGGGATTCGGGGTAGTTTACTTATTAGGGGTCAAGATTTTAGGGCTCAGGGTGGGTGGGGGATGTTGTGGTAGTTTCGTTTTCAGGGGTGGGGTAGTTTATTTTTAGGGGTGAGGAGTTGGGCTAGTTTTTTAAGTTTTTTTTTTAGGGCTCAGGCAGGTAGTGAGGTCGTGGTAGTTTATTTTTAGGGGTGGGTGAGTCTAGATAGGTTTTTTTAGGGCTCAGGGCTGGTTGGGTGTAGCTTACTTTTATAGGGTGGGGGTAGCAATCGTTTTTTTTAGGTTTAGTGCGGGTCGGGGGGTCGGGTGCTTTATTTTATAAGGTTGGTGGGGGTTTGGAATATTTGGGTGGGGGTAGTTTTGTGCCTCAGGGTGGGTGGGTGGTGGTATGATAGAAACATGCATGTCGTTTTGCATGCCTTTTCAACACTTGCCTTTACTAGGTAAACATGCTTTTACAAAGAAAATTTGCTGTAAAGGCAAGCGTGGTAAAGGTATGCGTGGTTGTTCCAACCGCGTTAAGGCATGCGTGGTTCCAGCGTGCGCAGTTCCATCATACAACTGTAGGAAAGTAGCCTCTTTCTTGGCATGGTTACCCCCGTTGCTGCCTGTTGTCAGTGTTTTTGACTGTGTTCACTGGGATCCTGCTAACCAGGACCCCAGTGATTATGCTCTCTCCCTTCTAACTTGGTTTTTACACCCCACATTTGGCACACTGGTGCCTCCATGTAAGTCCCTAGTATATGGTACCTAGGTACCCAGGGCATTGGGGTATCAGGGGATCCCCATGGGAAGCCCATACAAATCTTTCTGCCGGCCTGCCATTGCAGCCTGTGTGAAAGGGTGCATGCACCCTTTTCACTACAGGTCACTGCACCAGGTCATGTAAGTCACCCCTATGGCAGGCCTCCTAGCCCAGAAGGCAGGGTGCAAGTATCTGTGTGTGAGGGCACTCCTGCACTAGCAGAGGTGCCCCCACGAACTCCAGCTCAATTTTCCTGGAATCCATGAGTGTGGGGACACTATTTCATGCATGTACTGGACATAAGTCACTACCTATGTCCAGCTACATAATGGTAACTTCGAACCTAGGTATGTGTGGTATCAGACATGACAGAATCATACCTCAATACTGTTCCCCGTATTGGAAGTATGATTCCATGCACTCTGGGGGCTCCATAGAGGACCACCAGCATTGCTACCACCAGCCTTCCAGGGTTCCGGGCAGTCCAAGCTGCTGCCACCCCTCAGACAGGTTTCTGCCCTCCTGCTGCTTGATCTGACAAAGCTCAGGAAGGCAGAACAAAGGATGTCCTTTGAGAGAGGGAGGTAAATCCCTCTCCCTTTAGAAATAGGTGTGACTGGCTTGGGAGGGATAGCCTCCCCAAGCCACTGGTAAGAATTGAAGGGCACATTTGGTGCCCTCTGTGCATAAACCAGTCCACACCTGTTCAGATAACCCCAGGCCCTGCTCCAGCGTGAAACTGGACAATGGAACGGGGAGTGACCACTCCCCTGTCCATCACCACCCCAGGTGAGGTGCTCAGAGCTCCTCCAGAGGGTCTCTGGGTTCTGCCATCTTGTTTCCAAGGTTGGCAGGGACCTCTGGGAGCATCTGAGTGGCAAGGCCAGGCAGGTGACGTCAGAGCCCCCTCTCCTGATAGGTGGTTACCTGGCTACGTGACCAATCCCCCTTTCAGGGCTATTTAGGGTCTCTCTTTTGGGTGGGTCCTCAGATTCGGCTTCCAAGATTCCAGCAGGATCCTCTGCAACCATCACCTTGACTTCTGGTGTCCAGAACTGCGAATGGACCTTGCAGGACCCGACAATCTGCCTCTAAGAAGAAGAACTCTTCTACAACATTGTTCCCAGGGCTACTACCAGCAACTGCAACATTTCCACTGGCTGTGCATCCACTGAGGGTGGCGTGTCTTCAGTTTGCACTAGAAGAAAGAAGGAAACTCCCTTGGACTGAAGGAGTCAGTCCTCTGCATCTGCAGGCACCTGCTGCAATGACGACCAGCTGCATGGATCTCCCCTCATCTTGAGTTGTGTGGATCCTGCATCACGGGTGGTGATCCAGAGTAGTCCTCTTGGTTCACTGCCAGCTGTCCAACTTTGGTGGAGGTAAGCCCTTGCCTTCCCACGCAGGACAGCACCCCCGTGCACCACGTCCCTTGCAGCTGCCAAGGCTTGTTTGCATCTCCTCTAAGAGATCTTCAGGCAACGTGTAGATCCAGCCCCCGGCACTCCTTCCTGAGATGCACAGCCCTCTGTGTGGTTGTCCTACGGCATGGGATCCCTTTCTGGAGTGCTGCATGAGCTTCTTCTGCAACTTCTGTGTCCCCATCCTGTGGGACTCCTGTGGGTGTTGCCTCTGCTCCTGTGGACTCTCTGTGTCGCTGACGGTCCCCTCTGACTCCCACTCCTGGGTTGGGTTCTCCTGGGCCTTCCTGGTCCCTGGCAGTACCACTTTTCTACTAACCACAATTTTGCCTTTGCCAAAGCTTGTTGATGGGATTCCTGCACCAACACTCATCTGGAATCTTCATTCCAGTGTGGGGCATCTTCTGCATCCTTCAGGAACTCCTCTTCATCTCCAGGGCTGCAGTGCTGACCTGATCTTCATCACTGTCAACCAACTCCTGCAAGTACAGCTGGGTGAGTAGTACCTCCTACTCCTCCTGGACTCCACTGTGACTCTTGAACTTGGTCCCTCTCTCCACAGGTCTTCCTCTCCAGGAATCCACCACTGGTTTCTTGCAGTCTTGTCTGGGTGTCTTAATTTCCTTCTTTTCCTTCCTTTTGGGTGATTTGGGGAAATTCCAGTGATACACTCCTGCTTTCCTGGTCGCTGGAGGGTATTGTGTTACTTACCTCTGTGGTTACTTACTTGGATGGGGGTCCTATGTTCACATCTGATTTTTTTAGTAGATGGTTTGTGCTCCCCCTGGGGGCACTATTGTCTAACTGCATTTGCATTGTTTTTTAACGTTTTCTAAGCCTATTACTGTTTACTAGTGTATATAATTAGTGTATTACTTACCTACTATTGGAGGCTTGCCTCTCTAGTATTTTGTGACCAAAAATAAAGCACCTTTATTTTTGTACAACCAAGTGTTTTCTTTCATGTGTGTAAGTGCTGGTTGACTACAGTGGTTTTGCATGAGCATTGAATGTCTTCTAGATAAGCCTTGGCTTCTCATCCACAGCTACCTCCAGAGAGCCTGGCTTCTAGACACTGCTTACACTTCACTAAGAGGGGATCCCTGGACCTGGTATAAGGCATAAGTACCTTAGGTACCCACCACACACCTGGCCAGCTTCCTACAACCACCCTTCCAGTTACCTCAGTAGGTCTATTAGCAACTATACCAAGTTTGGAGAGAAGGAAAAGAAATATGCACTAGGGATGCTATGAGGGGAGTTATTAGAAGGGTGACTGGAAGAGAAGCTAGGGGTAGCAGGTAGGTAGGAAAAGGCTGATATAGAGTGAGAGGGTGAATGGAGAGAGGAATGTATGAAGGTGCCAGCTCCAACATCCTTGCGACTGGCACAATGCTTAAAAGGCCCATCTTCAGGAACCTCAGATATTAACTGTCACAACGTAGAGGTTCAGAGTTGCCAAATGAGAAGGGAAGGGTTGTGGATAAGGATTAGCAGGGAAGGAGACCTGAAATGATAAACGGAGGTATGTGAGTATCCCTAGTCTCTGGGTGATGTTTCTTTTTTGCTTTGGGATAGTGTGTCATACTCTCAGCAGTTTGCCATGTGCTACAGAAAATGAGAATAATCATGTTATATGGAAGGCTGCATTGAATACCAAAAAAATCAACATTGTTGTAACTCACGTATGCGCTGGCCACAGTAGAACAGCTAGTCACATGTATATGCATTTCAAAAATAGCATACCATAAATGGCATTAGCATGCTCCCTTTCATGCCTCTTGTAAAGGTGTTTCTGTTCTCATTGGCATTGCAGTGGTTAAATGGCACCATTTTTCGACCAGGCTTCTGCAACAAGGTGGTGGCAAGAACATCACACAAACAAAACTACTCATGCATTACTTAAGTGAGCCATAACAATGGCACTATGGTGGGTGAGTTATCGCGAGTCGCTGGATCAGGCAATATCTGTAGGCTTTCCATGTCATAACAGCCAGTTAGTGCACAATGCACTATAATCTTGTTTCCTATAGAACAAAAGGTAACACACAGTTGTTTACCACACGTCAGTCTTGGTTATTTGGAACAAAGATAACATATGTGGAGACACACATATCGACTCATACATCCCAGAGGAGAGAATGTATTTTTCGCTTGATGAAGCTTCACACTATTTGAGGATTCTTTAACTGTTCCCTGTAGATTTGAGGCACTTTCCCTTCTCTGGTCGGGTGTTCAGAATACTGAGGCCCTGATTTATACTTTTTGACGCTAAACTGCGCTAATGCAGTTTAGCATCAAAAAGTATACCGCCGTCTAGCCCCAACCCAAGACGGGTGTCATATTTATGGTATGACGAAGCTGGCAATAAGGCTCGGCTAGCGTAATAAAAAAGGCGCCAGCGGGTTGGATAAGGCGTAGGCGGAACAGGGGGCTTAACGCCAAAGGATGATGCTAGTACCGGGAGAGGTATAAAAATGCCTCTAACCAGACTAGTGTCATTTTCTGACTTTAAAACCCCATGGACAAGACTCCTGTCTTAGTTAAGACCTCTTGCATGTATTGGGACAAGGAAGTGATTTTATAACTAACATGTCATTGTGATCACAAAATGTTCCTACGCAGGAATGGCAAGTCTAGACTCCTACCACGTCTATCGGCAATGTACCAGACTGTATCCTTGACTAAAGCACAGAGTGAATATGTTATGAAGAACTCCAGTGCTGAAGTAGGCAAAACAGTGTGATATGAATAAAAAACAACACCGTAGAACTGGCTATTCTGTCAAATAACAGTACGAAGCCTAATAGAAAGCATTTAGAGCAAAGTGCACAGAGGCTCTAAGCTGTTAGCAAATGAATAAAATATATTTAGGGCAAAGTGCACAGAGGCCTAAGGCCTGAAGCTAATGCGCAAAATATACGTAAAACTGACCACACTACACCCTCCCCTTGTCGGTAGCAAGTGGTTCCAACAACATAAAAAAAAACATGACCTAAATTTAAACCCAACATTTCGACAAGATGAGAAGACAACAAAGTCATAAATTTAGGAAACGTGACGATAGAGCGAATTGCAATATAGTGTCAATTTAGTCGGGAGAGAGAGAAAAAAAATCCAATTGTCAAACAGAAGCAATAGAACGTAGAAGCTCCTCTACTTCGAGATATGTGAATATCGGAAGATCCACGCCACAAAGTACCATGGAGCAGGTGTGTTCCAAAGCCCCAAAACCATTCAGGGCGGCACCCCATGTAGTGCCACGGAAAGAGACAAAACCATCTTCCTCCAGGAAGGGAATCTCATAATCCGCTTCACGAAGCAAACGCAACCGCAGTGCACAAGTCTGGGAATGAGCCCTAATCGGGAACTTCAACAGATCAAGATCAACCACTGGAGAGCGCTGCAGTGAGAGACAGAAAGCCAGTGCATGTTCAAACGAGCACCAAAGGCATCGAAACACGGGTTGCACACAATCCAAAACCGGTCGGAACGACAAAGACCAGTCACACTCCAAATGAGCCAGGAGTGTTGCTCCAAAACGCTGCATCATGCGTTCACGACACAGCTGCGCTGACGGGAGCAGCAATACAGGATCTCGTTGCGGCGGGACAGCCATTGCGAAAAAATAGCAACAATAGCAAAACTCCAGCCAATAAAGCCAAAGTAATTGGGAAACCCCCAAAAATGCTTCCGAAAATAGAGTGTATAGCCGAAGGTATCAAACCGAATACGGAAGAGAAGGTGTGAACGAAACCAACACCAACGGCTTTGAAAAAATGAGCAATACCAGCAGTGCTAGATGCATTAAATATACGTCCCACAAGTTCACCGAAGTGACTCGGAAAGTTAGTATTCAAAAGGGACTGTATCTCCGCCGATGACCTTGCCACTTGAAGTGCGTAGGTCTCGCTAGCAGATGTAAGGGCCACATGCTTTTGAAACAATAAAGCTTTTAGCCGACTCAACTTGTCGAAATCAACCTTGGAAGTAGCAATATGAGGCCAGATGTCCGCTACCTCCCTAATTTGAGTGGGGGGAAACAACACATTCCCGCAGCACGTAACGGCCTTGTTGATAACGACGATGTAAACTATTCCGGCACGCATGCCACAGCAGCGTTCGCTGTTAAGAACAATGTAACTGCTGTTAGAAAGCACCTGGAAAGTGTTTTTAATAACCGGGACTGGAACTCCCTTCAGATAACAAGCTAAGTTAGCAATCGAAGCGTTACACGCCCCGTGCAAGGACAGCTGTTTACAAACCATTGAATGGCTGACAGAAGCTTCGCATTCACTGCCGCTAAGAAAAACCTCCTTCAAACCATTAACACATCTGTACTGAAAGGGAAGGTCCCACACCTCGTGTATGTAACTGTCTCCCAATAGTTCATATCTACCCACCGGAATGTGCTTCAAACACGAAGTAAATTGCAAAGTAGAGATAGGCAAATTAATAACCCCATGGATCAACCATTCAGCTGACGGAATCTCAGCTACCGTGAAAGGCAGTTTCTCTAATTTTTCAATATTTAACATAACATATGTTGCTTCCTTTTTAGCCATCAGTTGTTGTTGACGAGTCAAATTAAAAGAGATAAAGATCTCTCTGGCACGAACGTGCTGCCATGGAACGCGACCCGCCTTCAAGGTCTGAAGAGGCCAACCCAGCTGCATGATGGACCGCGTCTGACTCTGCCCATGATATAAAGAAGACATGTCCGATTTAATAATGTCAATGGCAGAGGAAACAATGCTGTCAATCGTGTAAACACGTTCAGAAAGGGTATGCATGCCATTATCAACAACAGACAAGGTCTGCATCAGATTTTCTTGATCAATCTGCCTCAACCGGGCTGCAGCCTCTTGTTGTGAA
Organism: Pleurodeles waltl; assembly: GCF_031143425.1. Lineage (NCBI taxonomy): Eukaryota > Metazoa > Chordata > Amphibia > Caudata > Salamandridae > Pleurodeles > Pleurodeles waltl. The sequence goes on from NC_090445.1 coordinate 1,389,277,408, forward strand.
AGCTTCCAAATCTCATTATATACCTCGTATAAGAACCTTTTCTTCCGTGGTACTCTGGGACCTGACAAAAAATCTTGTAAATCAGTATTATTAGACAGTAACATGAGATGTGACTTAACTGCATCCAGCGTGGAGGACTTCAACCATTGCTGACAAAGCTTCCCCACACTGTATGTAGTTATAATATCAGCATGTTCTGGTGAAACGTAACGAGGGTCTGCCCTACTAGTCCTGAACCCCCCTGAAGAGGTGACAAAACGTTGATGACACATATTAGTGTCTACAGGCCATAATAACCACCCGCCTGGATGTAACGATGAAGTGTTAAGTGTACCATTCTGGACCCAATGTGTAAAGTCACTGAAAGTAGCATTCACATAGTGCTGCCAATTTGTTAATTTAGAAGGGACAGGTATACTAGGCAAAGTTAACTCCTTAATCGTTGCTAAGCCCAAACAGCTAGTCTGTTGTACTGTGTCATTGAGGAAAATCATCTGTACAGGGATAATACATGCTCTAAATAACGTGTCCCTGCCTCGCATTTGCAAATTTTTCGTACCCCAAACACTTTTCAAGTCAACAGTTTTGAACCAGTATTCATATCCCTCGACCGACAGTTTAGATACAAACAAATTATAATACAGTAATTTAGTATCGGTCAATAACATTTGCTTATTAGAATACGGTGTAACTTTAAAATAGTAGGACCTAGCATTACGTGGATCATGCCCCGTAAAATATGCAAATTTGTCATAATACGTTTTTGAACTCCCTTGTGGAGGAGTCGAGCAATGTTCCCATTGCACATAATTAAACATGGACTTAGGGCTACTAGCTTTATGAATAAAGTGGTGTCCATAATAGTTGTAACAAAACATGTCACCATGATTATCTCTAAACTGGTAAGCATCTTCATCGTCATAGACAGTATAATATTGCAAATCCGATAGCATAGAATCTACTGTCTTCACATCCCAATCATCAGAAACAATGCCAGGTATAACAATATCATTCATTGATAATTTGAGGACATACGGTATTTGAATCAATTCAGTTGGACCATATATATCAAACATTACTTTATCCCACACAATTCCATCCGGAACTGTTATAGCAGAAATGTTCACTGTGGACAAGTCTCTTCGAACCATATGAGACGAAAAATGTGGTTTCAACACAGTCTCCACGTGCTCAATGTCAGATCGATCAGGAAGAAAATGACCATGTATTATCAGAAAAAAAGTAACCACAAATCCCAACCATAATAATATAGTCATCACGGCCAAAAATAGCCAAAAATAGTTCCAAGGAAAAACAAAATATGTTCGTTTAAGCCATCCCAGCAGCCGTTGTGGACCGTGGACAGAAGACATCGAAGACGAGGAGCCGGACCCATCATTATCAGCGTCGTTGAAGCAGCCAGAAGCAGTTCTAGCAAAAGGTGCAACTCTGAACGAAGAAGCAGACAGAGGCTCCCGCCGTGGCACGCTATAAACCACATGTTCAGAAACATCAGTAGAACGTACAGCAATTTGATCACAAGATTCCATATTAATCGCCGTCGGTGGAACGATCGCAAGATCATCATCCACCCTCCCCAAGCTCGGAGAGGAAACAGTGTCGGTGAAAATCACCTGCATCGGGACCTCATCCCCAGTAGTGAGAGGGATTCCGGAACTACTGGGTGTCCCTCTTGGTCTGCTCTGCAGAATCGGCCACATGTTGTAACTTGACATTATCAATGGAAACATAGCGATTTCCTTTGGCCCCTCGCAGCGGCGGTAAAATCACAGTTCTCGTGCCGCTTACCCAGGGACACAGGGACAGGTTCTCGATAAGAAGGACCAAATTCTTTTTTAACTGCGACCTTTTCACGCACCAGATCCCCAATCCTGGGTATCCAACCAGTAGGTGTCACTGGCTCATCCTTAATTCCAGAGGAGGCAGCACTCGCAGAAGAGTTATCTTCACGAAATTGTTGTAAATCCTGCAAAACAGTGACACGATCATTTATGTCAAAGGGCGTATCTGCCGCCTCCACACCAGGACCATCTAGATGAGGAACATACATTCGTGTTCCGAACAGGCACTCATATGAAGTACGACCCCCCAGTGACCTTCTAGGCAAGTTATTAAGTGCTCTCTGTACTCCATACAGGTGGGCTAGCCAACTACGACCCGTACCTATAACCCTGGCTGTTAAGGATTGCTTAAATCACGATTTAAACGCTCCACGACAGAATTTCCCTCGGGATGAAATGGAGACGAGAATTGGAGTTGGACCCCCAACGAAGCCATGGTGTCCCTGAATGCCTTAGAGGCAAAAGCAGGGCCCTGGTCCGAATGAAAAGCCGCAACTGCAAATGTATCGACAAAGATACGCAAATCTTTAATAACAGTCCGAGCGTCAGCCGAGCGCTGTGGCCATACCCATACAAATCTGGAGCACGAATCTACCGCAACCAATATATATTTGTATGCACTATCTGGTGTCAGCGGACCACAATGATCCAAGTACACACACTGTAATGGTTTGTTTGAAATCAGAAGGGGCGTCTGCTGCGGGCGTCTAGCCGACGATGTCTTAATTTGTTGACAAATGTCACAACAAAGGACATACTGTTTCGTCTCTTTATAGAGACCAGGCCACCAGTAACGAGCCTGTAAAAGTGAAATTGTGGCAGCCACCCCTGCATGTGCAGAAGCCACCCCCTCATGTGCTGCAGAAATCAATCGAGGTCTCTCAATTTTATTGGGAATTTCACGTACACCAATGCCTGGAATTGTAACAGTAGCATGTAGCGCATCATTCAAGCAGTAACTATATTTCGAAGGAAATCCTTTAGGAAAAGGCGTGCCATCAGCCGTAGCCTTTATGGCAGCTGAAATTTCTGTGTCTGGTTTTGAACTCGAACGAGTCACTGCGGCTACTGTGGCGACAGCCACTGCCGATTTCGCGGCTTCATCAGCCAAAGTATTCCCAGCAACGTGTATTCCAACGCGCTGGTGTCCAAGTGTATGCACAACATGGACAGTAGGAAGCGTTTCCTTTAGATCCGCAACATTACCCCACAACATTTTATGCTTAATGGTGTTGCCTTTAGAATCTCTGAACCCATTCATCTTCCAATAGTGTAAATATTCATTGAAAGACTGCACACAGTAGTAGGAGTCACAGACCAGCAAAGTTAAAAGTGCCGGATCCGCGTGCTCCAACGCTAACAATAGAGCTTTGAGCTCAGCCAGCTGTGCCGTGCAATCTCCCAAGGTTTTAGTATAAGTATGTCGGGGGCAGAACACTTCCCCCTCCATAGTGCCGCTCACCACCGCACATGCAGCAGAATATTGTTGTTTAGTCCCAACCGCCGGTTGCGCAGAGCCATCAGTATACATGACCACTTCATATTGGTCAATAGGCAATGTACCAGCAGGAACAGGGTATTCTATTTCGTATTGAAGAAATTCTTGAGTCTGCAGTTTAGGGTCAAATACATAATCTACATCAGTGGCTGTCAAAGACGTAGCCCATTGTATCCATCGCGGGTGTAGAGCCTTCGAATTAGGAACACTCGCTTTAGTAACAGCCTCTAAGGCCGGAACCGGGGAAACGACAACAATGCGTTGACCCTGGGCCAGCAGTCTTTCTTTAATAACATCATCTGTACTGCAGTGAGAATTTTCTCAGTTTGTGCAAAACGTTGCTCTGCAGCAGAATACAAGTGAGATTTGTATGCAATCGGGACAGTCTCCCCTTCATTAAAGGTGACATAAGTAAACCCAACAGCCCCAGGTATTACCCTGATCACTAAATGTGTCTTATTGTCCCGAGTGTGTAAGTGTTTAACTGCTAAAAGATCACTCTGTAATTCTCGCAGTATGTGTGTATGTTCAATCGTCCAAAGTTTACTTGAAAAACTCGGGCGAATCAACTCGTATAATGGTTTTATACGCGTTGCATACTCAGGAATGTAAGTTCTGCCAAAATTCAGAAACCCCAACAATGACTGGAGCTTCCGAACCGTATTAGGAGGCTGCAATAAAGCACATTTCTCCAAAAAATTTGGCGCTAAGCTCTTGCCCTCACTCGACAACTCATATCCCAGGAAAATGACGCTGAGGAAAGCAATCTTTGATTTCTTAAAATTGAACTTATAGCCAATATCAGCAAATCCCACAACAATGCGCGATACACGCCTTAGATGTTGCAGAATCTCATCATCTGTCAGATATATGTCATCAACATATGATAATGCTTCAGGGTCGAACTCATGCAGCATTTCAGTTACACGAGCCGAAAACAGTCCTGGGCTATTCTTATACCCCTGAGGCAAACGACAAAAAATTTTCTGAGAGCCAAACGCACTGAAACAGGTATAGTCCCGACTCTCGGGCGCTATATTCTGGCAGAAAAATCCATTCGAGATATCCAATGTTGTTTTGTATTTTTTACGCACTATATTATTCATAAGCGCTGCGCTATGTGAATTCTGTATTGCATATGTGCGTGTATGACTATTCAAATGTCGGTAATCCACCACTATCCTATATGAATGGTCCGGTTTAGCAACCGGAAACAAGGGATTATTCATCGGCGATACACAGGGCTCAATAACACCCTGATACTCCAATTCAGTAAGAATTTTCCTAACCGATGCCCTAGCTTCAAATTTGATAGGATATTGCGGTTGTGGCTGAGGTTCGCCCTTTATCGGTATTACATGATAAGGTGATTGTCTGTCCCACCCCACGTTATTTCTATACAAGGCGGGAGCCTGTGCTAGAGCCCATGATTTACTATAGGACTCCGCGAGTTCTCTCGGAACAAGTGGTGAGAAGGAAGGTGTAATAACCTCCTCCCCAACTGGACAGTCGCGAACAAAGTCAGGTGGCCAATCTTGTTCGGCCAACAGAACATCATATGATTTTACCACATGGTCCCAAAAAATGGCGTTTATTACACGGTCAATGTCCCCTTCCAATCGCAGAGTTACTTCATATACTCTATCAGGATCAGAGACTCGCATATCCGCCGTCTCGACTTGTATGAAGTCATCAGTTGCTTTCACCTCCAGATGCTCTAGAAGACTCCGGCGAACTATTGTGACCTCTGCCGCGCTGTCTAACAGTGCTAACGCCCATGTCTTGTTCGTCAAGAGAACTCTCTTCTTGAGCGGCATGTCTAACTGAGACAGCTGCCACTTTCTTCTTTTTGAATTGCTGTTTCTGTTGCAGCGGTTTCTCTTCTTGTTTAATAGAAACCTCCGCTGAGCGTTGTGAATCCTGTCTCGGTTTCACGTACTCCGTCCTCCGCTCTGACCGCCCACCTCTCTCACTTCTCTTTTCCGAGGAGTCCTGAAAGGAACGAGATTGGCGTGTATCAGTATATTGATATCTATCAGGCGTCTTCAAAGTATCCCTATTCCTGAGATTATACTTATTCTGTGGGGTCTCCGGTTGCGGGGACTGCCCATCATCCTTCTTAGGTGTTTGCTGTTTCTTTTCCCAGCGCTTTTTCGAACCCTCAGGTTGTTGCTGTTTAGCATGATCTTTATTATTTTTACCCTGTAACTGGGGTTTTTGTTGTCTAGCCCCTAGGCTATCACAACCAATACTAGAATATGTTTCAGCTATTATTCTCGGAAGTTCCCGCTCCTGTTGAAGCAGCGGAACATTCCGAAGACGCATACGCACTGCTAGTGCTACTGCCTCTCCTTTGAGATTACTCAAAATAATAGAAGAAACTGTGGCAAAATTGCCCAGCAACTGCATGCCCAAATCCAAGGCAAGGGCAGCCCCATATTCTTCCTGTATCTGCTTAAGTACGTCCGGTAAATTAGCTAATGTCGGTGTACCGTGTGCCGTAGTGTAGAGCGCGGCAAACACCGTGCCCCAGGTATTACAAAGGTCCACCGGAGGAACCATCCCGTACGTCAAACACATCGTCAAAATTCTATGTTTATCCTGAGGTCCCGTATGGGGAAATACTGCTTCCAGCGTATTAATTTTTTGCGCCAGCCAAAACGGAGTCTCCTCTCGTTTAGCCGGTGCTTTACCCATAACTGAGTGTACAGTGGCCGGATTAAGACCCGGAACCACCGCCTGTGGGTGCGCTGGAGCAGCACGCGCTGCATTCGTATTTAATGTCTGCATCACAAACTGAACTAATCGTCTATATGTAGCCGTTAATTCTGTATATAAACGACGAACTTCAACCACTGCCAATTGAGCAACCGCAGGATGTGGTGTATATGCAGCCAATAAAGGCCAGGTAGGACCATCATTACTCAGTGGACCTTACTTGTGCTATTGTGTGTGGGAGGGCGCCATCAAGCCAATTATGGTGTTCTTGATAAGATAGAGGTATTTCTAAATAAGCGTAAGCCCTGTATTGTCCAGGGGCATTCGCAACTGTGTATTCGTGAAAAGTATTTGTTCCCCCATCCACTGCTGGAAAAGCGACCCTAGAATAAAAAAGTTCCGCTCTATAGGCTGCATGGGCGTCCACCACAAAAGTGACTGGACCCCCCTGGACTGTCAGTCCATGTGTCAATAGATGTCCCGTGAGCGGATGTCGCATATTAATTGCTATGTTCACTACATTAGGATTCGCCATTTCATAAAAAACGGCTGCAGGTCAGAGAAGGCACACCAATATCGGGGTTTTTTCCTTTCAAAGTTCAAGCTTGAACAACCGACCACTAAGCAATAGGATGTACCCAACCTGTGGTGGCGGAAACCCTCAGCCCCACGGACGTCTCCGCATACGGAACCGAGGAGTCAAAATATATACGAGACCGAGAGAGTCAGTCGGACCCAAACATTAGAGCCAGACCAAACGTTGGCAGCGCCATGTCGCGTGGGCTCTCATTATCCTAAATGAGACTACTGGATTTCTAGGCAGCAGGATCGATAACGGTGTGGGGGACTGAGTCTGACCCACGTGTAAGGAACTCTGTCACCCTAAATCCGGTTGTTGCTCCGGCTAACTAGCAGTGCCTCATTTCTCCCACGGGGAAGAAATGATTGGGCAGCCGAGCGCATGATATCTTTGGAACTTCTCAGGGAAGTCGTGGTCACTCTGATCCAAACCAACTCTCTCATTCACAATATGGTCTCATATACAAATGACAAAGACAGTATAAGTTTTATATAATGTTTTAATAAAACGACTGTATTTTAGATATTAAGGCGTGAGCCGCAATAACCAGAACAATACAACATAGTAGGATTGATATAGTAACCAGGAGAGTAAAACATAGAAATAAAGCTATCATAATTCCTAACCGTTTCTACTCTCCCTCTGCTTGTTCTATTTAGAGCACAGCATGTTAAGCTTTCAGCATGCCTTTCTGTATCACTAGGGAGACGGATACACTCATACCTGAGCAAAGGCCTGTGATCTTGGTTCAGCATCTGCAACGAGGCAGTCAGCGTCAAGTTGTGGTTCCCTGGTCGGAATCTCCCTCTTGCATGTATTGGGACAAGGAAGTGATTTTATAACTAACATGTCATCGTGATCACAAAATGTTCCTACGCAGGAATGGCAAGTCTAGACTCCTACCACGTCTATCGGCAATGTACCAGACTGTATCCTTGACTAAAGCACAGAGTGAATATGTTATGAAGAACTCCAGTGCTGAAGTAGGCAAAACAGTGTGATATGAATAAAAAACAACACTGTAGAACTGGCTATTCTGTAAAATAACAGTACGAAGCCTAATAGAAAGCATTTAGAGCAAAGTGCACAGAGGCTCTAAGCTGTTAGCAAATGAATAAAATATATTTAGGGCAAAGTGCACAGAGGCCTAAGGCCTGAAGCTAATGCGCAAAATATACGTAAAACTGACCACACTACAGGTGTGTATGGAATTGGCGGGAATTGGGAAAAGGTGTCAGATGGGATAGGTAGTTAAGCTACGTTGGTTAACGAACTGAGAATATTTAAAGAGAGGGGTGAGAGTTGGAGGAAGGTCATCAATTTTACTTCATGGAGCTGTAATGATGTAAGGTGACAGGTCTTCAACACAGGTTAGACAGTTTGGGTGAAGAGATAAGGGCAGATGTTTGGAATTTGGTTAGGTGAGGAATAGAAGGAGAAGAGTATAAGGAAGGGACGGAAGGAAGTTAGGATTCATTTCTGGTGTAATGGGGTATAGTCTGGAACATTCCCGTTTGCAAAATATTTTGTTGTTCTTTTTAGCTAGCAGAGGTTTTCTCATCATAGCTTGGCCGCAGCTTATAGTTAAGCCATTATGGTTATGCTAAAGTGTTAGGAGATTTGTTCTGGAGGTTATGACAATAACACAGTCAGATTAGTAAACATGGTGGCCCGGAGATACACCCTAGCCACTCAGAGGTCTAAGAGACGTGCCCAGCGATAGAGTGGGATAATCAAGGAGGGCAGCTAGGCACTACAGTAGTAGATCTGAGAGGTCTACTCAGAAGTGATGCTAGGGAAACCCAAGACTTGGAGCAAGACGCTAAAGTAGTAGGTCTGACAGGCTACCCCAGAAAAAGGTAAGATAGATTCTTTATTGGGCGATTAATTAAAATCATTACAATAATGTGGCTAATTCATCCATGATTGATATGTAAAACGTATATATTAATTACTCCATAAAACAGTTAAAAGGGATTAATAAAGGCAAAGAAGAATTAAGAAAAAGTGTGTTGTAAAGAGACCCAGATCCCCAAGTGCTTAAAGTGCATAACATGGCCTCTTGTAAAAGGTGAAGAGAAACTGAAAAAAAGTGCATTTTAAAAAGGTCCTCTTTCCCAAGTATTTTAAATGAGAGTATAGTCTCGGATGTAAAGTTAATTTCTAAGGCCCCACTTAAGTGCGACAACGATGTCACTGGCTGACCACCACCAGCATTAGGGGCCTGTATTCCTCCTCGTTCTGATAAACATGTGGGACCATTTGCAACTTCTAGAAGTGGGTGTTTTGATTCCAAAAAAATGTCCCGCTTCGCTTCCGAGAGAGCTCTGACTTACGGGCCCAGATAAATTGCTCTGCTTGTTGACAACACGTTCAGATGAGTAGCCTGGGGCGGAAATGCTACTATCTGTCCTCCAGCAGTGATCGCAACGGCTGTAGGGCTGCTAGGACACCTTTTGTCATTTTTTAAAAATCGAGCCGCTTTCTGCGTTGATTCCCCTTTCAAGCAAACCTGCACGTTGTCTTGGCAAGTCCCCAGAAAAAGAGTTAAGGTTTCCCATTAAGGGAGCTAGACACTGCAGTAGTTGGTCTGAGACGTTAGGGCAACACAAGAAGGGAGCTACAGTAGCAGCTTAGCCCCATACAAAAGCAGAGTTAAGGCAACCCAGGAAGAGCATCTAAGCACTACAGTAGTACGTCTAAGAGGTTAGGGCAGCCTAGTAGAGGTAGACGGTAGAATAGTAGGTCTAAAAAAAAACCTCGGGCAGAATTATGGCTACCAAAAAAAGAAGCTAGGGCCAGATGTAGGAAAGGAATTGCAACTCGCAAACGGCAAAAACTGCCGTTTGCGAGTTGCAAATCACATTTTCCTATGCAGAAATGCATTCTGCGAGTCGGACCGACTCGCAAAATGCATTACAGAATCGCAAATAGGAAGGGGTGTTCCCTTCCTATTTGCGATTCCTAGTGGTATGCAACACCATTTGCGACCGCATATGCGGTCGCAAATGGTGTTGCAGTTACCATCCACTTCAAGTGGATGGTAACCCACTCGCAAATTGGAAGGGGTCCCCATGGGACCCCTTCCAGTTTGTGACTGGACCCAGAATTTTTTTTTCAGGGCAGGGAGTGGTCCAAAGGACCACTCCCTGACCTGAAAAAATACCGAAACTAAAGGTTTCGGTTTTTTTTTTTTAAGTGCAGCTCGTTTTCCTTTAAGGAAAACGGGCTACACTTAAAAAAAAAACTGCTTTATTTAAAGCAGTCACGAACACGGAGGTCTGCTGACTACAGCAGGCCTCCATGTTTGCAAGTGCCCATAGTCGGTATGGGGCCACAATTTGCGACCCACCTCATGAATATTCATGAGGTGGGTCATTGCGACCCCATACCGACTTGCAGACGGTGTCTGAGACACCGTTCTGCATAACATTTTGCGACTTGCAAACAGCGAGTCGCAATGACTCGCTATTTGCAAGTCGCAAAATGTTATTTTGCTACATCTGGCCCCTAGACACTACAGTAGTAGCTCTGAGAAGCCCACCTATTAGTGGATTCCAAACAAACGTGCTAAAGACTCAAGGAAAGTTGGCATCGAAAATGATACAATACTCACATGTAGTTTTGTGAGACGATATTTCAGCAACAAAGTTTTGATGCAGAACACACAGGCTCACCAATTCCTGGATCATATTGGTCTTCTCTCAGATCATGATGAAGACACCAATAAAGTCTTCTTTCCAGAAATGCTTTCAGATTCAGATGGTTTTCCAGAGGATACTGCACTGGTCTGAATAACGTGAAGACCAGCTTCACAAACCTCAAAGCAGAAGCATTTAAATGAAAATGTTCATAGAGATATAAAAAACATTTTTATTGGAACACGAGACTAAAATAATGATTCACTAAGATAATATCTAAAATGTCTACTGTGCTTTATCCCCACATTAACTGGAGCAGCCTTGAATCGCATGATCCCAACATGAGGGTCAAGTAACGTTTACACACGTGCCACAAAGACCAGCAAAAGGTTTACTTTGCAATAAAACAGACAGATCATAATGATGATTTCACAAGTGAAACTTGGCGTCAACAGCAGACATCTGGCACATATTTACCAATGTCGAGGCAAATAGTAAAACTAAGGATATTTTTTTTTCGTAGCTAAGCTTGCCAAAATGAATCATAGAAGTGAAAAGATATATAAGCCAATGCCTCAGGTTCCAGGATATCTCTGTGGGAGCTTCCAGGCTAGAAAACAACATACAAGACTGCAGTATCTCCCAAATCTTCAAGAAATAGGAGAAAAGCTAAACTTGGACGAAGCAAGGGCACTGTGCAAGGAGCACAGGATGAAAATATGTTTGTTGAGCAGAAAACTATTGAAGACATTCATATAAACAAGAAGATAAAGATACATGCAAAAGAAGGTTATGGTCGTTGTCCTTAAATATTGTTGCAAAATTGATTTCCTTATTAAGTTTAATACTCTAATGGATGCACAAATTGACAAGGAGACTCATTGCACCGTTGAGTGATGCACAGACTACTGGATTCTCTATCTTTTTCATACCAAGCAGTGATCCTGAACGATTTAGTTCAATAATGTACTGAACAGTGTATATAACGGTTTGCTTGAGACTAGCATTGCTATCCTGCAGATTATACATACAGTAGCTGCATGAGTAGTGCTGAGGCTGAGAAGGTATAGATCTCTAGCTTTATACTCAGGGGCATATTTATGAAACTATGCAACAAGTCATCTTGCGTGATAGGGAAAGGGCGGGATTGTGCTGTATTTTAGGCAATATGGTGCATTCTTGCCTTTTCCTCCGTGCTGGCACACTTTAATCAGCCTAGCGCCAGTGCAGACACCCTTACACTGTGGTGCAAAGGGGCCTGTGATGCATACAGGATTGTTTTTGTGCAGTGGGGGGGACCTTCTCGCACAAAAACAATCCTGGGAGGCATATTCCTCTATCTATGTGTGCTGCAGAATGCAGCAATCATAGAAAGAGGAAGTCACAAGGAGAAATAAAGGATTTTCTCCTTGTTATGCCTCCCCTCGGATGGTGTAAGATTTTGCTGTATGCTCAGGTTTGCAAGTCCATTTAAATCTGGGAATGCATCAAAATTCATGGGAGATGCGTGGAAACACCCACCGCAATGCCCATGGAATGCCTACCCAGGGCAGAGTAAAGCAACAAAACGATTTGTGCTGCGTTGCGCTACTCTAGATTTATGCGGCCTCTCAAAGCTATGCAAATTGGCTTTGCATGGCTTCATAAATATGTCTTAGAGCTTTCATACAAATACAATGCAGTGCTCTTATTGATCACTCTATTAGTTCCTTGTGCAAAAGACATCTGCTTCAAGACAATGGGGTAGATATATCAATATTTCGCACAACACAGCAAGACACCTTGCTGTGCTGTGTAAAAGGGAGAGGGCAGGCATGTGCCATATTTTACACCGGCACAATTTGTGGCTGCCTAGCGCTAATGCAGGAACCCTTACGTCTTGGTGCAAGTGTGTTTTTGCTTCAGGCAGGATTGTTTTTGTGCAAAAAGGGACACCTTCCTGCACAAAAACAGTCCTCTGAGGCTTTTTCCTCGTTCTGTGTGTGCTGCAGAATCTAACACATGAGAAAACTTTAAAAACGAGGAGAAGAACAGATATTTCTCCTCGTTATACCTTCCTCAGAAAGGTATAGCATTTTGACGCATTCCCAGGTCTATCACTCATGGTAAATCTGGGAATGTGCCACAATTCATGGGTGGATGCGTGGAAACACCCACTCCCCTCCCAAGAAACGCCTCCCTGGGGCAGAGTAACTGAAGGCAGCAGCTAGCGCTGCGTTGTATTCCTCCAGATGTACCAAGCACCACAGAGCCATGCAAAGTGGCCTTGTGTGGCTTGGTAAATCTGATTTTAGTGTTGCACCATTGCGTTACCTTGAGTGATGCAAGGGCATCGCAACACTTTGATAAATCTGCCCCAGTGTGTATTTCACATACAGTCCTATTTGGGGAAGTGCTTGTCTTATTGAGGCAAAATTCCCTAAATACCAAGCAACCCATTTCCTCAGATTTGGGGCACTGTGTAAGATGGTGGTTGCAAGTCTTATATGCATACAGAAGGAAAAACGTTATTACACCTGTGTCGTCGCAAATGAAAGGAGCAGGATTCCACCTGAAATCTGATTATACATCGCTGTATGTTCAGATGTGTTCTTAAAATCACGCATTTCTTTCAGTAGCGTTGGTCTGTTACCAGCCATTCTTTTTTTTTAGCTGCAGTGTTTTCCTGGTTAGTCATTTAGGGCAAATAAGTCATTTGGTATTCATTGATCTGTATAAAAGTAAATAACATAACATAAAGGATGCACCATCAAAAATTCTCTTCAGAAATGCCAGAATTATGTATGGGATAAAGTACCTCCTGCAGTAAATTCTAAGAAAATTTCAAGTTACAGAGGAGTTCTGTGACTATACAGAGAAATGAGGCCAAAAGTCAGCTCAGCGCAACTCAATCAATCTTTTTTTGGTTCGGTATAAATAGTTTAAAAACTGCAAATTAAATCTATACAGATTTCTTCACATACACAATTTGTAATTTGTAGTGATAAATATAGACTCATGGACACATTAAATATTCCAGTAATAAAAAAAACATTTTCCTCAGTCTAATGGCTTCCTGAATAAAACAACTAACTGCTAAACGAACTGGCAGAGCATCTAGTTATTGCAGATAAATTAGTGCCGGTCTCCATTCTATAAAATGTAATTTTGCTAACAACGGTATCAAATAATGCTTCAGTGGGGATGTATAAAGTTTGCCAAAAAACATAAAGAACACAGATTATGGGGGAAAATCCTCAAACATTGATCTATCCTCAGGAAAACCATCATATAGAGAACTATATTTAGGTGAAACCCTAATCAATATAAATAAGTGATTCAACTTTATTATCATTGTGAGATATTATTAAATACCATTCCTAGCTCTTAGAAATGAATACACTTTTCATCATGCCGGATTTCACTAATACACTCCCTTGCATTATTCTTTGCTTGATTAAATAAACATTTGATTTTCGATATAGAATACATATTGATGGACTCCGGTTTATCTTGAGACTCACTCCCACCAAATAACCTGTACATTTTACTGACATAATCAAGCAGGGTCATATTGAATCCATTATTGAGGATATAGACAATCCTTTATGGATCATTGACAAAATAGTGTGGCCACAAATAGTGGGAAGCAGAATTATTGTGTAAAAAATATTGGTGACAAAAATATTGGGATTCTATACATATGTAAAATGCACAGATTTTGTGTCAAAAAATGTGTTTACCAAAATTTCACCCAAAAATTGAAAAAATACCCTTTTTAAAATAAATATCAAATTAAAAGTATTGTATTGAAAACATTTCACTCTTCACGTGTAAAATATTACTAAATATTAGTATATTTAATTAAAGTATGTATATTTTTTAACACTCTCTCCATATCAAAATTTTGGTTGTAGGAAATATTTGTCCGGCACAAAAGTCCCAGAGCTCTGGTCTCTCAACCAGATATGTGTCCATATGGAACATGCTTAAGTTTGATCTGAGAACAGCACCACTTCACAATTAGGACACTTCCAAATCCTTTATTCTCCTTCCAATCAGGAATGTCTCTTCTATTATGGTCAAAACAAAGAGTAACATAAAACAATCACAGCCAACAAGTGTTTTACACTAAGAGCTTTTTCAGGGCTGTTGAATCAAAAAAATATAAAATATACATAAGTATATCCATTAAACACAAAAAAGGGGGGAAACTACAGAATTAAATTAAATGAAAGATGTAAACAGACTATACATATATCAAATTGTAATGACTGAATAACTACTGTACATAATTGCATACCCAATGAAATAAAAAAACATACTGAAATTAGCTTTACATCATGTCCATACAATATAATATATCAATACTATACAATGTATTCTCCTATTTTGTTGTGCTTATTCATCATCAAAGCTAAGAAGACAACTGAAAAGAACACAATTAAAGCATAGCAGCAGACAATAAAGCGAAGTAACTACCTATGCAAACCCACATCCCTCAGAAGTAAAGTGATAGGTAATACAGGGCTGCTCTCCCATATGCCTGAATATCAGTGTTGAGAGTTTCAATTATGTTGAACAATTCAATTCTTAAAGGACAAGTTAAGGATTTCAACATACAGAGCTCAACCCCAACCAGAAGTAGAACACTAAATACCAACTAACATTCCACAAATGTCATTAATGTATGCCAATATGCCAGATCATCATGTCTGTTAAACAAAGACCCAAAATATCTTAGGTATCTGCCTTCTATGCTATTCCTGTGTTAAGTACACAAGGCCAAAAACCAATTAATCCATTGCAGGCACCAACCCATTCTCCAAATAATGCTTACCTTTTATTTAAGATCATATTGATCTATTCTTCAAAGATAGCTCGATATTTGTTTATTTTATTGAAATATCACCATCCCATACGATGGAGGAACTGTATTAGAAACATAAGGCTGAAATAAACCCTCCATGCAATGAATAATATTGGTACTTATCCTAATACACAATGTCCTTATTGTCTCAAAAGTTACACACCATTCCCAAAATGAATTACTTTGCGAAGTCTGGTGTTCCCACATTCTGTTACTAAGGGATACTATTCCCAAAATGTGTGACATTACAGAGACTGGTGTTACTGCTTTCTGTTTGAAAAAGATACCATTGTTGTTGTGAAAAATAACCACCACTAGTTATCAATACAAAACACCTTGCTGAATCGGGTCATAGTACCTACCCTTAACGCACAATATTGACATCATCACAACAGACCTCTGTCTAATGTTCCCACAACAATGCTTAGATCTGAGAAAATGGAAAATCTATAAAATACAACAAAAAATTCCCAAAAACTACAAGTGACTACAATGCGCTTTATGACATTACTATGTTCTTTAGCCTGACCAGTGTTTCAACTTCTATCTGTTGTTACCACAGTCAAACCCAGTAAAAGGTTAAATAATATAACACCTCCACATTGCAAACAAAACTAACTTTGGATACCTTACTCATGCAGTACAAAATATCATCAACCTCCACTTGCAACTAATGTTCTTAAACTCCTGTTAGAATGTTGCTTACCAAATCAAAATATATACTGTGGACCCGAGCAACTAACGTTCCTAACCATGTTTTAGAATGTTACTCACCAAATCACAATATATGCTGTACCACTCGAAAGGTATATCATAGTCAGTAAGCCACTATCTATGAAACGCCACCCTTAAATACATCATAACCTGCAAAAACCACATTCCAACCATTATTTTCAAATATTGAACTAGCAATGATAATTGCTGCTACACCCTGCGTCTATTATAAGCACTAGAAAAGCAACATCAATACAGTTAATTTTATGACAAGCAATAAAATAAAATCCTAATGAAGACCCCATAAACATCTAAAAGTTATTTCAAAATGCTAATAGAAATGAAAAGAAAATAATTTAATATAAACCATGAAGGGAACTGAACTCTGGTCAGACAGACTACCAAACTACCAATCCATCAACCAATTCTCTGCACCAACTATGTTTCAAATGAAGAGACTCAATCAAATTGTTCATAGAGGGTGTGTCATCCTAAACATGCCTCCTAAAGTATCTCAGGAGCAAGACAAATATTATTCCTTCAATTGTATTTAGGCACTGCAATCACAAACAATTGAACATCCTAACAGAAGACAATATTAATGCACATTCCTAAAATTAAAGTGATCTAGTTATGAACAATTCAGTAATGAATTATTATGAGTGCCAATACAACAAATGTAATTCTACCCAAACAAATAATAATGTCAAAATAAAGTGACTCAAACAGCTGAAATGACTAAAAAAATATATAAAGTAACAGATAAAAAAACTACCAATACTTAGGATCGAACCCAATCAGTTGCCCATTATTAGTTTATGGACAGACCACGAAGGCTAACCATGTTTATCAGTATTCTTCAAAAGAAATCGCAACTACTGTTAGCCATGTAGCCTGAGCTCCCTCACAATAAAGTGTGAAGTTTGCTGTCTAAATTCAAATCCACACCTTGGCCTAGATTTAAGAGGGCCTAGCTCCTCCTTGCGCCACATTAGCCTAATTTGTTATAACACTAATGTGGCCCAACAAGGCCAAATTCACAGCAACATATTTACAAAGTGGTGCAATGCATGCATCAAGCTACTTTGTAACCCCTTGTGCCACATTATCCCTTCACCACACATAATGTATGCACGGGGGCGTTCCCCCATTAGTGGGATCACAAAAATGGTGCAGTGGAATCTAAGAGATTCCACTGCACCATTTGTAGCAGCTATTTTTAACGCCTGCACAGAGCAGGCATTAAAAGGGGGCATCATTTGTTTTCAATGGGCCCCTATGTACTCTGTAAGTTTACTGCCAAAATTTTGGTGCAAATCCTGCACAGTACATCAATAGAGTAAAAAAAGTTGAATTTATCACGGAGATCCATTTACCAGTGATATCAGAAACTGTTTTAGCATTATCAGCAACAAATTTGCAACAGGCAAATTAAAAAAATTTATAGTATCCTTTAGGTTTGTCTTTAAGCCAATTAGGACCACCAAATTTACATCCAATCGAATGATGTCTATATGTGTCACTAGAGCTAAGTATATTTTTAAGTGTGGGTGCTTTTTTATATGTCATAACAGGTTTATTAGAAATACATTTAGAAATATCTGGATCTAACTAAGGAGTTTTCTAGTGTTTCATCAAGCTGATGTATATTATCCTGTTTCCGTTGCTGAAAGTAGTGATAAACCTCATATCATCAATGATCTTGCTTCTTCCATGTGCCTTGTCTATTAGAGGTTAATTTCTACTGATTCTATTAGCGCATTCTTAGGCATAATTCACTACCTTAGCCTTATAGCACCTCTGTAGAAATCTCTTGGTTATCTCCACTTCCTGAGTCTCATAATCTGACTGTAGACTGCAATTCCTTTTGGCTCATAAAAACTCACCATAAGGTAAATTATTGATCTGTTTACGTAAGTGTCCAGATCCAGCATGAAAAGACCAAGTTGGTTGAGGTTGGTTTCCTAAACAATTTCAAAACCAGCTGACCATCCTGAATACAAAGTTCAAGATCTAGAAAATAGATACCTTTCTTACATTATTCAAGGCTCAAAGAATCATTAAATCTATTGTGACTAAGATACTGATGAAAAGCCTTCAATTCCAACACAAACCTTTCCAAATTAGAAAAATATCACTGATGTACCGATCCTAGTACACTAACTTTTCCTGATTCTCCCAGGCACCAGCCCACGCATACTCCTTTTCATACAATCCCATAAAGAGATTTGCATAAGACAGAGCAAACCTGGAACACATTGTCATGCTTTTCTTTTGGTGATACAGAACATCCTGTTAATGAAAAAAAAAAATTGCACAAATTCTAGTATCATTGAAGAATGTTGAAAATGGCTAGCTGGTTTTGTAAATAGAAAGGATCTGACTGCTTCCATGCCTGTTTCATGTTTAATGTTGCTGTATAAGCTGTTGACATTCATAGTCCTAAACATATATTCCGATTCCCATGTAACTTCTTTGCTCTGTCTCAAAACGTCTTTCATATCCTTAATATATAATGGCAATGTACTAATGAAAGGTGCTAGGAAGACATCAGCAAACTCTGATACTTGTTCAGCATGTGCACCAATTCCTGACATTATGGGGCACCCAGGGGGAATCCTACCTCCATAATGCACCTTTGGTAAAAAATAAATGATAGGCATCAGTGGATGAGAAACATTTAGACAAAATAAAGTTATATGTATTCAGTAATTGATGATCCAAATACATTCTTAATTTATTATAACGTGACAAAATAGACATATCCACACTTATTTGTCCACCTTCTTATAGTTATTGATATCATTAAGGGCCAAATGTAGCAATTTCCGCATTTGCGATTCGGAAATTGGGAGTCGGTGCGACTCGCAATTTCCGAATTGCAAATGCAGATGCAGAACGGTGTCTCAGACACTGTCTGCGATTCGCTATGGGGTCGCAAAGACCCACCTCATTAATATTAATGAGGTGGGTCGAATTTTGCGACCCCATAGCGAGTCCCTGCACTCATAGGGATGGTGGCCTGCTGAAGACAGCAGACTTCCATATCTGTGACTGCTTTTTAAATAAAGCAGATTTTTTTTTTGTATTGCAGCCCGTTTTCCTTAAAGGAAAATGAGTTGCAATACAAAAAAAATAACGAAACCATTTGGTTTCGTTTTTTCAGAGTAGGCAGTGGTCCACTCTGAAAAAAACTTTTTTGCAACATTCACAAAGGGGAAGGGGTCCCATGGGGACCCCTTCCCTTTTGCGAATAGGTTACTACCAGTGTGACACTGGTGGTAACTGCAAATTGCTTTGCGACCGCGGTCACAAAGCAATTTAGCATTGCAGTGCGAGTCGCAAATAGGAAGGGGACACCCCTTCCTATTTGCGAGTCGCATTCACATTTTGCGAGTCGGTACCAACTCGCTAAATGTGAATGTGCATCGCGATGAGCATTTTGCATGGCGCAAACTGCAATTTTCGCAGTTTGCACCATGCAAAATGCTTCCTACATCTGGCCCTAAGTTCCTTCACGTTTTCGAAATATTAGTCTTGAAATCCATCACAATAATCCCCCCCACTTGTCAACTTTTCTGATGATAATTGATGTGTCTGTTTTAAGATCCAATGGGCCTTTCTTTCACTTTTGTTCCAATTGTATTTCATATAACAATCATGATTAGATTCAATGTCCTTTCGCCCACTTTCCACTGCATAGTCCAAATCAATATCCAAGTCTTGTGTTATTCTTTCTATATCACAACCTTCTTCATTATCCAGATTCATAAGAACCGCTATATCATACAATTGTTGTATTGAATATGTACTCAAATCCTTACCTATTTGATACGTGTCTCCTCTTTGGTGGCTTGTTGGCAACAAATGTGAGTTTCAGTTTCCTTGTGAATCTCAACAGGGCCGCATTCCATTCTAAATCACATGACCTGTGTGTTGGAGCAAAACTTAAACCTTTGTTGAGGACATTCAACTTGTTGATAAAGACATGTTAGAGATATTAATCACTGAGTAGCTTATTTGGTCCTTTCCCTGTTCCTTTGGAATCCGGTTCTTACCCCATATTTCTGATAATATCCTGTGTATGTATATATATGTTCAACGGCATGTGTAGCTGCAGATACATATGCTTTGCATAAGTCCTCCATCTAGTGTTGGGCTCGAAGTGTTACAAGGTTTTTTCTTTGAAGAAGCTGTTTCAAGTCACGGGATTGAGTGACTCTTCCTCTCGGTGATAGTGTGCATGGGCATCACTCCTTTGTTCAATTGTTTTCTTTCCGCCGTCGGGTTCGGACGTGTTTCGTCTCGCTCCGGTAGATCTCGGTTCGGTACTATCTGAACTTCTCACTTCTTTCTATAAACGTCAGTATCGTTTTCGATCGTGTTTTTCTCACATTCTATCCGCTTGCAATTGTTGGGGTCGATTAAATGCCCTTTTCGGGCGACCGCGTCCTTCTCAGGCGTACTTCGAATCGCATTTGTCGAACAATGTCAGGCTGATGGAACTGATTCCATTTTGCTTTTGCCTTCGGTGTCACGCCAAGTTCCCATACACCGACCAACACTCAGTGTACAACCTCTGTCTCTCTCTGGATCAAAGGGAAGAAAGCTGTGAAGCTTGTCGATCCTTCTGTTTGAAGAAAACTCTGAGGGATCGAAGAGTGCGTCAGTTGGAGATGGCGTCCAGGTTATCAGAACAAATGGCCAACTTTTCGGAGAAGAACAGGCACAGACTGCAGTTTCCATCGCAGACTCTGATTCAGACCGAGACTCGGGTGGGGACAGCCAATCGATTCCAGCAGTGCAGTACGTGAGTACATTAGCCCCTTCCCATCACTTAAAGGCACCCAAAAAGACATCAGCACTGGTCTTGGGTCCACCGCTGCTTGCCGGCCATGGTCGGACCCGAAAGACACATACAGATGGCCAACTCTCGGGTTCGGCTCCGAAAAAGACCAAAGTGCATTCAGCACCGACAGAACAGCGTTCCACATCTGTTTTGGGATCAAGTCGAAAAGCGGAGACTTCCACCTCAGAGCTGAAAAAACTGCCATCAACTTCGGAGCCAACATTCTCGGCCTGACTAAAACATTCGGTCTCCAAACTTACGGAACTGAAACCTGTAGGTGGAAAATATGCTCCAACTACTGAGTAGTCTTCAGACATAAGGCCCATACTAGAAGTAATGGAAACTAAACAGCACAAAGTCCAGATCCACATAGACACTGGAAGGATTATTGCTTTTCCTCCTCCTACAACCAAGAGAAAGTTACCTTTCCAACAGACTTTAGATGTTGGGCCCCCACCTGCTAAGATATTCAAGCATAAGGAGAAACCAAAGGCAGTACAACAGCCCTCACCACCACATTCTCCTTTACTTCCTGCTTCTCCACCACCAGATACTCCACCACCACCACCTTCACCTACACAATTTTCTTCACAGTCCCCTATCTCTACACATGGGGATGATGTAAGTGAAACTCATTACAACGTAGACCCATGGGATTCATATGATCCAGAACCTATAACATCCAATGATCCTTATTCATACCCGGCTAGGCCATCTCCACCCAAAGATACTACTGGCTACAACTAGGTCATAGCTAGGGCAGCTGCATATCACAACATGCAGTTGAATACAGATCCCATAGAGGATGATTTTTTATTCAACACATTATCATCCACTCACAAGGAGTATCAATGCTACCCATGCTCCCAGGCATGCTTAAACATGCAGATGACATTTTCAAGGCGCCAGTGAAGTCTAGGGTTATTACACCAAGAGTAGACAAAAGTACAAACCTGCACCTTCGGATCCAATTTTTATTACCCATCAATTGCCACCTGACTCTATAGTTGTTAGTGCACCCAGGAAAAGGGCAAATAGCCAATCCACAGGGGATACTCTCCCCTTCCCCCAGACATGGAAAGTCACAAGTTTGATGCAGCTGGGAAGAGAGTAGCACCTGAAGCTGCTAATCACTGGAGAATTGCAAATTCTCAAGCTCTGTTAGCAAGATACGATAGAGCTCATTGGGATGAGATGGAGGAGTCCTTACAATACCATTCACCAGAACACCACAAAAGGGAACAGCAGGTAGTTACAGAGGGCCAGGATATCTCTAACAACCAAATTAAGTCTGCCTTAGATGCAGCAGACACAGCAGCAAGGGGTATTAACACCAGTGTGGTTATTAGAAGGCACGCATGGTTACGAAGTTCAGGGTTCAAACCTAAAAAACAACAGGCAGTACTCAATATGCCTTTTGATAAGCAACACTTATTTGGCCCAGAAGTAGATACCACCAAAGAGAAGCTAAAGAAAGACTGATACAGTTAAGGCTATGGTGTCCTTTACACTACCCCTCCTCAGGGAACTTTTTGTAGGCCCTAGTTAAGAGGTTTTAAACCATCAACCTCAGATCCGTCCACATCCCAACAAAAGCAAGGACAACAATTTTACACCAGAGGCTCTTTCAGAGGATCTTATGAGGGAAACAACTTTAGAGGTAGAGGTAAATCCACCACCACAAGAGGTTCCTCCACTTCAACTAAACAGTGACTTTCTGCACATCCCCACACAGTATACATCTCCTGTGGGAGGAAGACTAGAACATTTGTACTAATAATGGCACAACATTACAACAGATCAATGGGTGCTGTCAATTATCCAGAATGGTTATTGGCAATAACTCATCTCCACTCCACCACACATTCCCTCTGGCTTGCACAGGCTTTCTCTGGAACACCTAAACTTATCAAAACAAGAGGTACAATCACTTCTACTCAGGGATGCAGTAGAGATGGTACCTATATCTCAACAGGGGGAAGGAGTATATTATCTATACTTCCTTATACCAAAAAAAGATGGTACTCTAACACCAATCCTGGATCTCAGACCCCTCAATCAGTATATCCTGTCAGAGCATTTCCACATGGTCACCCTTCACAACGTCATTCCCCTGCTACAAAAACAAGACTACATGACAGCACTAGATCTAAAAGATGCCTACTTCCACATTCCCATACATTCAGCACATCGCAAATTTCCAAAGTACTACCCTTTGGAGTAACAACAGCACCAAGGGTATTCACCAAATGGCTCACAGTGGTTGCAGCATACCTCAGAAGGCAACATATACTTGCCTTTCCCTATCTGGGCGACTGGCTCATAAAAGCCAGTACCATTCAGACCTGTCAACAGCACACACAATATACAGTGGATACCCTACACAGTCTAGGGTTCACAGTCATTTACCAAGAATCTCATCTGCATCGAGCAAAAATACAACCGTATCTGGGAGCAATTCTGAACACTCAAGTCAGCATTAGCGCACCCAAACCCATAGAGAATTCAAGCTTTCCACAGTCTCATATCTCAACTACAATACAATCATGCTTACACAGTAAGGTTTATCAAGACCCTCGATCCAAGTGCAATGCTCTATGGATCAATTGATCAGGGATATTTTCTTACTTCCCCCTCTCCCACTAATTCCATTTCTGGTCAACAAAATCTGCCACACCTCTCTCACTATGATACTCATAGCTCCCACGTGGGCACGTCAACACTGGTACACAACACAGCTGGATCTCTCTGTAGTACCACATCACAAACTACCAAACAGACCAGACCTATTAACTCAAAACAAAGGTCAAATCAGGCATCCCAATCCTAGTATGCTCAACCTGGCGATTTGGCTCCTGAGGTCATAGAGTTTGGATATCTACAGCTTCCAACAGAATGTATGGACATTCTAAAAGAAGCATGCAAACCTACAACCAGATTGTGTTATGTAGCTAAATGGAAATGTTTTGTATATTACTGTCAACCCAAAAATATTGATCCACTCAAAGCGTCAGTACAGGATATTGTCTGTAATTTGCTTCATTTACAAAAAGCAAATCTTGCATACTCATCTAGTAAGATACATTTAACAGCAATGGCTGCCTGCCTCCAAAACAGACAACATACTTCTCTCTTTAGGCTTGCTGTCATAAAAGCTTTTATGGGAGGCCTTAAAAGAATTATTCTAGGCTCCTGCCTGGAATCTTAACATCATGCTCACAAGGATAAGGGTCCACCATTTGAACCCATGCATTCTTGCACTCTCCAATTCCTCTCTTGAAAGGTTGCTTTCCTAGTTGCAATTACTTCCTTAAGTAGAGTTAGTGAAACTCAGGCTTTCACTTTAGAAAAACCTTTCTTCCAAAGTCACACAAATAAAATAGTGCAATCTCAAAATTCCTACCTAAAGTAGATTCACCATTTCACATCAATCAGTCAGTAGAATTACCAGTCTTCTTTCCACAGCCAGATTCAATTGTTGAGGGAGCTCTTCATACTCTTGATGTCAAAAGAGCTCTCATGTATTATGTGGATAGAACAAACGATTTCAGGAAATCGAAACAACTTTTTGTGGCTTTCCAACAACCTCATAAGGGTAATCCTATTTCAAAAGATGGGTTAGCCAGATGGATAGTAAAGTGTATTCAAACTTGCTATCTTAAAGCTAAAAGAAAGCTATTAGTAACACTTAAAGCACATTCTACTGGAAAGAAAGGAGCTTCAATGGCATTTTTAGGAAATATACCAATGGCAGGTATATGCAAAGCAGCCACATGGTCCACACTTCACAAATTTACTAAACACTACGGTGTGGATGTGTTAGCTCGCTTACAAGCAAATTTTGTCCAAGCAGTGCTTAAAACACTATTTCAAACTACTCCAACTCCTACAGGCTAGCCACCGCTTATTCTGGGAGGGGACTTTTGAGACTATGCAAAGCATATGCACCTGCAGCTACACATGCCACTGAACGGAAAATGTTACTTGCCCAGTAGACATCTGTTCATGGCATGTAGTGCTGCAGATTCACATGCGCCCTCCCCCCTCCCCGGAAGCCTGTTGCCGTTGTAGTACTTTGTTTACGTAAATATGTATATACACTGCATGGACATCTTCTGTTCTTGATATATATATACATATATGTTCGATGGCATGTGTAGCTGCAGATACACGTGCTATGCATATCGATTCTGACATCTAGTGTTGGGCTCGAGTGTTTCAAGTTGTTCTTGTTCGAAGAAGTCATTTAGAGTCACTGGATTGAGTGACTCCTCCTCTCGGTTCCATTGCGCATGGTCATTGGCTCCATTGTTAGATTGTTTTCTTTCCGCCCTCGGGTTCAGACATGTTTCCTCTCGTTCCGAGATTTCGATTCAGAAAACTTTAGAAAACCTTGCCTTTCGTTGGTATTGTACCGATCGCATTATCCATCTAGCATCGAACCAGTAGTACCGTCAGAAAACCACTGTGTTCAGCCTTTGGGGCGTGGGCGCCCAACTCAGGCCTATTTGGGCCGACCATGTGGAGAGCCTGATGGATCGGACTCCATCCCGATTCTGTCCTCTGTGCCACGCTAAGTACCCATACATAGACCAGCATTTGGTTTGCAACCTCTGCCTTTCTCCAGACCATAGGGAGGAAAACTGTGAGGCATGTTGATTGTTCCGATCGAAAAAGACTCTTAGAGACAGAAGAGCAAGAAGGCTGGAAATGGCGTTGAATTGCGGTGAACATTTCAACATTACTGAAGAGGAACAGACGCAAACAGCAGTCTCTATCCGAGACACAGAGTCCAAGTAGAAGTCCGAAGACGACAGACCCATCACAGCCGGCCAGCATGTGAGTACGTCTGCCCCTGCACCCCCACACAAAAAACAACAGAAGGCACACCACTGCCGGAAGGCCATGGTTCGGCCCAGAAAAAGACTGTCGGTGACCGACCCTCAGGTTCGGCACCGAAAAAGGCCACACCTGCGACGACTTTGGATTCAACAAAAAATATCAAGGGCTCTGTAGGAAGTTGGCTCTGTATGCACTATTTCAAAGTAAGGAATAGTATGCACAGAGTCCAAGGGTTCCCCTTAGAGGTAAGATAGTGGCAAAAAGAGATAATACTAATGCTCTATTTTGTGGTAGTGTGGTCGAGCAGTAGGCTTATCAAAGGAGTAGTGTTAAGCATTTGTTGTACATACACACAGGCAATAAATGAGGAACACACACTAAGAGACAATTCCAGGCCAATAGGATTTGTTATAGAAAAATATCTTTTCTTAGTTTATTTTAAGAACCACAGGTTCAAATTCTACATGTAATATCTCATTTGAAAGGCATTGCAGGTAAGTACTTTAGGAACTTTGAATAATCACAATAGCATATATACTTTTTACATAAAACACATTTAGCTGTTTTAAAAGTGGACACTGTGCAATTTTCACAGTTCCTGGGGGAGGTAAAGTAATGTTAGTTCTTGCAGGTAAGTAAACCACCTACGGGGTTCAAATTGGGGTCCAAGGTAGCACACCGTTGGGGGTTCAGAGCAACCCCAAAGTCACCACACCAGCAGCTCAGGGCCGGTCAGGTGCAGAGTTCAAAGTGGTGCCTAAAACACATAGGCTTCAATGGAGAAGGGGGTGCCCCGGTTCCAGTCTGCCAGCAGGTAAGTACCCGCGTCTTCAGAGGGCAGACCAGGGGGGTTTTGTAAGGCACCGGGGGGGACACAAGCTCACACAAAAAGTACACCCTCAGCGGCACTGGGGCGGCCGGGTGCAGTGTGCAAACACGCGTCGGGTTTTCAATGGATTTCAATGGGAGACCAAGGGGTCTCTTCAGTGGTCCAGGCAGGCAAGGGGGGGGCTACTCGGGGTAGCCACCACCTGGGCAAGGGAGAGGGCCTCCTCGGGGTCACTCCTGCACTGGAGTTCCGATCCTTCAGGTGCTGGGGGCTGCGGGTGCAGGGTCTTTTCCAGCCGTCGGGATTTTAGAATTAGGCAGTCGCGGTCAGGGGGAGCCTCGGGATTCCCTCTGCAGGCGTCGCTGTGGAGGTTCAGGGGGGACAACTTTGGTTACTCATGGTCTCGGAGTCGCCGGAGGGTCCTCCCTGAGGTGTTGGTTCTCCACCAGTCGAGTCGGGGTCGCCGGGTGCAGTGTTGCAAGTCTCACGCTTCTTGCGGGGATTGCAGGGGTCTTTAAATCTGCTCCTCTGGATACAAAGTTGCAGTCTTTGTTGAACAGAGCCGCTGTTCTCTGGAGTTTCTTGGTCTCTTGGAAGCAGGGCAGTCCTCTGAGGATTCAGAGGTCGCTGGTCCCAGGGAAAGCGTCGCTGGAGCAGGTTTCTTCTGAAGGAGGGAGACAGGCCGGTAGGGCTGGGGCCAAAGCAGTTGGTGTCTTCTTCTTCTCTGCAGGGTTTTTCAGCTCAGCAGTCCTCTTCTTCTGTAAGTTGCAGGAATCTAAATTCTTGGGTTCAGGGAAGCCCTTAAATACTAAATTTAAGGGCGTGTTTAGGTCTGGGGGGTTAGTAGCCAATGGCTACTAGCCCTGAGGGTGGGTACACCCTCTTTGTGCCTCCTCCCTAGGGGAGGGGGTCACATTCCTCTCCCTATTGGGGGAATCCTCCATCTGCAAGATGGAGGATTTCTAAAAGTTAGAGTCACTTCAGCTCAGGACACCTTAGGGGCTGTCCTGACTGGCCAGTGACTCCTCCTTGTTTTTCTCATTATCTCCTCCGGCCTTGCCGCCAAAAGTGGGGCCGTGGCCGGAGGGGGCGGGCTACTCCACTAGCTGGAGTGCCCTGTGGTGCTGGAACATGTGTTACAGCTCCTGCCTGGGGGAGGTGATAGCATCTCCACCCAGTGCAGGCTTTGTTACTGGCCACAGAGTGACAAAGGCACTCTCCCCATGTGGCCAGCAACATGTCTCGAGTATGGCAGGCTGCTAAAACCAGTCAGCCTACACGGGTAGTTGGTTAAGGTTTCAGGGGGCACCTCTAAGGTGCCCTCTGGGGTGTATTTCACAATAAAATGTACACTGGCATCAGTGTGCATTTATTGTGCTGAGAAGTTTGATACCAAACTTCCCAGTTTTCAGTGTAGCCATTATGGTGCTGTGGAGTTCGTGTTTGACAGACTCCCAGACCATATACTCTTATGGCTACCCTGCACTTACAAGGTCTAAGGTTTTGCTTAGACACTGTAGGGGCACAGTGCTTATGCACTGGTGCCCTCACCTATGGCTGTAAGGCCTGCTAGAGGGGTGACTTATCTATACTGCTTAGGCAGTGTGAGGTTGGCATGGCACCCTGAGGGGAGTGCCATGTCGACTTACTCATTTTGTCCTCACCAGCACACACAAGCTAGCAAGCAGTGTGTCTGTGCTGAGTGAGGGGTCCCCAGGGTGGCATAAGATATGCTGCAGCCCTTAGAGACCTTCCCTGGCATCAGGGCCCTTGGTACCAGGGGTACAAGTTACAAGGGACTTTCCTGGATGCCAGGGTGTGCCAATTGTGTAAAACAAAAGTACAGGTTAGGGAAAGAACACTGGTGCTGGGGCCTGGTTAGCAGGCCTCAGCACACTTTCAAATCAAAACATAGCATCAGCAAACGCAAAAAGTCAGGGGGTAACCATGCCAAGGAGGCATTTCTTTACACAACCCCCCCCCCCCAAACGAAAGAGGATGAGACTAACCTTTCCCAAGAGAGTCTTCATTTTCTAAGTGGAAGAACCTGGAAAGGCCATCTGCATTGGCATGGGCAGTCCCAGGTCTGTGTTCCACTATAAAGTCCATTCCCTGTAGGGAGATGGACCACCTCAACAGTTTTGGATTTTCACCTTTCATTTGCATCAGCCATCTGAGACGTCTGTGGTCAGTTTGAACTACAAAGTGAGTACCAAAGAGGTATGGTCTCAGCTTCTTCAGGGACCAAACCACAGCAAAGACCTCCCTCTCAAAGGCACTCCAACGCGGCTCCCTGGGGAGTAACCTCCTGCTAATGAAAGCAACAGGCTGGTCAAGGCCATCTTCATTTGTTTGGGACAACACTGCCCCTATCCCATGTTCAGAGGCATCTGTCTGCACAATGAACTGCTTGGAGTAATCTGGAGCTTTTAGAACTGGTGCTGTGCACATTGCTTGTTGCAGGGTGTCAAAGGCCTGTTGGCATTCTACAGTCCAGTTTACCTTCTTGGGCATTTTCTTGGAGGTGAGTTCTGTGAGGGCTGTCACTATGGATCCATATCCCTTCACAAACCTCCTATAGTACCCAGTCAAGCCAAGGAATGCCCTGACTTGAGTCTGGGTTTTTGGAGCTGCCCAGTCCAGAATAGTCTGGATCTTAGGCTGGAGTGGCTGAACTTGGCCTCCACCTACAAGGTGTCCCAAGTAAACCACAGTTCCCTGCCCTATCTGGCATTTGGATGCCTTGATAGAGAGGCCTGCTGATTGCAGAGCCTTCAAAACCTTCTTCAGGTGGACCAGGTGATCCTGCCAGTTGGAGATAAAGACATCAATATCATCAAGATAAGCTGCACTAAAGGACTCCAACCCAGCAAGGACTTGATTCACCAACCTTTGGAAGGTGGCAGGGGCATTCTTTAAACCAAAGGGCATAACAGTAAACTGATAATGCCCATCAGGTGTGGAGAATGCTGTCTTTTCTTTTGCTCCAGGTGCCATTTTGATTTGCCAGTACCCTGCTGTTAAGTCAAAGGTACTTAAGAATTTGGCAGCACCTAATTTGTCTATCAGTTCATCAGCTCTAGGAATGGGATGGGCATCTGTCTTGGTGACAGAATTAAGTCCTCTGTAGTCCACACAAAACCTCATCTCTCTCTTTCCATCTTTGGTGTGAGGTTTGGGGACTAAGACCACTGGGCTAGCCCAGGGGCTGTCAGAGTGCTCAATTACTCCCAATTCCAGCATCTTGTGGACTTCCACCTTGATGCTTTCCTTAACTTGGTCAGACTGTCTGAATATTTTGTTTTTGACAGGCATGCTGTCTCCTGTGTCCACATCATGGGTACACAGGTGTGTCTGACCGGGGGTTAGGGAAAAGAGCTCAGCAAACTGTTGCAGGACCTTCCTACAATCAGATTGCTGTTGGTCAGAGAGGGTGTCTGAATAGATCACTCCATCAACTGAGCCATCCTTAGGGTTTGATGAGAGAAGATCAGGGAGAGGTTCACTCTCAGCTTCCTGATCCTCATCTGTTACCACCAACAGATTCACATCAGCCTTGTCATGGAAGAGCTTAAGGCGGTTCACATGGATCACCCTCTTGGGGCTCCTGCTAGTGCCCAGGTCCACCAGGTAGGTGACCTGACTCTTCTTCTCTAGCACTGGGTAAGGGCCACTCCATCTGTCCTGGAGTGCCCTGGGAGCCACAGGCTCCAGAACCCAGACTTTCTGCCCTGGTTGAAATTCAACCAGTGCAGCCTTTTGGTCATACCAAAACTTCGGGAGCTGTTGGCTGGCCTCAAGGTTTTTACTTGCCTTTTCCATGTACTCTGCCATCCTTGAGCGAAGGCCAAGTACATAGTCCACTATGTCTTGTTTAGGCTCATGAAGAGGTCTCTCCCAGCCTTCTTTCACAAGAGCTAGTGGTCCCCTTACAGGGTGGCCAAACAGAAGTTCAAAGGGTGAAAACCCTACTCCCTTCTGAGGCACCTCTCTGTAAGCGAAAAGCAGACATAGCAAGAGGACATCCCATCTCCTTTTGAGTTTTTCTGGGAGCCCCATGATCATGCCCTTTAATGTCTTGTTGAATCTCTCAACAAGGCCATTAGTTTGTGGATGATAGGGTGTAGTGAATTTATAAGTCACTCCACACTCAATCCACATGTGTTTCGCGTATGCTGACATGAAGTTGGTACCTCTGTCAGACACCACCTCCTTAGGGAAGCCCACTCTGGTAAAGATACCAATGAGGGCCTTGGCTACTGCAGGGGCAGCAGTCGACCTAAGGGGAATAGCTTCAGGATACCTAGTAGCATGATCCACTACTACTAGTATGTACATATTGCCTGAGGCTGTGGGAGGTTCAAGTGGACCCACTATGTCCACACCCACTCTTTCAAAGGGGACCCCCACCACTGGAAGTGGAATGAGGGGGGCCTTTGGATGTCCACCTGTCTTACCACTGGCTTGACAGGTGGTACAGGAGACACAAAACTCCTTAACTTTCTGGGACATGTTGGGCCAGTAGAAGTGGTTGACTAGTCTCTCCCACGTCTTGGTTTGTCCCAAATGCCCAGCAAGGGGAATATCATGGGCTAAGGTCAGTATGAACTCTCTGAACGCCTGAGGCACTACCACTCTGCTAGTGGCACCAGGTTTGGGATCTCTTGCCTCAGTGTACAGGAGCCCATCTTCCCAATAGACCCTATGTGTTCCAGTTTTCTTGCCATTGGACTCTTCAGCAGCTTGCTGCCTAAAGCCTTCAAGAGAGGGACAGGTTTCTTGCACCTTACACAACTACTCCCTTGAGGGTCCCCCTGGGCCTAAGAGCTCAACCTGATAAGGTTCTAACTCCATAGGCTCAGTTCCCTCAGAGGGCAGAACTTCTTCCTGAGAAGAGAGGTTCTCTTTTTGTTGTTGTGTTGCAGCCGGTTTCCCAGCTGGCTTTCCTTTTCTCTTGGTAGGCTGGGCCTTTCTTCCAGACTCCAGCTCTACTTTTTCACCCTGAGCCTTGCACTGTGCCCTTGTCTTGACACACACCAGTTCAGGGATACCCAGCATGGCTGCATGGGTTTTCAGTTCTACCTCAGCCCATGCTGAGGACTCCAGGTCATTTCCAAGCAAACAGTCTACTGGGATATTTGAGGAGACCACCACCTGTTTCAGGCCATTGACCCCTCCCCACTCTAAAGTTACCATAGCCATGGGATATAATTTAGTTTGATTGTCAGCATTGGTGACTGGATAAGTTTGTCCAGCCAGGTATTGACCAGGGGAAACCAGTTTCTCTGTCACCATAGTGACACTGGCACCTGTATCCCTCAGGCCTTCTACACTTGTCCCATTAATTAAGAGCTGCTGCCTGTATTTTTGCATGTTAGGAGGCCAGGCAGCCAGTGTGGCTAAATCCACCCCACCCTCAGAGACTAATGTAGCTTCAGTGTGACACCTGATTTACTCTGGGCACACTGTTGATCCCACTTGGAGACTAGCCATTCCAGTGTTAGCTGGAGTGGAGTTAGAAGTGGTTGTTTTCTTGGGACAGGCCTTGACTCCAGTTTGGTGTCCAGGCTGATTATAGCTACGACACCAGGCCTTTTTGGGATCAAAGTTTTTACCCTTGTACCCAAAATTGTTTTGTGAAGAGGCTCTGGGCCCACCCTCCTGTGCATGTTTTTGGGGGCCTGAAGAAGACTCTACTATTTTTGTTTTTGGATGTCTCAACACTCTTCCCCTGGGAAAGCTTTGTGACCCCTTTCTTTTGGTCACCCCCTGTGGTAGTCTTGGTCACCCTAGTCTTGACCCAATGGTCCGCCTTCTTTCCCAATTCTTGGGGAGAAATTGGTCCTAGGTCTACCAGATGCTGATGCAGTTTATCATTTGAACAATTACTTAACAGGTGTTCTTTCACAAATAAATTGTACAGCCCATCATAATTATTAACACCACTGCCTTGAATCCAACCATCCAGTGTTTTCACTGAGTAGTCCACAAAATCAACCCAGGTCTGGCTCGAGGTTTTTTGAGCCCCCCTGAATCTAATTCTATACTCCTCAGTGGAGAATCCAAAGCCCTCAATCAGGGTACCCTTCATGAGGTCATAAGATTCTGCATCTTTTCCAGAGAGTGTGAGGAGTCTATCCCTACACTTTCCAGTGAACATTTCCCAAAGGAGAGCACCCCAGTGAGATTTGTTCACTTTTCTGGTTACACAAGCCCTCTCAAAAGCTGTGAACCATTTGGTGATGTCATCACCATCTTCATATTTAGTTACAATCCCTTTAGGGATTTTCAACATGTCAGGAGAATCTCTGACCCTAGTTATGTTGCTGCCACCATTGATGGGTCCTAGGCCCATCTCTTGTCTTTTCCTTTCTATGGCTAGGATCTGTCTTTCCAAAGCCAATCTTTTGGCCATCCTGGCTAACTGGATGTCCTCTTCACTGGGATTATCCTCAGTGATTTCAGAGAGGTTGGTCCCTCCTGTGAGGGACCAGCATCTCTGACTATTATGTTTGGAGACAGGGCTTGAGAGGCCCTGTTCTCCCTAGTTAGGACTGGTAGGGGGGAATTTTCCTCCAAGTCACTATCTTTATCCTCTGTGTTGCCATCCTCAGAGGGGTTGGCCTTTTCAAACTCTGCCAAACGCTCCTGGAGCTGTAGTTTGGAAGGTCTGGGGCCCATTGTTATTTTCTTTATTTTACAGAGTGACCTTAGCTCCCTCATCTTAAGATGGAGGTAAGGGGTGGTGTCGAGTTCCACCACATTCATCTCTGTACTAGACATTATGCTTCTAAAAGTTGGAATACTTTTTAAGAATCTAAAACTAGTTCTAGGTTCTAATTCAAACTTTCACAAAACTTTTAAACTCTAAAAGGTAATGCTAAACAGGGACTAACACAAGGTCCTAGCAGGACTTTTAAGAATTTAGAAAAATAGTTCACATTGCAAAAATCAATTTCTAATGACAATTTTTGGAATTTGTCGTGTGATCAGGTATTGGCTGAGTAGTCCAGCAAATGCAAAGTCTTGTACCCCACCGCTGATCCACCAATGTAGGAAGTTGGCTCTGTATGCACTATTTCAAAGTAAGGAATAGTATGCACAGAGTCCAAGGGTTCCCCTTAGAGGTAAGATAGTGGCAAAAAGAGATAATACTAATGCTCTATTTTGTGGTAGTGTAGTCGAGCAGTAGGCTTATCAAAGGAGTAGTGTTAAGCATTTGTTGTACATACACACAGGCAATAAATGAGGAACACACACTCAGAGACAATTCCAGGCCAATAGGTTTTGTTATAGAAAAATATATTTTCTTAGTTTATTTTAAGAACCACAGGTTCAAATTCTACATGTAATATCTCATTTGAAAGGTATTGCAGGTAAGTACTTTAGGAACTTTGAATAATCACAATAGCATATATACTTTTTACATAAAACACATTTAGCTGTTTTAAAAGTGGACACAGTGCAATTTTCACAGTTCCTGGGGGAGGTAAAGTAATGTTAGTTCATGCAGGTAAGTAAACCACCTACGGGGTTCAAATTGGGGTCCAAGGTAGCACACCGTTGGGGGTTCAGAGCAACCCCAAAGTCACCACACCAGCAGCTCAGGGCCGGTCAGGTGCAGAGTTCAAAGTGGTGCCCAAAACACATAGGCTTCAATGGAGAAGGGGGTGCCCCGGTTCCAGTCTGCCAGCAGGTAAGTACCCGCGTCTTCGGAGGGCAGACCAGGGGGGTTTTGTAGGGCACCGGGGGGGACACAAGCTCACACAAAAAGTACACCCTCAGCGGCACTGGGGCGGCCGGGTGCAGTGTGCAAACACGCGTCGGGTTTTCAATGGATTTCAATGGGAGACCAAGGGGTCTCTTCAGCGGTGCAGGCAGGCAAGGGGGGGGCTCCTCGGGGTAGCCACCACCTGGGCAAGGGAGAGGAACTCCTGGGGGTCACTCCTGCACTGGAGTTCCGATCCTTCAGGTGCTGGGGGCTGCGGGTCCAGGGTCTTTTCCAGCCGTCGGGATTTTAGAATCAGGCAGTCGCAGTCAGGGGGAGCCTCGGGATTCCCTCTGCAGGCGTCGCTGTGGGGGCTCAGGGGGGACAACTTTGGTTACTCACGGTCTCGGAGTCGCCGGAGGGTCCTCCCTGAGGTGTTGGTTCTCCACCAGTCGAGTCGGGGTCGCCGGGTGCAGTGTTGCAAGTCTCACGCTTCTTGCGGGGATTGCAGGGGTCTTTAAATCTGCTCCTCTGGATACAAAGTTGCAGTCTTTGTTGAACAGAGCCGCTGTTCTCGGGAGTTTCTTGGTCTCTTGGAAGCAGGGCAGTCCTCTGAGGATTCAGAGGTCGCTGGTCCCAGGGAAAGCGTTGCTGGAGCAGGTTTCTTCTGAAGGAGGGAGACAGGCAGGTAGGGCTGGGGCCAAAGCAGTTGGTGTCTTCTTCTTCTCTGCAGGGTTTTTCAGCTCAGCAGTCCTCTTCTTCTGTAAGTTGCAGGAATCTAAATTCTTGGGTTCAGGGAAGCCCTTAAATACTAAATTTAAGGGCGTGTTTAGGTCTGGGGGGTTAGTAGCCAATGGCTACTAGCCCTGAGGGTGGGTACACCCTCTTTGTGCCTCCTCCCAAGGGGAGGGGGTCACATTCCTATCCCTATTGGGGGAATCCTCCATCTGCAAGATGGAGGATTTCTAAAAGTTAGAGTCACTTCAGCTCAGGACACCTTAGGGGCTGTCCTGACTGGCCAGTGACTCCTCCTTGTTTTTCTCATTAATTCCTCTGGCCTTGCCGCCAAAAGTGGGGCCGTGGCCGGAGGGGGCGGGCAACTCCACTAGCTGGAGTGCCCTGTGGTGCTGGAACAAAGGGGGTGAGCCTTTGAGGCTCACCACCAGGTGTTACAGCTCCTGCCTGGGGGAGGCGATAGCATCTCCACCCAGTGCAGGCTTTGTTACTGGCCACAGAGTGACAAAGGCACTCTCCCCATGTGGCCAGCAACATGTCTCGAGTGTGGCAGGCTGCTAAAACCAGTCAGCCTACACAGGTAGTTGGTTAAGGTTTCAGGGGGCACCTCTAAGGTGCCCTCTGGGGTGTATTTCACAATAAAATGTACACTGGCATCAGTGTGCATTTATTGTGCTGAGAAGTTTGATACCAAACTTCCCAGTTTTCAGTGTAGCCATTATGGTGCTGTGGAGTTCGTGTTTGACAGACTCCCAGACCATATACTCTTATGGCTACCCTGCACTTACAAGGTCTAAGGTTTTGCTTAGACACTGTAGGGGCACAGTGCTCATGCACTGGTGCCCTCACCTATGGTATAGTGCACCCTGCCTTAGGGCTGTAAGGCCTGCTAGAGGGGTGACTTATTTATACTGCATAGGCAGTGTGAGGTTGGCATGGCACCCTGAGGGGAGTGCCATGTCGACTTACTTGTTTTGTCCTCACCAGCACACACAAGCTGGCAAGCAGTGTGTCTGTGCTGAGTGAGGGGTCCCCAGGGTGGCATAAGATATGCTGCAGCCCTTAGAGACCTTCCCTGGCATCAGGGCCCTTGGTACCAGGGGTACCAGTTACAAGGGACTTACCTGGATGCCAGGGTGTGCCAATTGTGTAAAACAAAAGTACAGGTTAGGGAAAGAACACTGGTGCTGGGGCCTGGTTAGCAGGCCTCAGCACACTTTCACTCAAAACATAGCATCAGCAAAGGCAAAAAGTCAGGGGGTAACCATGCCAAGGAGGCATTTCCTTACAGGCTCCATTTCGGACTCCAGCAAAAAACAACAATTTTCAGAGTCGAAAATTAGAAAGACAGTTTCGGAGCCGAGACCTTCCACAACATTTTCGATAGCGAAAAAACATCAAACTTCGGAACCGAAAAAGACAGGCTATACAGAGGAGCAAGGACTTTCCAAAAGACTACGAGAAAGCCATAAAACCTCTGAGGAAGAGTCGGACATTAAACCAATTCTGCAAATTATGGATGAGAGACAATCTAGGATACACATCCATAAAGAGACGGGGGAATTATTACAGCACCTCTTCTAAAGACAAAGAGAAAGCTGGCATTCCAAGAGGAATTGGACACTGCACAGCCCCCAGCTAAAGTGCCAAAACAAAAAGAGAAGCCAGCACCTCCTCAGTCTTCTCCTAATCATTCTCCGCACCTACCTACCTCTCCTCTCACTAGACCTACACCAATGCATTCTCCAACACATTCTTTTGATTCTCAACAAGACATTGTTGATCCAAGGGACCTTTATGACCCTGATCCCATCTCAGATAACGACCCAGACACCTACCCCTCTAAACCATCTCCACCTGAAGATACTACAGTATACAATCAGGTTATAGCCAGAGCTTCGGCCTATCATGGGGTAACAATACACACAGAACCATTGGAGGAAGACTTTTTGTTTAATACGTTATCCTCAACACATTATAGGTGCCAATGCCTCCCAATGCTACCAGGCATGGTAAAGCTCGCAGACCAAATTTTTAATGAGCCTGTGAAAGCAAGGATAATCACACCTAGAATAGAAAACATGTATGAGCCTGCACCCTCTGACCCTGATTACATCACCCATCAGGTGCCTCCTGATTCAGTAGTGGTTAGTGCTGCACGAAAGAGGGCAAATAGCCAGTCCTCAGGAGATGCACCCCCTCCTGATAAGGAGAGCAGGAAATTAGACGCTGCAGGAAAAAGAGTTGCGTCCCAAGCAGCAAACCAATAGAGGATAGCTAATTCGCAGGCACTACTAGCCTGTTATGATAGAGCCCATTGGGATGAGATGCAGGATATCATACAGCATCTCCCAAAAGAGCACCGAAAGAGGGCACAACAGGTAGTAGAGGAAGGGCAAGCTATCAGTAACAACCAGATAAGGTCTGCCCTTGATGCGGCTGATACATCTGCAAGGAGCGTAAACACAGCAATTACTATTCGAAGACATGCATGGCTGGGCTCCTCTGGTTTTTAACCAGAAATCCAACAGGCTGTGTTAAATATGCCTTTTGACAATAAACATCTTTTTGGGCCAGAGGTGGACACTACAATAGAAAAATTGCGAAAAGACTCAGATACAGCCAAGGCAATGGGTGCTCTCTATTCTACACCATATAGGGGGTCATGTCGTAAGCCTCAGTTTCGAGGAGGTTTTAGACCACAATCCTCAGAGGCATCAACCTCACAAGCAAAACCAACTTATCAAACCCAGTACCAGCGAGGTGGGTTTAGAGGCACATATAGAGGACAATACTCTAGAAATAGAGGTAAATTCCAAACCTCTAAACAACCAGCAACACAACCAAAACAGTGACTGTTCTCACTCCCTTCCACTCCAAACATCTCCTGTGGGGGGAAGACTACAACAGTTCCACGCACATTGGAAAAATGTTACCAGTAGGTAAACTGGGTGTCATCAATTATCCGCAATGGCTATTGCCTAAAATTGATAAACACTCCTCCAAATATTCCACCAAGGTATCACAAATTAACCCCAGAACATACAGTTCTGTTACAACAAGAGGTTCAATCACTACTACTCAAACAAGCAATAGAATTAGATCCACAGTCTCAACTAGGAACAGGAGTTTACTCACTGTACTTTCTAATTGCCCAAAAAGATGGCACCCTCAGGCCAATATTAGACCTCAGGCCCCTAAATCTCTACATCCTATCAGAAAATGTTCACATGGTAACTCTGAAAGATGGTATCCCACTGCTACAAAAACAAGACTTTATGACAGCACTAGACCTCAAAGATGTGTATTTCCACATACCCATCCATCCAGCTCACAGAAAATACCTCAGGTTTGTTATACAAGGAAAACACTACCAATTCAAAGTGTTACCTTTCGGCATAACAACAGCTCCAAGGGTATTCACAAAGTGCTTAGCAGTAGTGGCAGGTTACCTAAGAAGACAACATATCCATGTCTTTCCATATCTAGACGATTGGCTAATAAAATCAAGCAATCGTACACAATGCCAAAACACATTACGTGATAGAAACTCTTCACACCCTAGGGTTTTCTATAAACTACCAAAAGTCACACCTTCAGCCAGCACAAATACATCCGTATTTAGGTGCTATCCTAAATACTCAACTAGCTCTAGTGTATCCATATACACAAAGGACACAAGCTTTTCAAAATCTAATTCCACTTATACAACCAAATCAACAATACACTGTAAGATTTGTCATGAAAATACTAGGAATGATGGCATCTTGCACTGCAATAGTCCCACATGCAAGATTAAACATGAGGCCCTTACAACAGTGCCTTGCACAACAATGGTCACAGGCACATGGTCCACTTCAAGATCTAGTGTTGTTAGACCGCCAGACACATATGTCCCTTCAGTGGTGGAATTGCAGCAACTTAATCAAGGGGCGGTCATTTCAAGACCCTGTGCCTCAGACCACAATTACAACAGATGCATCAATGATCGGTTGGGGAGCTCACCTAAACAATCACAACATTCAAGGGCAATGGGATGTCAAACAGAAAGAGCTATACATAAACCATTTAGAGTTATTAGCTGTGTTCCTTGCCCTCAAAGCTTTTCAACCTCTTCTCAAACAGAAGAATGTTCTTATAAAAACAGAAATCATGAGAACCATGTATTATCTCAACAAGCAGGGAGGGACACATTCTTCTCAACTGTCCCTTCTAGCCCAAACAATTTGGAAATGGGCTATTCACAATCAAATTCATCTATTAGCTCAGTGCATTCCAGGGATAGTCAATCAGTTGGCAGATGTCCTCAGCAGAAATCACCAACAGACACACGAATGGGAGATTCATCCTCAAGTACTTCAAAAGTACTTTCAAACGTGGGGAACACCAAACATAGATCTATTCGCAGCAAGCCAAAATACAAAATGCCAAAACTTCGCATCCAGACACCCACATCCCCTATCCAAGGGCAATGCTCTATGGATTAATTTGTCAGGGATATTTGCTTACGCTTTTCTCCCTCTCCCACTCCTTCCATTTCTGGTCAACTAGTTGTGTCAAACTTCACTCAACATGATACTCATAGCACCAAAATGGACACGTCAGCCATGGTACACAATACTACTAGATCTATCTGTGGTACCTCACTCCAAACTCCCATGCAGACCAGATTTGTCAACAAAAGACAAAGGTCAAATCAGACATCCAGACCCCAATGCTCTCAATCAAGCGATTTGACTCCTGAAGTCATAGAATTTGGATATTTAAACCTCCCATCAGAATGTATGGAAGTTATTAAACAAGCATGTAAACCCACTACTAGACAGTGCTACGCAAACAAATGGAAAATATTTGTTTATTATTGCCAATCTAAAAACATAGCTCCTCTTACAGCATCAATACAAAACCCTGTATGTTATTAATTCATTTGCGAAAATCAAATTTAGCTTTTTCCTCAATAAAAATACACCTTACTGCAATATCTGTATATTTACAAACTATTCAACATAGCTCTTTATTTAGAGTTCCTGTTATTAGAGCTTTAATAGAAGGATTAAAACGCATCATTCTACCAAGAACACCACCAGTTCCAACGTGGAATTTAAATATAGTACTTACCAGACTTGTGGGACCACATTTTGAACCCATGCACTCTTGCCAAATTCAATTTCTAACATGGAAAGTTGTCCTCCTTGTGGCAATCACTTGTTTACAAAGAGTAAGTGAAATACAAGCTTTTACTCTTGAAGAACCTTTTTTCCAAGTACACAAACACAAAGTTGTACTAAGAACAAATCCAAAATTTCTACCAAAAGTAGTCTTACAATTTCACATCAATCAGACAGTGGAACTGCTAGTCTTCTTCCCACAACCAGATTCTGTGGCAGAAAGAGCTCTACATACATTAGATCTCAAAAGAGCTTTAATGTACTACATAGACAGAACTAAACAATTTAGGAAAACAAAACAACTTTTTTGTAGCTTTCCAATCACCACATACAGGCAATCCTATATCAAAACAAGGTTTAGCAAGATGGATTGTTAGGTGTATACAAACATGCTATATAAAAGCAAAAAGACAACTTGTACTCACTCCTAAAGCACATTCGACAAGAAAGAAAGGTGCAACAATGTCTTTTTTAGGAAACATACCAATGGCTGATATATGTAAAGCAGCTACATGGTCAACACCTCATACATTTACTAAACTCTACTGTGTAGATGTTTTCTCACAATAACAAGCCACAGAAGTACAAGCTGTCCTGAGAACATTATTTCAAACAACTTCAACTCCTACAGGCTAGCCACCGCTATTTTGGGAGGACAAACTACTTTGTAGTCTATGCATCATGTGTATCTGCAGCTACACATGCCATTGAACGGAAAATGTCACTTACCCAGTGTACATCTGTTTGTGGCATGTTGTGCTGCAGATTCACATGCACCCTACCTCCTCCTCAGAAGCCTGTAATCCTTTAAGTTAATACATTTGTACATATGTATATATATATTTACATTTGCATGGACATCTCTTTTCTCTTATATACTTTATCTTTCCTTTCTTCACCCTCTACGGGAAAACAATCTAACAATGGAGTCGATGACCATGCGCAAAGGAACCGATCCCGTTACTCTAAAAGACTTCTTCGAACAAAAACAACTTGTAACACTCCAAGCCCAACACTAGATGTCAGAATCGATACACATAGCATGTGAATCTGCAGCACAACATGCCACGAACAGATGTACACTGGGTAAGTGACATTTTCCATATATGTACATATACATTTCTTCACTCCTTACTTCACCCTCTTGCGGGAAAACAATCGAACAAAGGACTTGATGCCCATGCACACTATCGCCAAGAGGAGGAGTCACTCAATCTTGTGACTTGAAACAGCTTCTTCGAAGAAAAACAACTTGTAACACTCCAAGCCCAACACTGGATGGCAGACTTATGCAAAACATGTGAATCTGCAGCACTACATGCCACGAACAGATGATGTCTACTGGGTAAGTGACATTTTCCATATATATATAAATATATAAATCAGCGGTAAGCAAACAGTAACAGTAAAATACTTAGAAATTATCAAACATATATTTACATATACTGTATGAAATAAAATGTATTTTTGTGCAGTAAATAAAAATATTTCATATAGTACTAATTTTTAAATAATTTTACATTTCATAAATAACATAAATAAAATAAATTAAAACGATATATAAGTAAATTATTTGTTAAATAAATAATGTCTCTACAAACAACAAATGTTGCTAAAGAAAATTACAAAAATAACAATAAAAAAACTACAATAAACATTAAAAATCCATTTTAATCAACAGTAGAAAAGCATTGGACGTTGGAGAGGTTATATTTACCATTTTAACTCCAGTCTAAGCAAAATTAGGGAAGGTGTTGGACTTTGAATGGGTTAGATGTATCATTCCCACGCCAGTCTAAGCAACAGTGGGGCAGGAGTAGAACTTCAGAAGGTGTTCAACTTCGGAGGGTTTAGATTTACTATTCCTACTCCAGTCTAAGCAACAGTAGGGAAAGCGTTAGATTTCACAGTGGTTAGATTTACTATTCCCACTCAAGTTAAGCAACAGTAGCGAAAGCATTGGACTTCAGGTGACTTAGATTTATTATTCCAACTCCAGTCTAAGCAACAGTAGGGAAAGTGTTGGATTTCACAGGGATTATGGGGGTCATTACAACCCTGGCGGTCAAAGACCGCCAGGGCTGTTGTGGCGATTGCACCACCAACAGGCTGGCGCCGCGGTCGCACCGCCGGGGCCGGCGGTTTTCCGCCACATTTGCCCCGGCGGTGATAATCCGCCTGGGCAGCGCTGCCCAGGGGATTACGAGTCCCCGACCGCCAGCCTTTTCCTGGCGATTTGAACCGCCAGGAAAAGGCTGGCGGTACGGGGAGTTGCTGGGCCCCTGGGGGCCCCTCACTGCCCATGCCACGGGCATGGGCAGTGCAGGGGCCCCATGACAGGGCCTCATGCAGCTTTTCACTGTCTGCATAGCAGACAGTGAAAAGCGCGACGGGTGCAACTGCACCCGTCGCATGGACGCAACACCACCGGCTCCATTTGGAGCCGGCTCCTGTGTTGCGGCCGAGATCCCTGCTGGGCCTGCGGGCGGAAACCAGGTTTCCGCCCGCCGGCCCAGCGGGGATCTCATGATGACCGCGGCGGGAGTGCGGCCGCATTGGGGGCCGTCCGGCGGTCAGATCTTGGCGGGCGGCGGAAGCCGTCCGCCAATGTCATAATGAGGGCCTATATTTGCTATTTCCGCTCCAGTCTAAACATCATTATGTAAAGCGTTGGACTTCAGAAGGGTTAGATTTACTTACTATTCCCAGTCCAGTCAATGCAACATTAGGGAATCGTTGGACTTCAGAGGGGGGGTAGATTTACGGCGGCACCCACATGGCAGCACCGGCGGGCCAGCGTTTCCCGCTTCCACACTCACCTTGCGCTTGGTCCAACGGCACCTGCCTCTCAGGGAAAATTCCTAGCCACAGGACTAAAAGTTCCCTTGGGGCCATCTTCCAGCCCAGTATTCTTCCCAGGATCCCTCTGTAGGGATTCTGGAGACCTATGTATTATCTCAATCCAAGCTTGCCACCACCGTTTCAGTTCACATACCATCCCAAACAGGTACGGAGGTGTTCTTAAGAATCTGTTTCCTCTTCCTGTGTTAGGCCTAATTAAGTGATTTTCTTTCTGACTTCCAGTGAAAAATGCTCTTAGTATTTTTCACTCCTTGATTCAGCCTTCCTCTATTTTTCAGTTTCCTCCTTTTTTCAGTTCTTTGCCTTTCCTTGTTCCTGTGCCCGTTTCGCAGTCTGGCTGTTTGATCTTGTATATTGAACCTTGACAACTACTCCTGGGAGCTCTAGCTTCTTAGGAGGTGTAAGGAAATGCCTCCTTGGCATGGTTGCCCCCTGACTTTTTGCCTTTGCTGATGCTATGTTTGCAATTGAAAGTGTGCTGAGGCCTGCTAACCAGGCCCCAGCACCAGTGTTCTTTCCCTAACCTGTACTTTTGTATCCACAATTGGCAG
The DNA here is from genome assembly GCF_031143425.1 of Pleurodeles waltl. Classification (NCBI taxonomy): domain Eukaryota; kingdom Metazoa; phylum Chordata; class Amphibia; order Caudata; family Salamandridae; genus Pleurodeles; species Pleurodeles waltl. The sequence continues at coordinate 1,389,320,814 of NC_090445.1, forward strand.
ACCCTGGCATCCAGATAAGTCCCTTGTAACTGGTATGGTAACCCCTAAGGTGTCCTGAGCTGAGGTGACTCTGACTTTTAGAAATCCTCCATCTTGCAGATGGAGGATTCCCCCAATAGGGTTAGGATTGTGACCCCCTCCCCTTGGGAGGAGGCACAAAGAGGGTGTACCCACCCTCAGGGCTAGTAGCCATTGGCTACTAACCCCCCAGACCTAAACACGCCCTTAAATTTAGTATTTAAGGGCTACCCTGAACCCTAGAAAATTAGATTCCTGCAACTACAAGAAGAAGGACTGCCTAGCTGAAAACCCCTGCAAAGGAAGACCAGAAGACGACAACTGCCTTGGCTCCAGAAACTCACCGGCCTGTCTCCTGCCTTCCAAAGATCCTGCTCCAGCGACGCCTTCCAAAGGGACCAGCGACCTCGACATCCTCTGAGGACTGCCCCTGCTTCGAAAAGACAAGAAACTCCCGAGGACAGCGGACCTGCTCCAAGAAAGGCTGCAACTTTGTTTCCAGCAGCCTTGAAAGAACCCTGCAAGCTCCCCGCAAGAAGCGTGAGACTTGCAACACTGCACCCGGCGACCCCGACTCGGCTGGTGGAGATCCAACACCTCAGGAGGGACCCCAGGACTACTCTGATACTGTGAGTACCAAAACCTGTCCCCCCTGAGCCCCCACAGCGCCGCCTGCAGAGGGAATCCCGAGGCTTCCCCTGACCGCGACTCTTTGAACCCTAAGTCCCGACGCCTGGGAGAGACCCTGCACCCGCAGCCCCCAGGACCTGAAGGACCGAACTTTCACTGGAGAAGTGACCCCCAGGAGTCCCTCTCCCTTGCCCAAGTGGAGGTTTCCCCGAGGAACCCCCCCCTTGCCTGCCTGCAGCGCTGAAGAGATCCCGAGATCTCTCATAGACTAACATTGGGAACCCGACGCTTGTTTCTACACTGCACCCGGCCGCTCCGCGCTGCTGAGGATGAAATTTCTGTGTGGGCTTGTGTCCCCCCCGGTGCCCTACAAAACCCCCCTGGTCTGCCCTCCGAAGACGCGGGTACTTACCTGCAAGCAGACCGGAACCGGGGCACCCCCTTCTCTCCATTCTAGCCTATGTGTTTTGGGCACCACTTTGAACTCTGCACCTGACCGGCCCTGAGCTGCTGGTGTGGTGACTTTGGGGTTGCTCTGAACCTCCAACGGTGGGCTACCTTGGACCAAGAACTGAACCCTGTAAGTGTCTTACTTACCTGGTAAAACTAACAAAAACTTACCTCCCCCAGGAACTGTGAAAATTGCACTGTGTCCACTTTTAAAACAGCTATTTGTCAATAACTTGTAAAGTATACATGCAATTTTTATGATTTAAAGTTCCTAAAGTACTTACCTGCAATACCTTTCAAATGAGATATTACATGTAGAATTTGAACCTGTGGTTCTTAAAATAAACTAAGAAAAGATATTTTTCTATAACAAAACCTATTGGCTGGATTTGTCTCTGAGTGTGTGTACCTCATTTATTGTCTATGTGTATGTACAACAAATGCTTAACACTACTCCTTGGATAAGCCTACTGCTCGACCACACTACCACAAAATAGAGCATTAGTATTATCTCTTTTTGCCACTATCTTACCTCTAAGGGGAACCCTTGGACTCTGTGCATGCTATTCCTTACTTTGAAATAGCACATACAGAGCCAACTTCCTACATTGGTGGATCAGCGGTGGGGTACAAGACTTTGCATTTGCTGGACTACTCAGCCAATACCTGATCACACGACAAATTCCAAAATTGTCATTAGAAATTGATTTTTGCAATTTGAAAAGTTTTCTAAATTCTTAAAAGACCTGCTAGGGCCTTGTGTTAGATCCTGTTTAGCATTTCTTTTAGAGTTTAAAAGTTTGTAAAAGTTTGAATTAGATTCTAGAACCAGTTGTAGATTCTTAAAAAGTATTCCAACTTTTAGAAGCAAAATGTCTAGCACAGATGTGACTGTGGTGGAACTCGACACCACACCTTACCTCCATCTTAAGATGAGGGAGCTAAGGTCACTCTGTAAAATAAAGAAAATAACAATGGGCCCCAAACCTACCAAAATACAGCTCCAGGAGCTTTTGGCAGAGTTTGAAAAGGCCAACCCCTCTGAGGGTGGCAACTCAGAGGAAGAGGATAGTGACTTGGAGGAAAATTCCCCCCTACCAGTCCTATCTAGGGAGAACAGGGTCCCTCAAACCCTGACTCCAAAAATAATAGTCAGAGATGCTGGTTCCCTCACAGGAGAGACCAACACCTCTGAAATCACTGAGGATAACCCCAGTGAAGAGGACATCCAGTTAGCCAGGATGGCCAAAAGATTGGCTTTGGAAAGACAGATCCTAGCCATAGAGAGGGAAAGACAAGAGATGGGCCTAGGACCCATCAATGGTGGCAGCAACATAAATAGGGTCAGAGATTCTCCTGACATGTTGAAAATCCCTAAAGGGATTGTAACTAAATATGAAGATGGTGATGACATCACCAAATGGTTCACAGCTTTTGAGAGGGCTTGTGTAACCAGAAAAGTGAACAGATCTCACTGGGGTGCTCTCCTTTGGGAAATGTTCACAGGAAAGTGTAGGGATAGACTCCTCACACTCTCTGGACAAGATGCAGAATCTTATGACCTCATGAAGGGTACCCTGATTGAGGGCTTTGGATTCTCCACTGAGGAGTATAGGATTAGATTCAGGGGGGCTCAAAAATCCTCGAGCCAGACCTGGGTTGACTTTGTAGACTACTCAGTGAAAACACTAGATGGTTGGATTCAAGGCAGTGGTGTAAGTAATTATGATGGGCTGTACAATTTATTTGTGAAAGAACACCTATTGAGTAATTGTTTCAATGATAAACTGCATCAGCATCTGGTAGACCTAGGACCAATTTCTCCCCAAGAATTGGGAAAGAAGGCGGACCATTGGGTCAAGACAAGGGTGTCCAAGACTTCAACAGGGGGTGACCAAAAGAAAGGGGTCACAAAGACTCCCCAGGGGAAGGGTGATGAGACAACCAAAACTAAAAATAGTAAAGAGTCTTTGTAAGGAAATGCCTCCTTGGCATGGTTGCCCCCTGACTTTTTGCCTTTGCTGATGCTATGTTTACAATTGAAAGTGTGCTGAGGCCTGCTAACCAGGCCCCAGCACCAGTGTTCTTTCCCTAACCTGTACTTTTGTATCCACAATTGGCAGACCCTGGCATCCAGATAAGTCCCTTGTAACTGGTACTTCTAGTACCAAGGGCCCTGATGCCAAGGAAGGTCTCTAAGGGCTGCAGCATGTCTTATGCCACCCTGGAGACCTCTCACTCAGCACAGACACACTGCTTGCCAGCTTGTGTGTGCTAGTGAGGACAAAACGAGTAAGTCGACATGGCACTCCCCTCAGGGTGCCATGCCAGCCTCTCACTGCCTATGCAGTATAGGTAAGACACCCCTCTAGCAGGCCTTACAGCCCTAAGGCAGGGTGCACTATACCATAGGTGAGGGTACCAGTGCATGAGCATGGTACCCCTACAGTGTCTAAACAAAACCTTAGACATTGTAAGTGCAGGGTAGCCATAAGAGTATATGGTCTGGGAGTTTGTCAAACACGAACTCCACAGCACCATAATGGCTACACTGAAAACTGGGAAGTTTGGTATCAAACTTCTCAGCACAATAAATGCACACTGATGCCAGTGTACATTTTATTGTAAAATACACCACAGAGGGCACCTTAGAGGTGCCCCCTGAAACTTAACCAACTATCTGTGTAGGCTGACTAGTTTTAGCAGCCTGCCACAAACCGAGACATGTTGCTGGCCCCATGGGGAGAGTGCCTTTGTCACTCTGAGGCCAGTAACAAAGCCTGCACTGGGTGGAGATGCTAACACCTCCCCCAGGCAGGAATTGTCACACCTGGCGGTGAGCCTCAAAGGCTCACCTCCTTTGTGCCAACCCCGCAGGACACTCCAGCTAGTGGAGTTGCCCGCCCCCTCCGGCCAGGCCCCACTTTTGGCGGCAAGGCCGGAGAAGATAATGAGAAAAACAAGGAGGAGTCACTGACCAGTCAGGACAGCCCCTAAGGTGTCCTGAGCTGAAGTGACTCTAACTTTTAGAAATCCTCCATCTTGCAGATGGAGGATTCCCCCAATAGGGTTAGGATTGTGACCCCCTCCCCTTGGGAGGAGGCACAAAGAGGGTGTACCCACCCTCAGGGCTAGTAGCCATTGGCTACTAACCCCCCAGACCTAAACACGCCCTTAAATTTAGTATTTAAGGGCTACCCTGAACCCTAGAAAATTAGATTCCTGCAACTACAAGAAGAAGGACTGCCTAGCTGAAAACCCCTGCAGCGGAAGACCAGAAGACGACAACTGCCTTGGCTCCAGAAACTCACCGGCCTGTCTCCTGCCTTCCAAAGATCCTGCTCCAGCGACGCCTTCCAAAGGGACCAGCGACCTCGACATCCTCTGAGGACTGCCCCTGCTTCGAAAAGACAAGAAACTCCCGAGGACAGCGGACCTGCTCCAAGAAAAGCTGCAACTTTGTTTCCAGCAGCTTTAAAGATCCCTGCAAGCTCCCCGCAAGAAGCGTGAGACTTGCAACACTGCACCCGGCGACCCCGACTCGGCTGGTGGCGATCCAACACCTCAGGAGGGACCCCAGGACTACTCTAAGACTGTGAGTACAAAAACCTGTCCCCCCTGAGCCCCCACAGCGCCGCCTGCAGAGGGAATCCCGAGGCTTCCCCTGACCGCGACTCTTTGAATCCAAAGTCCCGACACCTGGGAGAGACCCTGCACCCGCAGCCCCCAGGACCTGAAGGACCGGACTTTCACTGGAGGAGTGACCCCCAGGAGTCCCTCTCCCTCGATCAAGTGGAGGTTTCCCCGAGGAACCCCCCCCTTGCCTGCCTGCAGCGCTGAAGAGATCCCGAGGTCTCTCATAGACTAACACTGCGAACCCGACGCTTGTTTCTACACTGCACCCGGCCGCCCCCGCGCCGCTGAGGGTGAAATTTCTGTGTGGGCTTGTGTCCCCCCCGGTGCCCTACAAAACCCCCCTGGTCTGCCCTCCGAAGACGCGGGTACTCACCTGCAAGCAGACCGGAACCGGGGCACCCCCTTCTCTCCATTCTAGCCTATGTGTTTTGGGCACCACCTTGAACTCTGCACCTGACCGGCCCTGAGCTGCTGGTGTGGTGACTTTGGGGTTGTTCTGAACCCCCAACGGTGGGCTACCTTGGACCAAGAACTAAGCCCTGTAAGTGTCTTACTTACCTGGTTAACCTAACAAATACTTACCTCCCCTAGGAACTGTGAAAATTGCACTGTGTCCACTTTTAAAACAGCTATTTGTGAATAACTTGAAAAGTATACATGCAATTTTGATGATTTGAAGTTCCTAAAGTACTTACCTGCAATACCTTTCGAATGAGATATTACATGTAGAATTTGAACCTGTGGTTCTTAAAATAAACTAAAAAAAGATATTTTTCTATACAAAAACCTATTGGCTGGATTTGTCTCTGAGTGTGTGTACCTCATTTATTGTCTATGTGTATGTACAACAAATGCTTAACACTACTCCTTGGATAAGCCTACTGCTCGACCACACTACCACAAAATAGAGCATTAGTATTATCTCTTTTTGCCACTATCTTACCTCTAAGGGGAACCCTTGGACTCTGTGCATACTATTCCTTACTTTGAAATAGTGCATACAGAGCCAACTTCCTACATTGGTGGATCAGCGGTGGGGTACAAGACTTTGCATTTGCTGGACTACTCAGCCAATACCTGATCACACGACAAATTCCAAAATTGTCATTAGAAATTGATTTTTGCAATTTGAAATTTTTCTAAATTCTTAAAAGTCCTGCTAGGGCCTTGTGTGTTAAGTCCCTGTTTAGCATTGTCTTTTAGAGTTTAAAAGTTTGTTAAAAGTTTGAAATTAGATTCTAGAAACAGTTTTAGATTCTTTAAAAAGTCTTCCAACTTTTAGCAAAATAATGTCTGATACAGAGATGAATGTGGTGGAACTCGACACCACACCTTACCTCCATCTTAAGATGAGGGAGCTAAGGTCTCTCTGTAATATCAAAAAAATAACCATTGGCTCCAGACCTACCAAAATTCAGCTCCAGGAGCTGTTGGCAGAGTTTGAAAAAGCCAACCCCTCTGATGATGACCTCACAGAGGAAGAAATTAGTGACTTGGAGGCCAATGTCCCTCCTCCAGTCCTAAATAGGGAGAACAGGACCCCTCAAGTCCTGTCTCCAACTGTGTTAGTCAGAAATAGTGAGTCCCTCACAGGAGGGTCCCACATTTCTGAAATCACTGAGGATGCTCTCAGTGAAGATGACCTCCTGTTAGCCAGGATGGCCAAAAGATTGGCTTTAGAGAGACAGCTCCTAGCCATAGAAAGGGAAAGACAAGAGATGGGCCTAGGACCCATCAATGGTGGCAGCAATATAAATAGGGTCAGAGATTCTCCTGACATGTTAAAAATCCCCAAAGGGATTGTGACAAAATATGAAGATGGTGATGACATCACCAAATGGTTCACAGCTTTTGAGAGGGCTTGTGTAACCAGAAAAGTGAACAGGTCTCACTGGGGTGCTCTCCTTTCGGAAATGTTCACTGGAAAGTGTAGGGATAGACTCCTCACACTCTCTGGAAAAGATGCAGAATCTTATGACCTCATGAAGGGTACCCTGATTGAGGGCTTTGGATTCTCCACTGAGGAGTACAGGATTAGGTTCAGGGGGGCTCAAAAATCCTCGAGCCAGACCTGGGTTGACTTTGTTGACTACTCAGTAAAAACACTAGATGGTTGGATTCAAGGCAGTGGTGTAAGTAATTATGATGGGCTGTACAATTTATTTGTGAAAGAACACCTATTGAGTAATTGTTTCAATGATAAACTGCATCAGCATCTGGTAGACCTAGGACCAATTTCTCCCCAAGAATTGGGAAAGAAGGCGGACCATTGGGTCAAGACAAGGGTGTCCAAGACTTCAACAGGGGGTGACCAAAAGAAAGGGGTCACAAAGACTCCCCAGGGGAAGGGTGATGAGACAACCAAAACTAAAAATAGTAAAGAGTCTTCTACAGGCCCCCAAAAACCTGCACAGGAGGGTGGGCCCAGAGCCTCTTCACAAAACAATGGGTACAAGGGTAAAAACTTTGATCCCAAAAAGGCCTGGTGTCATAGCTGTAAACAGCATGGACACCAAACTGGAGACAAGGCCTGTCCCAAGAAAGGTTCCACTCCAAACTCCCATCCAGGTAACACTGGTATGGCTAGTCTCCAAGTGGGATCAACAGTGTGCCCAGAGCAAATCAGGGTCCACACTGAAGCTACTCTAGTTTCTGAGGGTGGGGTGGATTTAGCCACACTAGCTGTCTGGCCGCCTAACATGCAAAAATACAGACAGCAACTCTTAATTAATGGGACTAGAATAGAGGGCCTGAGGGATACAGGTGCCAGTGTCACCATGGTGACAGAGAAACTGGTTTCCCCTGGCCAATACCTGACTGGAAAAACTTACACAGTCACCAACGCTGACAATCAGAAAAAAGTACATCCCATGGCAATGGTTACTTTAGAATGGGGAGGGGTCAATGGCCTGAAACAGGTGGTGGTCTCCTCAAATATCCCAGTGGACTGTCTGCTTGGAAATGACCTGGAGTCCTCAGCATGGGCTGAGGTAGAACTAAAAACCCATGCAGCAATGCTGGGTATCCCTGAACTGGTGTGTGTGAAAACCAGAGCACAATGCAAGGCACAGGGTGAACAAGTAGAGCTGGAGTCTGGAAGAATGGCCCAGCCTACCAAGAGGAAAGGAAAGTCAGTTGGGAAACCAACTGCAACACAGCAAAAGAAAGGGAATCTCTCTTCTCAGGAAGAAGTTCTGCCCTCTGAGGGAACTGAGCCTTTGGAGCTTGAACCTTACCAGGTTGAGCTCTTAGGCCCAGGGGGACCCTCAAGGGAGGAGCTGTGTAAGGGACAAGAAACCTGTCCCTCTCTTGAAGGCCTTAGGCAGCAAGCTGATGAAGAGTCCAAAGGCAAGAAAAATGGAACACATAGGGTCTATTGGGAAGATGGACTCCTGTACACTGAGGCCAGAGACCCCAAACCTGGTGCCACTAGGAGAGTGGTAGTGCCTCAGCTGTTCAGGAAGTTCATCCTAACATTGGCCCATGACATTCCCCTTGCTGGACATTTGGGACAAACCAAGACGTGGGAGAGGTTAGTCAACCACTTCTACTGGCCCAATATGTCCAACATGGTTAAGGAGTTTTGCCTCTCCTGCCCCACCTGTCAAGCCAGTGGTAAGACAGGTGGACATCCAAAGGCCCCCCTCATTCCACTTCCAGTGGTGGGGGTTCCCTTTGAAAGAGTGGGTGTGGACATAGTTGGTCCACTAGAACCTCCCACAGCCTCAGGAAATATGTATATCCTGGTAGTAGTGGATCATGCTACCAGGTATCCTGAAGCTATCCCCCTTAGGTCGACTACTGCCACTGCAGTAGCCAAGGCCCTCATTGGTATCTTTACCAGAGTGGGTTTCCCTAAGGAGGTGGTGTCTGACAGAGGTACCAACTTCATGTCAGCATACCTAAAGCACATGTGGAATGAGTGTGGAGTGACTTATAAATTCACTACACCATACCATCCACAAACTAATGGCTTGGTTGAGAGATTCAACAAGACATTAAAAGGCATGATCATGGGGCTCCCAGAAAAGCTCAAAAGGAGATGGGATGTCCTCTTGCCATGTCTGCTTTTCGCTTACAGAGAGGTGCCACAGAAGGGAGTAGGATTCTCACCCTTTGAACTTCTGTTTGGTCATCCTGTAAAGGGACCACTTGCCCTTGTTAAAGAAGGCTGGGAGAGACCCCTCCATGAGCCTAAACAGGACATAGTGGACTATGTACTTGGCCTTCGCTCTAGAATGGCAGAGTACATGGAAAAGGCAACCAAAAACCTTGAGGCCAGCCAACAGCTCCAGAAGTTTTGGTATGACCAAAAGGCTGCACTGGTTGAGTTCCAACCAGGGCAGAAAGTCTGGGTTCTGGAGCCTGTGGCTCCCAGGGCACTCCAGGACAAATGGAGTGGCCCTTACCCAGTACTAGAAAGGAAGAGTCAGGTCACCTACCTGGTGGACCTGGGCACAAGCAGGAGCCCCAAGAGGGTGATCCATGTGAACCGCCTTAAGCTCTTCCACAACAGGGCTGATGTGAATCTGTTGATGGTAACAGATGAGGATCAGGAGGCAGAGAGTGAACCTCTCCCTGATCTTCTGTCATCAGACCCAAAAGATGGCACAGTAGATGGAGTGATCTACTCAGACACCCTCTCTGGCCAACAGCAAGCTGATTGTAGGAGAGTCCTACAACAGTTTCCTGAACTCTTCTCCTTAACCCCTGGTCAGACACACCTGTGTACCCATGATGTGGACACAGGAGACAGCATGCCTGTCAAGAACAAAATCTTTAGACAGTCTGACCATGTTAAGGAAAGCATCAAGGTGGAAGTCCACAAGATGCTGGAATTGGGAGTAATTGAGCGCTCTGACAGCCCCTGGGCTAGCCCAGTGGTCTTAGTCCCCAAACCTCACACCAAAGATGGAAAGAAAGAGATGAGGTTTTGTGTGGACTACAGAGGGCTCAATTCTGTCACCAAGACAGATGCTCATCCAATTCCAAGAGCTGATGAGCTCATAGATAAATTAGGTGCTGCCAAATTCCTCAGTACCTTTGACTTGACAGCAGGGTACTGGCAAATAAAAATGGCACCTGGAGCAAAAGAGAAAACAGCATTCTCCACACCTGATGGGCATTATCAGTTTACTGTTATGCCCTTTGGTTTAAAGAATGCCCCTGCCACCTTCCAAAGGTTGGTGAATCAAGTCCTTGCTGGCTTGGAGTCCTTTAGCACAGCTTATCTTGATGATATTGCTGTCTTTAGCTCCACCTGGCAGGATCACCTGGTCCACCTGAAGAAGGTTTTGAAGGCTCTGCAATCTGCAGGCCTCTCTATCAAGGCATCCAAATGCCAGATAGGGCAGGGAACTGTGGTTTACTTGGGACACCTTGTAGGTGGAGGCCAAGTTCAGCCACTCCAACCCAAGATCCAGACTATTCTGGACTGGGTAGCTCCAAAAACCCAGACTCAAGTCCTTGGCTTGACTGGGTATTACAGGAGGTTTGTGAAGGAATATGGATCCATTGTGACAGCCCTCACTGAACTCACCTCCAAGAAAATGCCCAAGAAAGTGAACTGGACTGTGGAATGCCAACAGGCCTTTGACACCCTGAAACAAGCAATGTGCTCAGCACCAGTTCTCAAAGCTCCAGATTATTCTAAGCAGTTCATTGTGCAGACTGATGCCTCTGAACATGGGATAGGGGCAGTTTTGTCCCAAACAAATGATGATGGCCTTGACCAGCCTGTTGCTTTCATTAGCAGGAGGTTACTCCCCAGGGAGCAGCGTTGGAGTGCCATTGAGAGGGAGGCCTTTGCTGTGGTTTGGTCCCTGAAGAAGCTGAGACCATACCTCTTTGGGACTCACTTCCTAGTTCAAACTGACCACAGACCTCTCAAATGGCTGATGCAAATGAAAGGTGAAAATCCTAAACTGTTGAGGTGGTCCATCTCCCTACAGGGAATGGACTTTATAGTGGAACACAGACCTGGGACTGCCCATGTCAATGCAGATGGCCTTTCCAGGTTCTTCCACTTAGAAAATGAAGACTCTCTTGGGAAAGGTTAGTCTCATCCTCTTTCGTTTGGGGGGGGGTTGTGTAAGGAAATGCCTCCTTGGCATGGTTGCCCCCTGACTTTTTGCCTTTGCTGATGCTATGTTTACAATTGAAAGTGTGCTGAGGCCTGCTAACCAGGCCCCAGCACCAGTGTTCTTTCCCTAACCTGTACTTTTGTATCCACAATTGGCAGACCCTGGCATCCAGATAAGTCCCTTGTAACTGGTACTTCTAGTACCAAGGGCCCTGATGCCAAGGAAGGTCTCTAAGGGCTGCAGCATGTCTTATGCCACCCTGGAGACCTCTCACTCAGCACAGACACACTGCTTGCCAGCTTGTGTGTGCTAGTGAGGACAAAACGAGTAAGTCGACATGGCACTCCCCTCAGGGTGCCATGCCAGCCTCTCACTGCCTATGCAGTATAGGTAAGACACCCCTCTAGCAGGCCTTACAGCCCTAAGGCAGGGTGCACTATACCATAGGTGAGGGTACCAGTGCATGAGCATGGTACCCCTACAGTGTCTAAACAAAACCTTAGACATTGTAAGTGCAGGGTAGCCATAAGAGTATATGGTCTGGGAGTTTGTCAAACACGAACTCCACAGCACCATAATGGCTACACTGAAAACTGGGAAGTTTGGTATCAAACTTCTCAGCACAATAAATGCACACTGATGCCAGTGTACATTTTATTGTAAAATACACCACAGAGGGCACCTTAGAGGTGCCCCCTGAAACTTAACCAACTATCTGTGTAGGCTGACTAGTTTTAGCAGCCTGCCACAAACCGAGACATGTTGCTGGCCCCATGGGGAGAGTGCCTTTGTCACTCTGAGGCCAGTAACAAAGCCTGCACTGGGTGGAGATGCTAACACCTCCCCCAGGCAGGAATTGTCACACCTGGCGGTGAGCCTCAAAGGCTCACCTCCTTTGTGCCAACCCAGCAGGACACTCCAGCTAGTGGAGTTGCCAGCCCCCTCCGGCCAGGCCCCACTTTTGGCGGCAAGGCCGGAGAAGATAATGAGAAAAACAAGGAGGAGTCACTGACCAGTCAGGACAGCCCCTAAGGTGTCCTGAGCTGAAGTGACTCTAACTTTTAGAAATCCTCCATCTTGCAGATGGAGGATTCCCCCAATAGGGTTAGGATTGTGACCCCCTCCCCTTGGGAGGAGGCACAAAGAGGGTGTACCCACCCTCAGGGCTAGTAGCCATTGGCTACTAACCCCCCAGACCTAAACACGCCCTTAAATTTAGTATTTAAGGGCTACCCTGAACCCTAGAAAATTAGATTCCTGCAACTACAAGAAGAAGGACTGCCTAGCTGAAAACCCCTGCAGCGGAAGACCAGAAGACGACAACTGCCTTGGCTCCAGAAACTCACCGGCCTGTCTCCTGCCTTCCAAAGATCCTGCTCCAGCGACGCCTTCCAAAGGGACCAGCGACCTCGACATCCTCTGAGGACTGCCCCTGCTTCGAAAAGACAAGAAACTCCCGAGGACAGCGGACCTGCTCCAAGAAAAGCTGCAACTTTGTTTCCAGCAGCTTTAAAGATCCCTGCAAGCTCCCCGCAAGAAGCGTGAGACTTGCAACACTGCACCCGGCGACCCCGACTCGGCTGGTGGCGATCCAACACCTCAGGAGGGACCCCAGGACTACTCTAAGACTGTGAGTACAAAAACCTGTCCCCCCTGAGCCCCCACAGCGCCGCCTGCAGAGGGAATCCCGAGGCTTCCCCTGACCGCGACTCTTTGAATCCAAAGTCCCGACACCTGGGAGAGACCCTGCACCCGCAGCCCCCAGGACCTGAAGGACCGGACTTTCACTGGAGGAGTGACCCCCAGGAGTCCCTCTCCCTCGATCAAGTGGAGGTTTCCCCGAGGAACCCCCCCCTTGCCTGCCTGCAGCGCTGAAGAGATCCCGAGGTCTCTCATAGACTAACACTGCGAACCCGACGCTTGTTTCTACACTGCACCCGGCCGCCCCCGCGCCGCTGAGGGTGAAATTTCTGTGTGGGCTTGTGTCCCCCCGGTGCCCTACAAAACCCCCCTGGTCTGCCCTCCGAAGACGCGGGTACTCACCTGCAAGCAGACCGGAACCGGGGCACCCCCTTCTCTCCATTCTAGCCTATGTGTTTTGGGCACCACCTTGAACTCTGCACCTGACCGGCCCTGAGCTGCTGGTGTGGTGACTTTGGGGTTGTTCTGAACCCCCAACGGTGGGCTACCTTGGACCAAGAACTAAGCCCTGTAAGTGTCTTACTTACCTGGTTAACCTAACAAATACTTACCTCCCCTAGGAACTGTGAAAATTGCACTAAGTGTCCACTTTTAAAACAGCTATTTGTGAATAACTTGAAAAGTATACATGCAATTTTGATGATTTGAAGTTCCTAAAGTACTTACCTGCAATACCTTTCGAATGAGATATTACATGTAGAATTTGAACCTGTGGTTCTTAAAATAAACTAAGAAAAGATATTTTTCTATACAAAAACCTATTGGCTGGATTTGTCTCTGAGTGTGTGTACCTCATTTATTGTCTATGTGTATGTACAACAAATGCTTAACACTACTCCTTGGATAAGCCTACTGCTCGACCACACTACCACAAAATAGAGCATTAGTATTATCTCTTTTTGCCACTATCTTACCTCTAAGGGGAACACTTGGACTCTGTGCATACTATTCCTTACTTTGAAATAGTGCATACAGAGCCAACTTCCTACAGTCTTCTACAGGCCCCCAAAAACCTGCACAGGAGGGTGGGCCCAGAGCCTCTTCACAAAACAATGGGTACAAGGGTAAAAACTTTGATCCCAAAAAGGCCTGGTGTCATAGCTGTAAACAGCATGGACACTAAACTGGAGACAAGGCCTGTCCCAAGAAAGGTTCCACTCCAAACTCCCATCCAGGTAACACTGGTATGGCTAGTCTCCAAGTGGGATCAACAGTGTGCCCAGAGCAAATCAGGGTCCACACTGAAGCTACTCTAGTTTCTGAGGGTGGGGTGGATTTAGCCACACTAGCTGTCTGGCCGCCTAACATGCAAAAATACAGACAGCAACTCTTAATTAATGGGACTAGAATAGAGGGCCTGAGGGATACAGGTGCCAGTGTCACCATGGTGACAGAGAAACTGGTTTCCCCTGGCCAATACCTGACTGGAAAAACTTACACAGTCACCAACGCTGACAATCAGAGAAAAGTACATCCCATGGCAATGGTTACTTTAGAATGGGGAGGGGTCAATGGCCTGAAACAGGTGGTGGTCTCCTCAAATATCCCAGTGGACTGTCTGCTTGGAAATGACCTGGAGTCCTCAGCATGGGCTGAGGTAGAACTAAAAACCCATGCAGCAATGCTGGGTATCCCTGAACTGGTGTGTGTGAAAACAAGAGCACAATGCAAGGCACAGGGTGAACAAGTAGAGCTGGAGTCTGGAAGAATGGCCCAGCCTACCAAGAGGAAAGGAAAGTCAGTTGGGAAACCAACTGCAACACAGCAAAAGAAAGGGAACCTCTCTTCTCAGGAAGAAGTTCTGCCCTCTGAGGGAACTGAGCCTTTGGAGCTTGAACCTTATCAGGTTGAGCTCTTAGGCCCAGGGGGTCCCTCAAGGGAGGAGCTGTGTAAGGGACAAGAAACCTGTCCCTCTCTTGAAGGCCTTAGGCAGCAAGCTGCTGAAGAGTCCAAGGGCAAGAAAAATGGAACACATAGGGTCTATTGGGAAGATGGACTCCTGTACACTGAGGCCAGAGACCCCAAACCTGGTGCCACTAGGAGAGTGGTAGTGCCTCAGCTGTTCAGAGAGTTCATCCTAACATTGGCCCATGACATTCCCCTTGCTGGACATTTGGGACAAACCAAGACGTGGGAGAGGCTAGTCAACCACTTCTACTGGCCCAATATGTCCAACATGGTTAAGGAGTTTTGCCTCTCCTGCCCCACCTGTCAAGCCAGTGGTAAGACAGGTGGGCACCCAAAGGCCCCCCTCATTCCACTTCCAGTGGTGGGGGTCCCCTTTGAAAGAGTGGGTGTGGACATAGTTGGTCCACTGGAACCTCCCACAGCCTCAGGAAATATGTATATCCTGGTAGTAGTGGATCATGCTACCAGGTATCCTGAAGCTATTCCCCTTAGGTCGACTACTGCCCCTGCAGTAGCCAAGGCCCTCACTGGTATCTTTACCAGAGTGGGTTTCCCTAAGGAGGTGGTGTCTGACAGAGGTACCAACTTCATGTCAGCATACCTGAAACACATGTGGAATGAGTGTGGAGTGACTTACAAATTCACTACACCATACCATCCACAAACTAATGGCTTGGTTGAGAGATTCAACAAGACATTAAAAGGCATGATCATGGGGCTCCCAGAAAAACTCAAAAGGAGATGGGATGTCCTCTTGCCATGTCTGCTTTTCGCTTACAGAGAGGTGCCACAGAAGGGAGTAGGATTCTCACCCTTTGAACTTCTGTTTGGTCATCCTGTAAGAGGACCACTTGCTCTTGTTAAAGAAGGCTGGGAGAGACCTCTTCATGAGCCTAAACAAGACATAGTGGACTATGTACTTGGCCTTCGCTCTAGAATGGCAGAGTACATGGAAAAGGCAACCAAAAACCTTGAGGCCAGCCAACAGCTCCAGAAGTTTTGGTATGACCAAAAGGCTGCACTGGTTGAGTTCCAACCAGGGCAGAAAGTCTGGGTTCTGGAGCCTGTGGCTCCCAGGGCACTTCAGGACAAATGGAGTGGCCCTTACCCAGTGCTAGAAAGGAAGAGTCAGGTCACCTACCTGGTGGACCTGGGCACAAGCAGGAGCCCCAAGAGGGTGATCCATGTGAACCGCCTTAAGCTCTTCCATGACAGGGCTGATGTGAATCTGTTGATGGTAACAGATGAGGATCAGGAGGCAGAGAGTGAACCTCTCCCTGATCTTCTGTCATCAGACCCAAAAGATGGCACAGTAGATGGAGTGATCTACTCAGACACCCTCTCTGGCCAACAGCAAGCTGATTGTAGGAGAGTCCTACAACAGTTTCCTGAACTCTTCTCCTTAACCCCTGGTCAGACACACCTGTGTACCCATGATGTGGACACAGGAGACAGCATGCCTGTCAAGAACAAAATCTTTAGACAGTCTGACCATGTTAAGGAAAGCATCAAGGTGGAAGTCCACAAGATGCTAGAATTGGGAGTAATTGAGCGCTCTGACAGCCCCTGGGCTAGCCCAGTGGTCTTAGTCCCCAAACCTCACACCAAAGATGGAAAGAAAGAGATGAGGTTTTGTGTGGACTACAGAGGGCTCAATTCTGTCACCAAGACAGATGCTCATCCGATTCCAAGAGCTGATGAGCTCATAGATAAATTAGGTGCTGCCAAATTCTTAAGTACCTTTGACTTGACAGCAGGGTACTGGCAAATAAAAATGGCACCTGGAGCAAAAGAGAAAACAGCATTCTCCACACCTGATGGGCATTATCAGTTTACTGTTATGCCCTTTGGTTTAAAGAATGCCCCTGCCACCTTCCAAAGGTTGGTGAATCAAGTCCTTGCTGGCTTGGAGTCCTTTAGCACAGCTTATTTTGATGATATTGCTGTCTTTAGCTCCACCTGGCAGGATCACCTGGTCCACCTGAAGAAGGTTTTGAAGGCTCTGCAATCTGCAGGCCTCTCTATCAAGGCATCCAAATGCCAGATAGGGCAGGGAACTGTGGTTTACTTGGGCCACCTTGTAGGTGGAGGCCAAGTTCAGCCACTCCAACCCAAGATCCAGACTATTCTGGACTGGGTAGCTCCAAAAACCCAGACTCAAGTCAGGGCATTCCTTGGCTTGACTGGGTATTACAGGAGGTTTGTGAAGGGATATGGATCCATTGTGACAGCCCTCACTGAACTCACCTCCAAGAAAATGCCCAAGAAAGTGAACTGGACTGTGGAATGCCAACAGGCCTTTGACACCCTGAAACAAGCAATGTGCTCAGCACCAGTTCTAAAAGCTCCAGATTATTCTAAGCAGTTCATTGTGCAGACTGATGCCTCTGAACATGGGATAGGGGCAGTTTTGTCCCAAACAAATGATGATGGCATTGACCAGCCTGTTGCTTTCATTAGCAGGAGGTTACTCCCCAGGGAGCAGCGTTGGAGTGCCATTGAGAGGGAGGCCTTTGCTGTGGTTTGGTCCCTGAAGAAGCTGAGACCATACCTCTTTGGGACTCACTTCCTAGTTCAAACTGACCACAGACCTCTCAAATGGCTGATGCAAATGAAAGGTGAAAATCCTAAACTGTTGAGGTGGTCCATCTCTCTACAGTGAATGGACTTTATAGTGGAACACAGACCTGGGACTGCCCATGCCAATGCAGATGGCCTTTCCAGGTTCTTCCACTTAGAAAATGAAGACTCTCTTGGGAAAGGTTAGTCTCATCCTCTTTCGTTTGGGGGGGGGTTGTGTAAGGAAATGCCTCCTTGGCATGGTTGCCCCCTGACTTTTTGCCTTTGCTGATGCTATGTTTGCAATTGAAAGTGTGCTGAGGCCTGCTAACCAGGCCCCAGCACCAGTGTTCTTTCCCTAACCTGTACTTTTGTATCCACAATTGGCAGACCCTGGCATCCAGATAAGTCCCTTGTAACTGGTACTTCTAGTACCAAGGGCCCTGATGCCAAGGAAGGTCTCTAAGGGCTGCAGCATGTCTTATGCCACCCTGGAGACCTCTCACTCAGCACAGACACACTGCTTGCCAGCTTGTGTGTGCTAGTGAGGACAAAACGAGTAAGTCGACATGGCACTCCCCTCAGGGTGCCATGCCAGCCTCTCACTGCCTATGCAGTATAGGTAAGACACCCCTCTAGCAGGCCTTACAGCCCTAAGGCAGGGTGCACTATACCATAGGTGAGGGTACCAGTGCATGAGCATGGTACCCCTACAGTGTCTAAACAAAACCTTAGACATTGTAAGTGCAGGGTAGCCATAAGAGTATATGGTCTGGGAGTCTGTCAAACACGAACTCCACAGCACCATAATGGCTACACTGAAAACTGGGAAGTTTGGTATCAAACTTCTCAGCACAATAAATGCACACTGATGCCAGTGTACATTTTATTGTAAAATACACCACAGAGGGCACCTTAGAGGTGCCCCCTGAAACTTAACCAACTATCTGTGTAGGCTGACTAGTTTTAGCAGCCTGCCACAAACCGAGACATGTTGCTGGCCCCATGGGGAGAGTGCCTTTGTCACTCTGAGGCCAGTAACAAAGCCTGCACTGGGTGGAGATGCTAACACCTCCCCCAGGCAGGAATTGTCACACCTGGCGGTGAGCCTCAAAGGCTCACCTCCTTTGTGCCAACCCAGCAGGACACTCCAGCTAGTGGAGTTGCCAGCCCCCTCCGGCCAGGCCCCACTTTTGGCGGCAAGGCCGGAGAAGATAATGAGAAAAACAAGGAGGAGTCACTGACCAGTCAGGACAGCCCCTAAGGTGTCCTGAGCTGAAGTGACTCTAACTTTTAGAAATCCTCCATCTTGCAGATGGAGGATTCCCCCAATAGGGTTAGGATTGTGACCCCCTCCCCTTGGGAGGAGGCACAAAGAGGGTGTACCCACCCTCAGGGCTAGTAGCCATTGGCTACTAACCCCCCAGACCTAAACACGCCCTTAAATTTAGTATTTAAGGGCTACCCTGAACCCTAGAAAATTAGATTCCTGCAACTACAAGAAGAAGGACTGCCTAGCTGAAAACCCCTGCAGCGGAAGACCAGAAGACGACAACTGCCTTGGCTCCAGAAACTCACCGGCCTGTCTCCTGCCTTCCAAAGATCCTGCTCCAGCGACGCCTTCCAAAGGGACCAGCGACCTCGACATCCTCTGAGGACTGCCCCTGCTTCGAAAAGACAAGAAACTCCCGAGGACAGCGGACCTGCTCCAAGAAAAGCTGCAACTTTGTTTCCAGCAGCTTTAAAGATCCCTGCAAGCTCCCCGCAAGAAGCGTGAGACTTGCAACACTGCACCCGGCGACCCCGACTCGGCTGGTGGCGATCCAACACCTCAGGAGGGACCCCAGGACTACTCTAAGACTGTGAGTACAAAAACCTGTCCCCCCTGAGCCCCCACAGCGCCGCCTGCAGAGGGAATCCCGAGGCTTCCCCTGACCGCGACTCTTTGAATCCAAAGTCCCGACACCTGGGAGAGACCCTGCACCCGCAGCCCCCAGGACCTGAAGGACCGGACTTCACTGGAGGAGTGACCCCCAGGAGTCCCTCTCCCTCGATCAAGTGGAGGTTTCCCCGAGGAACCCCCCCCTTGCCTGCCTGCAGCGCTGAAGAGATCCCGAGGTCTCTCATAGACTAACACTGCGAACCCGACGCTTGTTTCTACACTGCACCCGGCCGCCCCCGCGCCGCTGAGGGTGAAATTTCTGTGTGGGCTTGTGTCCCCCCGGTGCCCTACAAAACCCCCCTGGTCTGCCCTCCGAAGACGCGGGTACTCACCTGCAAGCAGACCGGAACCGGGGCACCCCCTTCTCTCCATTCTAGCCTATGTGTTTTGGGCACCACCTTGAACTCTGCACCTGACCGGCCCTGAGCTGCTGGTGTGGTGACTTTGGGGTTGTTCTGAACCCCCAACGGTGGGCTACCTTGGACCAAGAACTAAGCCCTGTAAGTGTCTTACTTACCTGGTTAACCTAACAAATACTTACCTCCCCTAGGAACTGTGAAAATTGCACTAAGTGTCCACTTTTAAAACAGCTATTTGTGAATAACTTGAAAAGTATACATGCAATTTTGATGATTTGAAGTTCCTAAAGTACTTACCTGCAATACCTTTCGAATGAGATATTACATGTAGAATTTGAACCTGTGGTTCTTAAAATAAACTAAGAAAAGATATTTTTCTATACAAAAACCTATTGGCTGGATTTGTCTCTGAGTGTGTGTACCTCATTTATTGTCTATGTGTATGTACAACAAATGCTTAACACTACTCCTTGGATAAGCCTACTGCTCGACCACACTACCACAAAATAGAGCATTAGTATTATCTCTTTTTGCCACTATCTTACCTCTAAGGGGAACACTTGGACTCTGTGCATACTATTCCTTACTTTGAAATAGTGCATACAGAGCCAACTTCCTACAGTCTTCTACAGGCCCCCAAAAACCTGCACAGGAGGGTGGGCCCAGAGCCTCTTCACAAAACAATGGGTACAAGGGTAAAAACTTTGATCCCAAAAAGGCCTGGTGTCATAGCTGTAAACAGCATGGACACTAAACTGGAGACAAGGCCTGTCCCAAGAAAGGTTCCACTCCAAACTCCCATCCAGGTAACACTGGTATGGCTAGTCTCCAAGTGGGATCAACAGTGTGCCCAGAGCAAATCAGGGTCCACACTGAAGCTACTCTAGTTTCTGAGGGTGGGGTGGATTTAGCCACACTAGCTGTCTGGCCGCCTAACATGCAAAAATACAGACAGCAACTCTTAATTAATGGGACTAGAATAGAGGGCCTGAGGGATACAGGTGCCAGTGTCACCATGGTGACAGAGAAACTGGTTTCCCCTGGCCAATACCTGACTGGAAAAACTTACACAGTCACCAACGCTGACAATCAGAGAAAAGTACATCCCATGGCAATGGTTACTTTAGAATGGGGAGGGGTCAATGGCCTGAAACAGGTGGTGGTCTCCTCAAATATCCCAGTGGACTGTCTGCTTGGAAATGACCTGGAGTCCTCAGCATGGGCTGAGGTAGAACTAAAAACCCATGCAGCAATGCTGGGTATCCCTGAACTGGTGTGTGTGAAAACAAGAGCACAATGCAAGGCACAGGGTGAACAAGTAGAGCTGGAGTCTGGAAGAATGGCCCAGCCTACCAAGAGGAAAGGAAAGTCAGTTGGGAAACCAACTGCAACACAGCAAAAGAAAGGGAACCTCTCTTCTCAGGAAGAAGTTCTGCCCTCTGAGGGAACTGAGCCTTTGGAGCTTGAACCTTATCAGGTTGAGCTCTTAGGCCCAGGGGGTCCCTCAAGGGAGGAGCTGTGTAAGGGACAAGAAACCTGTCCCTCTCTTGAAGGCCTTAGGCAGCAAGCTGCTGAAGAGTCCAAGGGCAAGAAAAATGGAACACATAGGGTCTATTGGGAAGATGGACTCCTGTACACTGAGGCCAGAGACCCCAAACCTGGTGCCACTAGGAGAGTGGTAGTGCCTCAGCTGTTCAGAGAGTTCATCCTAACATTGGCCCATGACATTCCCCTTGCTGGACATTTGGGACAAACCAAGACGTGGGAGAGGCTAGTCAACCACTTCTACTGGCCCAATATGTCCAACATGGTTAAGGAGTTTTGCCTCTCCTGCCCCACCTGTCAAGCCAGTGGTAAGACAGGTGGGCACCCAAAGGCCCCCCTCATTCCACTTCCAGTGGTGGGGGTCCCCTTTGAAAGAGTGGGTGTGGACATAGTTGGTCCACTGGAACCTCCCACAGCCTCAGGAAATATGTATATCCTGGTAGTAGTGGATCATGCTACCAGGTATCCTGAAGCTATTCCCCTTAGGTCGACTACTGCCCCTGCAGTAGCCAAGGCCCTCACTGGTATCTTTACCAGAGTGGGTTTCCCTAAGGAGGTGGTGTCTGACAGAGGTACCAACTTCATGTCAGCATACCTGAAACACATGTGGAATGAGTGTGGAGTGACTTACAAATTCACTACACCATACCATCCACAAACTAATGGCTTGGTTGAGAGATTCAACAAGACATTAAAAGGCATGATCATGGGGCTCCCAGAAAAACTCAAAAGGAGATGGGATGTCCTCTTGCCATGTCTGCTTTTCGCTTACAGAGAGGTGCCACAGAAGGGAGTAGGATTCTCACCCTTTGAACTTCTGTTTGGTCATCCTGTAAGAGGACCACTTGCTCTTGTTAAAGAAGGCTGGGAGAGACCTCTTCATGAGCCTAAACAAGACATAGTGGACTATGTACTTGGCCTTCGCTCTAGAATGGCAGAGTACATGGAAAAGGCAACCAAAAACCTTGAGGCCAGCCAACAGCTCCAGAAGTTTTGGTATGACCAAAAGGCTGCACTGGTTGAGTTCCAACCAGGGCAGAAAGTCTGGGTTCAGGAGCATGTGGCTCCCAGGGCACTTCAGGACAAATGGAGTGGCCCTTACCCAGTGCTAGAAAGGAAGAGTCAGGTCACCTACCTGGTGGACCTGGGCACAAGCAGGAGCCCCAAGAGGGTGATCCATGTGAACCGCCTTAAGCTCTTCCATGACAGGGCTGATGTGAATCTGTTGATGGTAACAGATGAGGATCAGGAGGCAGAGAGTGAACCTCTCCCTGATCTTCTGTCATCAGACCCAAAAGATGGCACAGTAGATGGAGTGATCTACTCAGACACCCTCTCTGGCCAACAGCAAGCTGATTGTAGGAGAGTCCTACAACAGTTTCCTGAACTCTTCTCCTTAACCCCTGGTCAGACACACCTGTGTACCCATGATGTGGACACAGGAGACAGCATGCCTGTCAAGAACAAAATCTTTAGACAGTCTGACCATGTTAAGGAAAGCATCAAGGTGGAAGTCCACAAGATGCTAGAATTGGGAGTAATTGAGCGCTCTGACAGCCCCTGGGCTAGCCCAGTGGTCTTAGTCCCCAAACCTCACACCAAAGATGGAAAGAAAGAGATGAGGTTTTGTGTGGACTACAGAGGGCTCAATTCTGTCACCAAGACAGATGCTCATCCGATTCCAAGAGCTGATGAGCTCATAGATAAATTAGGTGCTGCCAAATTCTTAAGTACCTTTGACTTGACAGCAGGGTACTGGCAAATAAAAATGGCACCTGGAGCAAAAGAGAAAACAGCATTCTCCACACCTGATGGGCATTATCAGTTTACTGTTATGCCCTTTGGTTTAAAGAATGCCCCTGCCACCTTCCAAAGGTTGGTGAATCAAGTCCTTGCTGGCTTGGAGTCCTTTAGCATAGCTTATTTTGATGATATTGCTGTCTTTAGCTCCACCTGGCAGGATCACCTGGTCCACCTGAAGAAGGTTTTGAAGGCTCTGCAATCTGCAGGCCTCTCTATCAAGGCATCCAAATGCCAGATAGGGCAGGGAACTGTGGTTTACTTGGGCCACCTTGTAGGTGGAGGCCAAGTTCAGCCACTCCAACCCAAGATCCAGACTATTCTGGACTGGGTAGCTCCAAAAACCCAGACTCAAGTCAGGGCATTCCTTGGCTTGACTGGGTATTACAGGAGGTTTGTGAAGGGATATGGATCCATTGTGACAGCCCTCACTGAACTCACCTCCAAGAAAATGCCCAAGAAAGTGAACTGGACTGTGGAATGCCAACAGGCCTTTGACACCCTGAAACAAGCAATGTGCTCAGCACCAGTTCTAAAAGCTCCAGATTATTCTAAGCAGTTCATTGTGCAGACTGATGCCTCTGAACATGGGATAGGGGCAGTTTTGTCCCAAACAAATGATGATGGCATTGACCAGCCTGTTGCTTTCATTAGCAGGAGGTTACTCCCCAGGGAGCAGCGTTGGAGTGCCATTGAGAGGGAGGCCTTTGCTGTGGTTTGGTCCCTGAAGAAGCTGAGACCATACCTCTTTGGGACTCACTTCCTAGTTCAAACTGACCACAGACCTCTCAAATGGCTGATGCAAATGAAAGGTGAAAATCCTAAACTGTTGAGGTGGTCCATCTCTCTACAGTGAATGGACTTTATAGTGGAACACAGACCTGGGACTGCCCATGCCAATGCAGATGGCCTTTCCAGGTTCTTCCACTTAGAAAATGAAGACTCTCTTGGGAAAGGTTAGTCTCATCCTCTTTCGTTTGGGGGGGGGTTGTGTAAGGAAATGCCTCCTTGGCATGGTTGCCCCCTGACTTTTTGCCTTTGCTGATGCTATGTTTGCAATTGAAAGTGTGCTGAGGCCTGCTAACCAGGCCCCAGCACCAGTGTTCTTTCCCTAACCTGTACTTTTGTATCCACAATTGGCAGACCCTGGCATCCAGATAAGTCCCTTGTAACTGGTACTTCTAGTACCAAGGGCCCTGATGCCAAGGAAGGTCTCTAAGGGCTGCAGCATGTCTTATGCCACCCTGGAGACCTCTCACTCAGCACAGACACACTGCTTGCCAGCTTGTGTGTGCTAGTGAGGACAAAACGAGTAAGTCGACATGGCACTCCCCTCAGGGTGCCATGCCAGCCTCTCACTGCCTATGCAGTATAGGTAAGACACCCCTCTAGCAGGCCTTACAGCCCTAAGGCAGGGTGCACTATACCATAGGTGAGGGTACCAGTGCATGAGCATGGTACCCCTACAGTGTCTAAACAAAACCTTAGACATTGTAAGTGCAGGGTAGCCATAAGAGTATATGGTCTGGGAGTCTGTCAAACACGAACTCCACAGCACCATAATGGCTACACTGAAAACTGGGAAGTTTGGTATCGAACTTCTCAGCACAATAAATGCACACTGATGCCAGTGTACATTTTATTGTAAAATACACCACAGAGGGCACCTTAGAGGTGCCCCCTGAAACTTAACCGACTGTCTGTGTAGGCTGACTAGTTCCAGCAGCCTGCCACACTAGAGACATGTTGCTGGCCCCATGGGGAGAGTGCCTTTGTCACTCTGAGGCCAGTAACAAAGCCTGCACTGGGTGGAGATGCTAACACCTCCCCCAGGCAGGAGCTGTGACACCTGGCGGTGAGCCTCAAAGGCTCACCCCTTTGTCACAGCCCAGCAGGGCACTCCAGCTTAGTGGAGCTGCCCGCCCCCTCCGGCCACGGCCCCCACTTTTGGCGGCAAGGCTGGAGGGAACAAAGAAAGCAACAAGGAGGAGTCACTGGCCAGTCAGGACAGCCCCTAAGGTGTCCTGAGCTGAGGTGACTCTGACTTTTAGAAATCCTCCATCTTGCAGATGGAGGATTCCCCCAATAGGGTTAGGATTGTGACCCCCTCCCCTTGGGAGGAGGCACAAAGAGGGTGTACCCACCCTCAGGGCTAGTAGCCATTGGCTACTAACCCCCCAGACCTAAACACGCCCTTAAATTTAGTATTTAAGGGCTACCCTGAACCCTAGAAAATTAGATTCCTGCAACTACAAGAAGAAGGACTGCCTAGCTGAAAACCCCTGCAAAGGAAGACCAGAAGACGACAACTGCCTTGGCTCCAGAAACTCACCGGCCTGTCTCCTGCCTTCCAAAGATCCTGCTCCAGCGACGCCTTCCAAAGGGACCAGCGACCTCGACATCCTCTGAGGACTGCCCCTGCTTCGAAAAGACAAGAAACTCCCGAGGACAGCGGACCTGCTCAAAGAAAGGCTGCAACTTTGTTTCCAGCAGCCTTGAAAGAACCCTGCAAGCTCCCCGCAAGAAGCGTGAGACTTGCAACACTGCACCCGGCGACCCCGACTCGGCTGGTGGAGATCCAACACCTCAGGAGGGACCCCAGGACTACTCTGATACTGTGAGTACCAAAACCTGTCCCCCCTGAGCCCCCACAGCGCCGCCTGCAGAGGGAATCCCGAGGCTTCCCCTGACCGCGACTCTTTGAACCCTAAGTCCCGACGCCTGGGAGAGACCCTGCACCCGCAGCCCCCAGGACCTGAAGGACCGGACTTTCACTGGAGAAGTGACCCCCAGGAGTCCCTCTCCCTTGCCCAAGTGGAGGTTTCCCCGAGGAACCCCCCCCTTGACTGCCTGCAGCGCTGAAGAGATCCCGAGATCTCTCATAGACTAACATTGCGAACCCGACGCTTGTTTCTACACTGCACCCGGCCGCCCCCGCGCTGCTGAGGGTGAAATTTCTGTGTGGGCTTGTGTCCCCCCCGGTGCCCTACAAAACCCCCCTGGTCTGCCCTCCGAAGACGCGGGTACTTACCTGCAAGCAGACCGGAACCGGGGCACCCCCTTCTCTCCATTCTAGCCTATGTGTTTTGGGCACCACTTTGAACTCTGCACCTGACCGGCCCTGAGCTGCTGGTGTGGTGACTTTGGGGTTGCTCTGAACCTCCAACGGTGGGCTACCTTGGACCAAGAACTGAACCCTGTAAGTGTCTTACTTACCTGGTAAAACTAACAAAAACTTACCTCCCCCAGGAACTGTGAAAATTGCACTGTGTCCACTTTTAAAACAGCTATTTGTCAATAACTTGTAAAGTATACATGCAATTTTTATGATTTAAAGTTCCTAAAGTACTTACCTGCAATACCTTTCAAATGAGATATTACATGTAGAATTTGAACCTGTGGGTCTTAAAATAAACTAAGAAAAGATATTTTTCTATAACAAAACCTATTGGCTGGATTTGTCTCTGAGTGTGTGTACCTCATTTATTGTCTATGTGTATGTACAACAAATGCTTAACACTACTCCTTGGATAAGCCTACTGCTCGACCACACTACCACAAAATAGAGCATTAGTATTATCTCTTTTTACCACTATTTTACCTCTAAGGGGAACCCTTGGACTCTGTGCATGCTATTCCTTACTTTGAAATAGCACATACAGAGCCAACTTCCTACAGGAGGTAGACCTGGGAATCTGGAAAAATGCTACACCTTCCCTGGGGAGGCATAACAAAGAAAAATATTTTTATTTCTGCTCATTTGTTCCTCTTTCTATGAGTGTGCTACATTCTACAAAGGTCTGGAAGGATTGTTTTTCTGCACGAAGGTGTCCCTTCCTGCACAAAAACAATCCTGCCTGCAACGCAGGCACCACTGCACCATGGTGCAAGGGTGCCTGTGTTGGCGCTATGCAGCACAAAGAGCGCCAGCACAAGTAGAAGACAGGAATGTATCATATAATGTTAAATATGTCCAGAGTGCCTTACAAGAGAAAAGCCAATGGTTTGTAATGCTCCCAGAATAAATGCCAATATTTTGTGTTGCCTTGCAGTAGACACCCTGAGTGTTACTGGTATACCCAGACATGGGACCCATGCTCACTGTGCCTCTTGCCTCAAGCTTCAACGCACTCAAAAGTTCTAATTAATGTTGCTGGTTTGGAGCTGCTGGTATTCCTGTCTGGAGAAGACCTGGCTTGGCAGCTTACGCTGTTGAGTTCATATTGGGGCAGGACCAAGACTGATTTGTGTACGTCAGAGCAAATACAGTAATATCTGACACAACACGGCACAGCCACTGAAGGTGTTGTGCTGCGTTGCTCGAGAGGGAAAGATAAAGGATAGGTCCAGACCTACTAAGGTATGGTGCTGCTTCTGTCTTCTAAAGAGCTGGTGCACAATTAGGCTGCTTTTGACCCACACAAGCACCATTGCGCAAAACTATGTGTGTGATGTCTAGCATAATTTGTGTACGGGATGGATACAATTGCAGTGCCCAGTTGAAAACTTTTACTACTTTGTGTGTGCACTGTAGATTATGGCAAAAATGTCAATTTTGGCACGTTTGAAGAAAAAACACTTTTCTTCTACTTTGTGCTTGACTGAAGGACATGTGTGGTTTTGGGTGTGAAGCCTTCATAAAAATGTTAGTAAATTAGGCTTTGCATCAAAACCTATGAGTGGTGGCATGGGAATGTCTCTGTGCCAGCCATAGAATGCCCCCTTGATACCAAGTAACACAAAGTAGTGCATAAAGCTGCCTTACATTACTTTTAGGCTTTTCCAGATCAAACAAAGTTTTGCACCTAATAGTACATAACAAAGCAGCATTTTGCTATAGGTTGCATTACATTTGGTGACTTCGCCCCAATGCAAAGTGTTGATAAATCTGGAACACTACTTATGAGAAACCATTGTCTGGAATTTAACCTGATTGTTTGCCAATGGCTGATATCAATCTACTCAATCATTTGCTGATGTTTGTTGTTGTTGTAATACATTTCTTAATTGTGTTGGGTTGTCCCAGTTGTAGGTCCCTTGCTTATTGTGCACCCAGAATCAAGCTATACCTCACGGACACATACTAAGTAGGCTGAAATACAGTGGTGGCCCGTCCTTTAGGGCGGAGGGGCCACGCCCCCCACCTTTTGCCCCTCATGAAGAGTGTCTGTCAGGCTGAACAAAGGTCAGCCTGACAGACAATCTCCATGTTCAGCTCAGGCAGCCAGGAGCAGACATGCGCGATTTGTGCACACTCCTGGCTGCCTGAGCTGAACTTTGCTGGGCTGAGGAGGTCACAGCTCCTTTGGACGTGACCTCCTCGGCTCAGGAAAGGTGCCTCGAGGCCCTCCCCCTGGGTGACGAGGAAAGCATCACCAATTGACACTCTCCCTGGGCGCTTCAATTTAAGCCCTGAAGTGCCCAGGGCGAGTGTCAATTAGTGACACTTCGTCACAGAGTGGGGTGGGGTCAGCAGTCTCACTGACCCCATCCCACTCTGTGACGAGGCTGAGACTGCTGCTTTCCCTCATTGGCTGACCTAAGGTCAGCCAATGAGGGAAGGCAGCAGTCCCAATCCTCCTGGGACCTGGAGGCTGAAGGTAAGTGTAAAGAAATGGCTCCCTGTTGCAGTTACCCCCCACTTTTTGCCTGATACTGATGCTGACTTGACTGAGTAGTGTGCTGGGACTCTGCTAACCAGGCCCCAGCACCAGTGTTCTTTCACCTAAAATGTACCATTGTCTCCACAATTGGCACAACCCTGGCACCCAGGTAAGTCCCTTGTAACTGGTACCCCGGGTACCAAGGGCCCTGATGCCAGGGAAGGTCTCTAAGGGCTGCAGCATGTCTTATGCCACCCTAGGGACCCCTCACTCAGCACAGACACACTGCTTGCCAGCTTGTGTGTGCTGGTGGGGAGAAAATGACTAAGTCGACATAGCACTCCCCTCAGGGTGCCATGCCAACCTCACACTGCCTGTGGCATAGGTAAGTCACCCCTCTAGCAGGCCTTACAGCCCTAAGGCAGGGTGCACTATACCACAGGTGAGGGCATAGGTGCATGAGCACTATGCCCCTACAGTGTCTAAGCAAAACCTTAGACATTGTAAGTGCAGGGTAGCCATAAGAGTATATGGTCTGGGAGTCTGTCAAAAATGAACTCCACAGCTCCATAATGGCTACACTGAATCCTGGGAAGTTTGGTACCAAACTTCTCAGAATAATAAACCTACACTGATGCCAGTGTTGGACTTATTAAAAAAATGCACACAGAGGGCATCTTAGAAATACCCCCTGTATTTTACCCAATTGTTCAGTGCAAGACTGACTGGTCTGTGCCAGCCTGCTGCTGAGAGATGAGTTTCTGACCCCATGTGGTGAGGGCCTTTGTGCTCTCTGAGGACAGAAACAAAAGCCTGCTCTGGGTGGAGGTGCTTCACACCTCCCCCCTGCAGGAACTGTAACACCTAGCATTGAGCCTCAAAGGCTCAGGCTTCGTGTTACAATGCCCCAGGGCACTCCAGCTAGTGGAGATGCCCG
The DNA here is from genome assembly GCF_031143425.1 of Pleurodeles waltl. Classification (NCBI taxonomy): domain Eukaryota; kingdom Metazoa; phylum Chordata; class Amphibia; order Caudata; family Salamandridae; genus Pleurodeles; species Pleurodeles waltl. Next base: position 1,389,349,985 of record NC_090445.1, read on the forward strand.
CCCCCTGAACACAGCCCCCACTTTTGGCGGCAAGTCCAGGAGAGATAATGAGAAAAATAAGGAGGAGTCACTGGCCAGTCAGGACAGCCCCTAAGGTGACCTGAGCTGAGGTGACTCTGACTTTTAGAAATCCTCCATCTTGAAGATGGAGGATTCCCCCAATAGGATTAGGGATGTGCCCCCCTCCCCTCAGGGAGGAGGCACAAAGAGGGTGTAGCCACCCTCACGGACAGTAGCCATTGGCTACTGCCATCCCAGACCTAAACACACCCCTAAATTCAGTATTTAGGGGCTCCCCAGAACCTAGGAACTCAGATTCCTGCAACCTAAGAAGAAGAGGACTGCTAAGCTGAAAAACCCTGCAGAGAAGACGGAGACACCAACTGCTTTGGCCCCAGCTCTACCGGCCTGTCTCCCCACTTCTAAAGACACTGCTCCAGCGACGCTTTCCCCAGGGACCAGCGACCTCTGAATCCTCAGAGGACTGCCCTGCTCTAGAAGGACCAAGAAACTCCCGAGGACAGCGGCTCTGTTCAGCCAAGACTGCAACTTTGTTTCAAAGGAGCAACTTTAAAACAACTGCGTTTCCCGCCGGAAGCGTGAGACTTGCTACTCTGCACCCGACGCCCCCGGCTCGACTTGTGGAGAAACAACACTTCAGGGAGGACTCCCCGGTGACTATGAGACTGTGAGTAACCAGGGTTGCCCCCCCTGAGCCCCCACAGCGACGCCTGCAGAGGGAATCCTGAGGCTCCCCCTTACTGCGACTGCCTGCTTCCTAGATCCCGAAGCCTGGTAAAGAGACTGCACCCGCAGCCCCCAGGACCTGAAAGATCGGAACTCCAGTGCAGGAGTGACCCCCAGGAGGCCCTCTCCCTTGCCCAGGTGGTGGCTACCCCTAGGAGCCACCCCCTTGCCTGCCTGCATCGCTGAAGAGACCCCTTGGTCTCCCATTGATTTCCATTGGAAACCCGACGTGTGTTTGCACACTGCACCCGGCCGCCCCCGTGCTGCTGAGGGTGTACTTTGTGTGCTAACTTGTGTCCCCCCCGGGGCCCTACAAAACCCCCCTGGTCTGCCCTCCGAAGACGCGGGTACTTACCTGCTGGCAGACTGGAACCAGGGCACCCCCTTCTCCATTGAAGCCTATGCGTTTTGGGCACCACTTTGAACTCTGCACCTGCCTGGCCCTGAGCTGCTGGTGTGGTAACTTTGGGGTTCCTCTGAACCCCCAACGGAGGACTATCTTGGACCCAAACTTGAACCCCGTAGGTGGTTTACTTACCTGCAAAAACTAACTAACTCTTACTCCCCCTAGGAACTGTGAAAATTGCACTGTGTCTAGTTTTAAAATAGCTATATGTGATTTATGTGAAAAGTATATGTGCTATTTTGATTATTCAAAATTCCTAAAGTACCTACCTGCAATACCTTTCATTTGAAGTATTACATGTAAAATGTGAACCTGTGGTTCTTAAAATAAACTAAGAAAATATATTTTTCTATACAAAAACCTATTGGCCTGGAATTGTCTCTGAGTGTGTGTTCCTCATTTATTGCCTGTGTGTGTACAACAAATGCTTAACACTACTCCTTTGATAAGCCTACTGCTCGACCACACTACCACAAAATAGAGCATTAGTCTTATCTCTTTTTGCCACTATCTTACCTCTAAGGGGAACCCTTGGACTCTGTGCATACTATTCCTTACTTTGAAATAGTGCATACAGAGCCAACTTCCTACAGTAAGTGTGTGTGTGTGTGTATGTGTGCGATGTTTTAAATTGAATGTTTGGTGCGCGCGTGCATGTTTGAGTGTTATGAGTGTTGTTAATGGATGTGCGTGCGTGCTTGTGTGTGTGAAAGAATGAGTGTGTGCGATCTTTTAAAATGAATGTTTGGTGCGTGCATGCATGTTTGAATGGTATGAGTGTTGTTAATGGATGTGCGTGCGTGCATGCGTGCATGCGGGTCTGTGTGTGAAAGAATGAGTGTGTGTGTGTGTGTGTCCCGCCTGCCCCCCTCCCTCCTAAAGCTGCCGGACACCCCTGCTGAAATATGTCTGGTGGTGATTATGTTCCCGTCTGTGGGGACCTGGCCTGACAGGTTAGGCATGGCTTTTCTAATTGGAGCCCGAGCAAGACAGGTTTGCATATGGCTGGTTTATATCTAGAATACCACAATGAAAGATAATGATGGTCTGGATTCGGTCCTGATTGATTGCAATTGGCTGAGATTTATTCAAGCATTCTGTCCATCACTTTGCTGTTTGTTGCAGAAGAAACCGATGTATAATGGGTGTAGGAAGTTGGCTCTGTATGTGCTATTTCAAAGTAAGGAATAGCATGCACAGAGTCCAAGGGTTCCCCTTAGAGGTAAAATAGTGGTAAAAATAGATAATACTAATGCTCTATTTTGTGGTAGTGTGGTCGAGCAGTAGGCTTATCCAAGGAGTAGTGTTAAGCATTTGTTGTACATACACATAGACAATAAATGAGGTACACACACTCAGAGACAAATCCAGCCAATAGGTTTTGTTATAGAAAAATATCTTTTCTTAGTTTATTTTAAGAACCACAGGTTCAAATTTAACATGTAATATCTTGTTTGAAAGGTATTGCAGGTAAGTACATTAGGAACTTTGAATCATTTCAATTGCATGTATACTTTTCAAGTTATTCACAAATAGCTATTTTAAAAGTGGACACACTGCAATTTTCACAGTTCCTGGGGGAGGTAAGTTTTTGTTAGTTTTACCAGGTAAGTACGACACTTACAGGGTTCAGTTCTTGGTCCAAGGTAGCCCACCGTTGGGGGTTCAGAGCAACCCCAAAGTTACCACACCAGCAGCTCAGGGCCGGTCAGGTGCAGAGTTCAAAGTGGTGCCCAAAACGCATAGGCTTCAATGGAGAGAAGGGGGTGCCCCGGTTCCAGTCTGCCAGCAGGTAAGTACCCGCGTCTTCGGAGGGCAGACAAGGGGGGTTTTGTAGGGCACCGGGGGGGACACAAGCCCACACAGAAATTTCACCCTCAGCGGCGCGGGGCGGCCGGGTGCAGTGTTAGAACAAGCGTCGGGTTCGCAATGGAAGTCAATGAGAGATCAAGGGATCTCTTCAGCGCTGCAGGCAGGCAAGGGGGGGCTTCCTCGGGGAAACCTCCACTTGGGCAAGGGAGAGGGACTCCTGGGGGTCACTTCTGCAGTGAAAGTCCGGTCCTTCAGGTCCTGGGGGCTGCGGGTGCAGGGTCTTTTCCAGGCGTCGGGACTTAGGTTTCAGAGAGTCGCGGTCAGGGGAAGCCTCGGGATTCCCTCTGCAGGCGGCGCTGTGGGGGCTCAGGGGGGACAGGTTTTGGTACTCACAGTCGTAGAATAGTCCGGGGGTCCTCACTGAGGGGTTGGTTCCCCACCAGCCGAGTCGGGGTCGCCGGGTGCAGTGTTGCAAGTCTCACGCTTCTTGCGGGGAGATTGCAGGGGTCTTTAAAGCTGCTCCTTTGGATAAAGTTGCAGTCTTTTTGGAGCAGGTCCGCTGTCCTCGGGAGTTTCTTGTCGTCGTCGAAGCAGGGCAGTCCTCAGAGGATTCAGAGGTCGCTGGTCCCTTTGGAAGGCGTCGCTGGAGCAGAGTTCTTTGGAAGGCAGGAGACAGGCCGGTGAGTTTCTGGAGCCAAGGCAGTTGTTGTCTTCTGGTCTTCCTCTGCAGGGGTTTTCAGCTAGGCAGTCCTTCTTCTTGTTGTTGCAGGAATCTAATTTTCTAGGGTTCAGGGTAGCCCTTAAATACTAAATTTAAGGGCGTGTTTAGGTCTTGGGGGTTAGTAGCCAATGGCTACTAGCCCTGAGGGTGGGTACACCCTCTTTGTGCCTCCCCCCAAAGGGAGGGGGTCACATCCCTAATCCTATTGGGGGAATCCTCCATCTGCAAGATGGAGGATTTCTAAAAGTTAGAGTCACCTCAGCTCAGGACACCTTAGGGGCTGTCCTGACTGGCCAGTGACTCCTCCTTGTTGCTTTCTTTGTTCCCTCCAGCCTTGCCGCCAAAAGTGGGGGCCGTGGCCGGAGGGGGCGGGCAACTCCACTAAGCTGGAGTGCCCTGCTGGGCTGTGACAAAGGGGTGAGCCTTTGAGGCTCACCGCCAGGTGTTACAGCTCCTGCCTGGGGGAGGTGTTAGCATCTCCACCCAGTGCAGGCTTTGTTACTGGCCTCAGAGTGACAAAGGCACTCTCCCCATGGGGCCAGCAACATGTCTCTAGTGTGGCAGGCTGCTGGAACTAGTCAGCCTACACAGACAGTCGGTTAAGTTTCAGGGGGCACCTCTAAGGTGCCCTCTGGGGTGTATTTTGCAATAAAATGTACACTGGCATCAGTGTGCATTTATTGTGCTGAGAAGTTTGATACCAAACTTCCCAGTTTTCAGTGTAGCCATTATGGTGCTGTGGAGTTCGTGTTTGACAAACTCCCAGACCATATACTCTTATGGCTACCCTGCACTTACAATGTCTAAGGATTTGTTTAGACACTGTAGGGGTACCATGCTCATGCACTGGTACCCTCACCTATGGTATAGTGCACCCTGCCTTAGGGCTGTAAGGCCTGCTAGAGGGGTGACTGACCTATACTTGCATAGGCAGTGAGAGGCTGGCATGGCACCCTGAGGGGAGTGCCATGTCGACTTACTCGTTTTGTTCTCACTAGCACACACAAGCTGGCAAGCAGTGTGTCTGTGCTGAGTGAGAGGTCTCCAGGGTGGCATAAGACATGCTGCAGCCCTTAGAGACCTTCCTTGGCATCAGGGCCCTTGGTACTAGAAGTACCAGTTACAAGGAACTTATCTGGATGCCAGGGTCTGCCAATTGTGGATACAAAAGTACAGGTTAGGGAAAGAACACTGGTGCTGGGGCCTGGTTAGCAGGCCTCAGCACACTTTCAATTGTAAACATAGCATCAGCAAAGGCAAAAAGTCAGGGGGCAACCATGCCAAGGAGGCATTTCCTTACACAACCCCCCCCCCCAAACGAAAGAGGATGAGACTAACCTTTCCCAAGAGAGTCTTCATTTTCTAAGTGGAAGAACCTGGAAAGGCCATCTGCATTGGCATGGGCAGTCCCAGGTCTGTGTTCCACTATAAAGTCCATTCCCTGTAGGGAGATGGACCACCTCAACAGTTTTGGATTTTCACCTTTCATTTGCATCAGCCATTTGAGAGGTCTGTGGTCAGTTTGAACTAGGAAGTGAGTCCCAAAGAGGTATGGTCTCAGCTTCTTCAGGGACCAAACCACAGCAAAGGCCTCCCTCTCAATGGCACTCCAACGCTGCTCCCTGGGGAGTAACCTCCTGCTAATGAAAGCAACAGGCTGGTCAAGGCCATCATCACTTGTTTGGGACAAAACTGCCCCTATCCCATGTTCAGAGGCATCTGTCTGCACAATGAACTGCTTAGAATAATCTGGAGCTTTTAGAACTGGTGCTGAGCACATTGCTTGTTTCAGGGTGTCAAAGGCCTGTTGGCATTCTACAGTCCAGTTCACTTTCTTGGGCATTTTCTTGGAGGTGAGTTCAGTGAGGGCTGTCACAATGGATCCATATCCCTTCACAAACCTCCTGTAATACCCAGTCAAGCCAAGGAATGCCCTGACTTGAGTCTGGGTTTTTGGAGCTACCCAGTCCAGAATAGTCTGGATCTTGGGTTGGAGTGGCTGAACTTGGCCTCCACCTACAAGGTGGCCCAAGTAAACCACAGTTCCCTGCCCTATCTGGCATTTGGATGCCTTGATAGAGAGGCCTGCAGATTGCAGAGCCTTCAAAACCTTCCTCAGGTGGACCAGGTGATCCTGCCAGGTGGAGCTAAAGACAGCAATATCATCAAGATAAGCTGTGCTAAAGGACTCAAACCAGCAAGGACTTGATTCACCAACCTTTGGAAGGTGGCAGGGGCATTCTTTAAACCAAAGGGCATAACAGTAAACTGATAATGCCCATCAGGTGTGGAGAATGCTGTTTTCTCTTTTGCTCCAGGTGCCATTTTTATTTGCCAGTACCCTGCTGTCAAGTCAAAGGTACTTAAGAATTTGGCAGCACCTAATTTGTCTATGAGCTCATCAGCTCTAGGAATTGGATGGGCGTCTGTCTTGGTGACAGAGTTGAGCCCTCTGTAGTCCACACAAAACCTCATCTCTTTCTTTCCATCTTTGGTGTGAGGTTTGGGGACTAAGACCACTGGGCTAGCACAGGGGCTGTCAGAGCGCTCAATTACTCCCAATTCCAGCATCTTGTGGACTTCCACCTTGATGCTTTCCTTAACATGGTCAGACTGTCTAAAGATTTTATTTTTGACAGGCATGCTGTCTCCTGTGTCCACATCATGGGTACACAGGTGTGTCTGACCAGGGGTTAGGGAGAAGAGTTCAGGAAACTGTTGTAGGACTCTCCTACAATCAGCTTGCTGTTGGCCAGAGAGGGTGTCTGAGTAGATCACTCCATCTACTGAACCATCTTTTGGGTCTGATGACAGAAGATCAAGGAGAGGTTCACTCTCTGCCTCCTGATCCTCATCTGTTACCATCAACAGATTCACATCAGCCCTGTCATGGAAGAGCTTAAGGCGGTTCACATGGATCACCCTCTTGGGGCTCCTGCTTGTGCCCAGGTCCACCAGGTAGGTGACCTGACTCTTCCTTTCTAGCACTGGGTAAGGGCCACTCCATTTGTCCTGAAGTGCCCTGGGAGCCACAGGCTCCAGAACCCAGACTTTCTGCCCTGGTTGGAACTCAACCATTGCAGCCTTTTGGTCATACCAAAACTTCTGGAGCTGTTGGCTGGCCTCAAGGTTTTTGCTTGCCTTTTCCATGTACTCTGCCATTCTAGAGCGAAGGCCAAGTACATAGTCCACTATGTCTTGTTTAGGCTCATGAAGAGGTCTCTCCCAGCCTTCTTTAACAAGAGCAAGTGGTCCCCTTACAGGATGACCAAACAGAAGTTCAAAGGGTGAGAATCCTACTCCCTTCTGTGGCACCTCTCTGTAAGCGAAAAGCAGACATGGCAAGAGGACATCCCATCTCCTTTTGAGTTTTTCTGGGAGCCCCATGATCATGCCTTTTAATGTCTTGTTGAATCTCTCAACTAAGCCATTAGTTTGTGGATGGTATGGTGTAGTGAATTTGTAAGTCACTCCACACTCATTCCACATGTGTTTTAGGTATGCTGACATGAAGTTGGTACCTCTGTCAGACACCACCTCCTTAGGGAAACCCACTCTAGTAAAGATACCAATGAGGGCCTTGGCTACTGCAGGGGCAGTAGTTGACCTAAGGGGAATAGCTTCAGGATACCTAGTAGCATGATCCACTACTACTAGGATATACATATTTCCTGAGGCTGTGGGAGGTTCTAGTGGACCAACTATGTCCACACCCACTCTTTCAAAGGGGACCCCCACCACTGGAAGTGGAATGAGGGGGGCCTTTGGATGCCCACCTGTCTTACCACTGGCTTGACAGGTGGGGCAGGAGAGGCAAAACCCCTTAACCTTGTGGGACATATTGGGCCAGTAGAAGTGGTTGACTAACCTCTCCCACGTCTTGGTTTGTCCCAAATGCCCAGCAAGGGGAATATCATGGGCTAAGGTCAGAATAAACTCTCTGAACGACTGAGGCACTACCACTCTCCTAGTGGCACCAGGTTTGGGGTCTCTGGCCTCAGTGTACAGGAGTCCATCTTCCCAATAGACCCTATGTGTTCCATTTTTCTTGCCCTTGGACTCTTCAGCAGCTTGCTGCCTAAGGCCTTCAAGAGAGAGACAGGTTTCTTGTCCCTTACACAGCTCCTCCCTTGAGGGTCCCCCTGGGCCTAAGAGCTCAACCTGATAAGGTTCAAGCTCCAAAGGCTCAGTTCCCTCAGAGGGCAGAACTTCTTCCTGAGAAGAGAGGTTCTCTTTTTCTGACTGTGTTGCAGTTGGTTTCCCAACTGACTTTCCTTTTCTCTTGGTAGGCTGGGCCTTTCTTCCAGACTCCAGCTCTACTTTTTCACCCTGTGCCTTGCATTGTGCTCTTGTTTTTACACACACCAGTTCAGGGATACCCAGCATGGCTGCATGGGTTTTTAGTTCTACCTCAGCCCATGCTGAGGACTCCAGGTCATTTCCAAGCAGACAGTCTACTGGGATGTTTGAGGAGACCACCACCTGTTTCAGGCCATTGACCCCTCCCCATTCTAAAGTTACCATTGCCATGGGATGTGCTTTAGTCTGATTGTCAGCGTTGGTGACTGTATAGGTTTTTCCAGTCAGGTATTGGCCAGGGGAAACCAGTTTCTCTGTCACCATGGTGACACTGGCACCTGTATCCCTCAGGCCCTCTACACTTGTCCCATTAATAAAGAGCTGCTGCCTGTATTTTTGCATGTTAGGCGGCCAGGCAGCTAGTGTGGCTAAATCCACCCCACCCTCAGAGACTAGAGTAGCTTCAGTGTGGACCCTGATTTGCTCTGGGCACACTGTTGATCCCACTTGGAGACTAGCCATTCCAGTGTTACCTGGATTGGAGTTTGGAGTGGAACTTTTCTTGGGACAGGCCTTGTCTCCAGTTTGGTGTCCAGACTGACTACAGTTTCGACACCAGGCCTTTTTGGGATCAAAGTTTTTACCCTTGTACCCAGGATTGTTTTGTGAAGAGGCTCTGGGCCCACCCTCCTGTGCAGGTTTTTGGGGGCCTGTAGAAGACTCTTTACTATTTTTATTTTTGGCTGTCTCACCACCTTTCCCCTGGGGAGGTTTTGTGACCCCTTTTTTTTGGTCACCCCCTGTGGAAGTTTTGGACACCCTAGTCTTGACCCAATGGTCCGCCTTCTTTCCAAATTCTTGGGGAGAAATTGGTCCTAGGTCTACCAGATGCTCATGCAGTTCATCATTGAAACAATTACTTAACAGGTGTTCTTTCACAAATAAATTGTACAGCCCATCATAATTACTTACACCACTGCCTTGAATCCAACCATCTAGTGTTTTCACTGAGTAGTCTACAAAGTCAACCCAGGTCTGGCTCGAGGATTTTTGAGCCCCCCTGAATCTAATCCTATACTCCTCAGTGGAGAATCCAAAGCCCTCAATCAGGGTACCCTTCATGAGGTCATAAGATTCTGCATCTTTTCCAGAGAGTGTGAGGAGTCTATCCCTACACTTTCCTGTGAACATTTCCCAAAGGAGAGCACCCCAGTGAGATCTGTTCACTTTTCTGGTTACACAAGCCCTCTCAAAAGCTGTGAACCATTTGGTGATGTCATCACCATCTTCATATTTAGTTACAATCCCTTTAGGGATTTTCAACATGTCAGGAGAATCTCTGACCCTATTTATGTTGCTGCCACCATTGATGGGTCCTAGGCCCATCTCTTGTCTTTCCCTTTCTTTGGCTAGGATCTGTCTTTCCAAAGCCAATCTTTTGGCCATCCTGGCTAACCGGATGTCCTCTTCACTGGAGTTATCCTCAGTGATTTCAGAGTTGTTGGTCCCTCCTGTGAGGGAACCTGCATCTCTGACTATTATTTGTGGAGTCAGGGCTTGAGAAGCCCTGTTCTCCCTAAGTAGGACTGGAGGGGGGGAATTTTCCTCCAAGTCACTATCTTCATCCTCTGTGTTGCCATCCTCAGAGGGGTTGGCCTTTTCAAACTCTGCCAAAAGCTCCTGGAGCTGTACTTTGGTAGGTTTGGAGCCCATTGCTATTTTCTTTAGTTTACAGTGTGACCTTAGCTCTCTCATCTGTAGATGGAGGTAAGGTGTGGTGTCGAGTTCCACCACATTCACATCTGTGCTAGACATTATGCTTCTAAAAGTTGGAATACTTTTTAAGAAACTAAAACTGGTTCTAGAATCTAATTCAAACTTTTAACAAACTTTTAAACTCTAAGAAGAAATGCTAACAGGGACTAACACAAGGCCCTAGCAGGACTTTTAAGAATTTAGAAAACTTTTCAAATTGCAAAAATCAATTTCTAATGACAATTTTGGAATTTGTCGTGTGATCAGGTATTGGCTGAGTAGTCCAGCAAATGCAAAGTCTTGTACCCCACCGCTGATCCACCAATGTAGGAAGTTGGCTCTGTATGTGCTATTTCAAAGTAAGGAATAGCATGCACAGAGTCCAAGGGTTCCCCTTAGAGGTAAAATAGTGGTAAAAATAGATAATACTAATGCTCTATTTTGTGGTAGTGTGGTCGAGCAGTAGGCTTATCCAAGGAGTAGTGTTAAGCATTTGTTGTACATACACATAGACAATAAATGAGGTACACACACTCAGAGACAAATCCAGCCAATAGGTTTTGTATAGAAAAATATCTTTTCTTAGTTTATTTTCAGAACCACAGGTTCAAATTTAACATGTAATATCTTGTTTGAAAGGTATTGCAGGTAAGTACATTAGGAACTTTGAATCATTTCAATTGCATGTATACTTTTCAAGTTATTCACAAATAGCTATTTTAAAAGTGGACACAGTGCAATTTTCACAGTTCCTGGGGGAGGTAAGTTTTTGTTAGTTTTACCAGGTAAGTACGACACTTACCGGGTTCAGTTCTTGGTCCAAGGTAGCCCACCGTTGGGGGTTCAGAGCAACCCCAAAGTTACCACACCAGCAGCTCAGGGCCGGTCAGGTGCAGAGTTCAAAGTGGTGCCCAAAACGCATAGGCTTCAATGGAGAGAAGGGGGTGCCCCGGTTCCAGTCTGCCAGCAGGTAAGTACCCGCGTCTTCGGAGGGCAGACCAGGGGGGTTTTGTAGGGCACCGGGGGGGACACAAGCCCACACAGAAATTTCACCCTCAGCGGCGCGGGGGCGGCCGGGTGCAGTGTTAGAACAAGCGTCGGGTTCGCAATGGAAGTCAATGAGAGATCAAGGGATCTCTTCAGCGCTGCAGGCAGGCAAGGGGGGGCTTCCTCGGGGAAACCTCCACTTGGGCAAGGGAGAGGGACTCCTGGGGGTCACTTCTGCAGTGAAAGTCCGGTCCTTCAGGTCCTGGGGGCTGCGGGTGCAGGATCTTTTCCAGGCGTCGGGACTTAGGTTTCAGAGAGTCGCGGTCAGGGGAAGCCTCGGGATTCCCTCTGCAGGCGGCGCTGTGGGGGCTCAGGGGGGACAGGTTTTGGTACTCACAGTCGTAGAGTAGTCCGGGGGTCCTCCCTGAGGGGTTGGTTCTCCACCAGCCGAGTCGGGGTCGCCGGGTGCAGTGTTGCAAGTCTCACGCTTCTTGCTGGGAGATTGCAGGGGTCTTTAAAGCTGCTCCTTTGGATAAAGTTGCAGTCTTTTTGGAGCAGGTCCGCTGTCCTCGGGAGTTTCTTGTCGTCGTCGAAGCAGGGCAGTCCTCAGAGGATTCAGAGGTCGCTGGTCCCTTTGGAAGGCGTCGCTGGAGCAGAGTTCTTTGGAAGGCAGGAGACAGGCCGGTGAGTTTCTGGAGCCAAGGCAGTTGTTGTCTTCTGGTCTTCCTCTGCAGGGGTTTTCAGCTAGGCAGTCCTTCTTCTTGTTGTTGCAGGAATCTAATTTTCTAGGGTTCAGGGTAGCCCTTAAATACTAAATTTAAGGGCGTGTTTAGGTCTGGGGGGTTAGTAGCCAATGGCTACTAGCCCTGAGGGTGGGTACACCCTCTTTGTGCCTCCTCCCAAAGGGAGGGGGTCACATCCCTAATCCTATTGGGGGAATCCTCCATCTGCAAGATGGAGGATTTCTAAAAGTTAGAGTCACCTCAGCTCAGGACACCTTAGGGGCTGTCCTGACTGGCCAGTGACTCCTCCTTGTTGCTTTCTTTGTTCCCTCCAGCCTTGCCGCCAAAAGTGGGGGCCGTGGCCGGAGGGGGCGGGCAACTCCACTAAGCTGGAGTGCCCTGCTGGGCTGTGACAAAGGGGTGAGCCTTTGAGGCTCACCGCCAGGTGTTACAGCTCCTGCCTGGGGGAGGTGTTAGCATCTCCACCCAGTGCAGGCTTTGTTACTGGCCTCAGAGTGACAAAGGCACTCTCCCCATGGGGCCAGCAACATGTCTCTAGTGTGGCAGGCTGCTGGAACTAGTCAGCCTACACAGACAGTCGGTTAAGTTTCAGGGGGCACCTCTAAGGTGCCCTCTGGGGTGTATTTTGCAATAAAATGTACACTGGCATCAGTGTGCATTTATTGTGCTGAGAAGTTTGATACCAAACTTCCCAGTTTTCAGTGTAGCCATTATGGTGCTGTGGAGTTCGTGTTTGACAAACTCCCAGACCATATACTCTTATGGCTACCCTGCACTTACAATGTCTAAGGTTTTGTTTAGACACTGTAGGGGTACCATGCTCATGCACTGGTACCCTCACCTATGGTATAGTGCACCCTGCCTTAGGGCTGTAAGGCCTGCTAGAGGGGTGACTGACCTATACTTGCATAGGCAGTGAGAGGCTGGCATGGCACCCTGAGGGGAGTGCCATGTCGACTTACTCGTTTTGTTCTCACTAGCACACACAAGCTGGCAAGCAGTGTGTCTGTGCTGAGTGAGAGGTCTCCAGGGTGGCATAAGACATGCTGCAGCCCTTAGAGACCTTCCTTGGCATCAGGGCCCTTGGTACTAGAAGTACCAGTTACAAGAGACTTATCTGGATGCCAGGGTCTGCCAATTGTGGATACAAAAGTACAGGTTAGGGAAAGAACACTGGTGCTGGGGCCTGGTTAGCAGGCCTCAGCACACTTTCAATTGTAAACATAGCATCAGCAAAGGCAAAAAGTCAGGGGGCAACCATGCCAAGGAGGCATTTCCTTACAATGGGTATGTCCAGATGTTGGACAATTGCCCGAGACTGAGTTTTTTTAAGGGGATCTTGTCTGGTGGTTTGTGCGAGACTGTTCCTATATGAGCAGGAACACAAAATATTTGCACAGTGCTAGCCTCTATCTAGTGTGACATGGTGGTTAAAAAATGAAGATCTGAAAAAGTCCTTGAGTAGTTGTGATTGGGTGGCATTAACTCAAGCATTGCTTCCATTACTTTGTAATTTGTTGAAGACTGTAGTGGGTATGCCCAGACAAAGGTTTGCTTGTATTATTTAGATAGGACTTGACCTGGCAATTTTGGTTCGACTATTCCTCTTGGAGCAGGACCATGAGTGTTTGCTTCTGGCTGGTCTATGTGAACAGTGGAATAGTGGAGGAAAAACAATTCTCTGATATGCAACATTATGCAATTGTCATAGGCTAAGATTAATTCATGCAAGCCTTCCATCATTTTATTGTTTACTACAGTAGGGATGCAAAGTATGATTTACTGTCTTTCGTACACTGAAATGCTGTATAAAAAGTTGCAGTGCAGCATTTCCAGAAGAGCACTAATTAGTGCCGCACCGAATTTAGTAAGGGTCACTGGCTGATGACATCGTTGACAGAGCTTGCTCTAAATTTGGATGTTCTGCTTGACAATACGTCTTGCGTTGTTCTTCAGTGGTGATCTAGGAGTGACCAGTCTAGGATTTGTCTTGGATGTAAACCTTCCAGTGCAAATTCTTTGAAGTAGGCAACAACATGGGGGTAAGACATGTAAGATGTGCGCTTTTTGGTAAATAATGCATGTTACCTTAAGGTTTATTATGCTATACACCACCTGATCACTTGCCTGCATCTGCTTTACTTAGCATTAGGAAATGGAATAAAAAGCCAAATTACACTAATTTAGTAGACCTGACTTTTGCTGACCCACCCAAGACATGCCCCCTTCATACATTAACAGGGTGGTGGTTCAGTGTAAGGGTCAGTTTTAGGTGCAACATAGCTTTTGCATGGGAAGGTTGATCCATGCTGCTTGTTGTAAGGCTTGCCAACACTTTGCAATGATGCATGTCTCAGAAGGGTCAGCACCAAATTTAGTTGAACCTGAACCAATGGGACCGCTGTGCACTGAGCTGGATCCCTTGCTCGTTGTGCCACGGGAATCAAACTATACCTCATTGAGGATGCTTAAGTAGTCCGGAACCGGTCTAGTGTTTCTTGTGTTCCTCTTTAGAGAGCACCTGGTCTTCAAGTGTGGGCTGGAGTGTTTCTATTGGTGCAGGATAAAAAATGATTTTCATATGGCCAATCACTGTAGAGTACCATAATGGATGAAAAACGATGGTTGGAAATGCTTCCCCAGCGACGTTTTGTGGCTGAGACTGAATTAAGTAATCTTTCCATCAGTTTCTTGTTTGTTGCAATCTGTGCTCTAAGTGTGGTAGGAATTTTCAGATGCAGTCCCATTCTTATTCTGCACAAGCTATCAAATATATCTCTCTCTTTGTGTCTGAACATGCTATTATTTGCCTGCTGAGGTTTGTCTTCCTGTTTGGTGGGCACCTGGCTTGGCAGCATCAGCTGCAGTATCTCGTTTTTGAGCAGACCCAAGACTGATTTGTATAAGGCTGTGATCAATTTAGCATTTACAAGCTAGTGAAAAACAATGGTTTGGAACTTTGCCTTATTGATTACCAGTGCCTCAGAATCTCGCCAATACTTGTTTGTATATTGAAATAGATGCTATTAAGAATGTCAGGTTTGCACAGATGTGGGTACTGCATCACAGGACACAAAGTTAACTTACTGAAAATTCACAAGGATGACAAAACAGGTCTAGTCTTGCTATGTCCCTGTCTGGGGAGTATACTGTCTGGTAGTGGACTGTTCCTACTGGAATTGAACCAAGACCTATTTGCATATGGCTGGTGTAAGTCTAGAATAGCATGTTGGGTGAAAGATGATAGTCGGAAAAGTGCCCTTATAGGACACCAGTGGCTAAGATTAGTTAAAGTATTCCTTCAATGACTGTTGTTTGTTTGAGTAGACATCATAAGTGTGATGGGTGTGCCCAGATGGGTAGCTTTCTCACTGTACCACGTGAGTGAAGCTAAATCTCAGTGATGAGATATATGTAGGCTGACCCTAGTTTCAAATCAAATCAGGGTTTATAAAGCACAACTACTCACTCGTAATGGTCTCATGGCGCTAAGCGGGTTGTCTTCTGCGCTTCAGAAAAAGAGCCAGCATTTTAAGGTCCTTCCTCAAATGGGGTTGCAATGGTGACTACCTGAGGTGCAGGGGCAGGTGTTCCAGCTCTTATCCGCAAGGTTGGCGTAGGATCTCCTACCAGCCGAGGTCTTCCATATGCGTGGTACGGTGGCTAGTGCTTGTTGGGCCGGGACGTCTGGTGGGGGAGTAGAAGGTGATGCAGTGGTTAAGGTAAGCAGGTCCTAGGTCATGGAGGGCCTTGTAAGCGTGGACAAGGAGCTTAAAGTTAACTCTCTTCTCAATAGGGAGCCAGTGGAGGTCTCTTAGGTGAATGGAGATATGTTTGCAGTGGGGAATGTCCAGGATGAGTCTAGCGGAGGCGTTTTGGATGTGTTGTAGTTTCTTGAGGTTCTTCTGGGTGGTACCGGTTTAAATGGGGTTGCCATAGTCGAGTCTGCTAGTAAACAGGGCATGGGTTACAGGTTTTCCACGGTCCTTTGGGATCCATTTGTAGATCTTCTGGAGAAGTCGGAGTGTGTGAAAGCAGGAGGATGTGACTGAGTTGACTTGGCGGGTCATAGTGAACGATGAGTCCAGGATGACGCCAAGGTTGCGTGTGTGGTTTGTTTGTTGGGGGCGAGGGGCGATGGACACCAGGAGTCATCCCTGTTGAATGGTCCCAGGATGAGGATCTCGGTCTTGTCCGAGTTGAGCTTGAGGCAGCTGTCCTTCATCCAGGCAGCGACAGCTTCCATCCTGTTGTGGAAAATCTTCTTGGCAGTATTGGGGTTTTCGGTCAGTGAGATGATCAGCTGGGTATCGTCAGCGTAGGAGACGATGTTCAGTCTGTGGTCCCCTGATGATGGATGCAAGAGGTGCCATATAGACGTTGAAGAGTGTGGAGCTCAGGGAGGAGCCCTGTGGAACTCTGCAGCTGATCTCCATAGGTTCTGACAGGTAAGGCGGGAGTCTGACTCTCTGTGTTCGTCCCGACAGGAAGGAGTGTATCCATTGCAGGGCCTTTCAGTGGGTGCCGGCTGCCTGAAGCCTGGAGCAGAGGATGAAGTGTGAGACCATGTTGAAGGCGGCTGATAGGTCCAGTAGGATGAGGGCTTCTGTATGGCTGTGGTCGAGGAGTGAGTGTATGTCATCTGTGGTGGCGAGGAGGGTGGCCTCCGTGCTATGATTGCTGCTGAAGCCAGATTGGGAGGTGTCCAGGATGCTGTTGTTTTCAATGTGCTTACGGAGTTGAGCGTTGGTAGCCTTTTTGATGACCTTGGGTGGGAAAGGCAGTAGAGAGACGGGGGGTAATTCTTGAGGTCCAGGGGGTCAGCCCTGGATTTCTTCAAGAGTGGTCGGATATCAGCGTGCTTCCAGTTCTATGGGAAGGCGCCTCTATGGAACAGTTGAGTGTGTGTCGGAGCTTGAGTGTGATGGATTTGTTGGTCTTTTTGAAAATGTGGCGAGGACAGGGTTCTGTAGCGGTGTAGGGTATGTGGTGGTTCGATGGGGTGGATCTGAGGTGTTATTGGAGGGCTTGGGGGGTACTTGGGATCTGAAGCTGTTGTATGTGATTTTTATTTTCTGGTGGAAAAAATTGGGCAGCCTGTCGCAGAGGTCTTGAGAAAGAGGGATGCTTGCTGTGGATTGGGGATTGATTGTGTTCACATCTGGAGTGGCCTGTTCATATTGGAACTCTAAGCTCCCTGGGGGTGCTGAATCCAAAGTTCCTCTGGGGTCCAGAGAGTACTAAAACCTAGGTTCCCAAGAGGTTCAGAATGTTGGGTCCCCCGGTATACTAATACCTTGGTACCATGGGATAATTGACCCCTAAGACCGCTGGGGGTACCGACCCATATGTCCCCCAGGAGTAGTGAGCCCTAGTCACCACAGAGGTGCTAGGCAGTAGGTCCCTGAACCAGGGATACCAAATCTGAGGTAGTGGGTACTAGGTGCCCCAGGAGTTCCAATCACTAGGTTGCCCAGGTGTACTGAATGTTGGGTCTCCCTGGGCTACCAAATGTTGATTCCTCGAGGATACTGACCCCCTAAGACCTTGGAGGCACCACCCACCAGGTCCCACAGGGGTACCAAACCCTAGATCTCCTGGGGTTTTATATTCCGAGGACCTGAGTCTTGGGTCTCCGAGGGGTACCAATCCCTATGTCACCCAGGTGGGTCAGAGTCCTCGTCTTATTGGTCAGTGCTTTGGTTCAAGGCAATGATCGCCAAGGCTTTTGAAGTTCCTGAATTGGTCTCTGAAATCTCTAGTTCTTCCTTTTTGTTTTTAAAGTGTTGTTTGTTGCACCCCCGGGTTGGCATCCTGTGGATCCCATTTCCCTTCCATCGGGCACCCACTCACACACTGCAGAGAGGTCAATCTGGTCAGGCTCTTTGATTAACAATGTGGTTGCACTCCATGGGTAAATAAGTAGTGCATTAGTAGTGGATGACGATACTAGAGATGGTACAGAGTTGGTAGTAATAAAAGTGGGTCTATAATGGGAGGGAAGTATGTCCAGGCCCAAGTTACTAGGCTGCATTGCATGAACTGAAAAGAGGCGAACAGCGCCATATGTACTAAGAAGTGGTGTTGTTTTCTTCTCTCCCTATGTGGGTGCACTTTTGGCTGCCAAACATCAACACAAACACCCTTGCGACATAGTCCACTACGCCTGCCTCAAGGAGGTGCACAATTTTGGCGCAAATCCCTGCGTTACTTTTTGACGCAAAAGCGGCGCAAACGTACAAAATTCAATTGTATTTTGTAAGCTTGTGCCACTTTTGGGTCAAAAAGTGACGTAAATGTGGTGCTAAAAAAAGTATAAATATATGCCTTTGTTTGTAAGGATTTATATCAAAACACATGGGTGGTTGCAAGTGAATGCCTGTGCACCAACCATAGAATGCCCTCTTGAAACACAGCTTTGCGTTACTTTTGGTTACAATCTAGTGCAAATCGCAATTTGCGTTGGATTGTAAATACTAACACACCACTTTCCATCAGTTTTACATTAAACACAAAATCTTTGTAAACCTGGACCCCAGTATTTTCCTTTCCCTGCAGTTACATTATGCCACTGTAAATGGTTGCTGCATTAACCTAATCATTTTCATTTTTTCCACAGGGTTCTTCGCGCAGCAGTTTGACATTCAGGGACAACCATATCCAGACCATGGGCAGTATAACCAATATGATATCAATCCATCGGGTAAGATGGGGGGGGGGCGAATAAGGTATAGGCAAACGGGAATGGCTGCTCGAAGGATGAATATCACTTTCAAACTGCATAGAAAGCTAGCAATAAAAACTGCTTCTCTTCTCTGTCCTAATAGACCTGTGAAACAAAGAATGGTTGCTTAACACTTAGCAACAGATTTCATAAAGTCCTCTTTAAATGCATACTCTTATTTTGGTGTTTCCTCTATTTGATAACCAATGTGTAGCTGCTGTAAGCAACTGTTTGTTTGTTTTAGAGGCAATATCCTTATTACCATACGAATACATGGTTAACTCTATTTCTGATCAAACCACTGGGAATTCTTCCTTTAATTTCCATGTTTTGGGTAGAGTAGAACAAGTGTGTTTCTGGGATGGCAATAGAACATAGCAGGTCAAATCCAGTAAGATATATACACACGAGCATCGTTTATTTGTGCATATATTTCAAAGTCCTTCTTTGAAAAAGGACCTCTTAAAGAGAGCTGGCTGCACAGACAAACTTTACAAGACAGTACCTCGATGAGTATCCAGAAGTCTGGCATGTGCTCCTGTTAACCTGCTATATGTCCATTGGCCTGTTTCACACTATTTGATATAGGGGCTAAGGTCTGCCTGGGACAGCAGACCTCGGCACTCTTGAGTTATAGGTCAAATGGGTCTTCAAATACCTACCTCAGGACTTATCAGAGACAGAAATATATTGATACTTTTTGCAATATGGTTAGTTACAGATGCACATGTCTGTAGTGCAGTTGTTAGTAAAGTGCCTTTAACACTTTACGTGAGGTTTGAGTTAAAAAAACACACAAACGCAACACAAATTGTTTGTAAGTCTGGGCCTTACTGTCTATGTGTCCCAGACACCTCATAATTGTCAGTGTATGCAAAGCTCCTCTCCTCATGTATGATTATCCGTATGCAGTCTGTCCCTGAAAACCGAATGTTTCACACAGTTGATCGTAATTCCCTAAGCTTCTCACAATTTCTGTTGATGTCCTCCACTCTCCTCACATTGTCCATATACACAGTCTGTCTATTGCCCAAGCACTTCACAACTTCTCTTTACGTGTCACAAGCTACTCGTGAAGTATGTCCAGGGGCGTGTTCCAAGTTAATGAAACAAACCATCTATGTGCTCAAAGCTCTGCACATTCTCTTTTACGTTAAACTGGAAAATGGAAAATGTCTGATCCTTTGTGTTATAGTGCTTCTGTTTCATCTGTTGTTTTCTTTTCCAGAAAATCAAGAATACTATGATTATCAAGGTAATGTTCCTTTTACATAAATCCCTGAAAACTGGATTTTGTCATAGGTTTATGGACAGATGAGATAATTGCCATGAATGGTTTATTACAGATGTAATCTTTGATGTTTAAATTATTTTAAAAATATAAAGTGTTCTAGAGATTTTGATGTTCGGAGAGAAGGATGAAACACCGCCCTTTTAAATTACCGTGTCATTTCTGCTGATATGGGAACAGATGTTTGTAAAGTTTGCACAATTGCAATTTTGCAACCCTTTGCATCGTTTTGCGACTTGTGCAATCGGAAATGGAGCAGGCAGGGTTTGCACAAGTCCATCTTTCTGTATCAACATCTGCAGGTGATTGACTCAAGGGAAGGATTTTATTTAAAGGAGGCCCAAAAACGTAATTGAAGTATTTCAAACAAGGCAGAAACAAAAATTCAGTCTTTGGAATAAATTTTTTTTTATATTGATTAAAATTAATTTTGACCTTACACACACTAATCTCATAGGATCAGTTATTTCAAGAGTGCACTAGGAGTTAGGAAGAATTTCAAACATGGTGTATTTCTTTTTAAGGACTGATTGCAAGAATCTTCAGCGCCTGGATACCCTCGAGTGTGACAAGCAGCGCTCTACAAATCCACTTTACATTACATTAAAGTGCCTCATGGTGAAATGTACAATCCTATTCTAAACGGTTGTATCTTAATGAAAGGTCTATAGTGTGAACGAAGTCTAAACCAAACAGTAGACAGGCTCAGAAACTTGAATGGCGCCATGCGTTAACTTAAGAGACAAAAACAAAATGTTAGTGAATAACAATAGGATCTGCTAAATATGTATGAATTTCTTTCATACAACATTTCATGACATCCTTGTTTTTAATAACTTGTGTTGAAACATCAAAACAGCAACATGATAGTGCCTAGGATTGTACTGCATAATTTGTTTTCTCTTGGCGCCTACTTTGATTGAACCCCTCAGTGCACAGCAGCCATGGTGGTCTTGTAGTCCACTGTTATTTCAAACTCTCTATTTTTCACAGATGCCACAGTGCGCCCAGAAGAACAGTTCCAGTTTGAACCTCAGGAACAGCAGCGCAATTTGCCACAAGAGGCAATCCAGCCATTCCAGCCAACCTATGGTAAGTTAGCCTTTTTTTAATGTGCAGGCTATCCTTGTGCGCATGCAATTCCGGTTACTGCTGGCATTAACCTCCCTCTGCAAACCAAGCAAGCTAGTGCTGGTGCTCACCTTCCTGCTGATGCTAATAGCCTAGTAGCCTCCTCACAGTTCTCTACTGATGCTAACCTCCTTATATTCAGCATAATGCATCAAGAAGTGCTGCCCAGGGCCGGCTCTAGGGCGGTGCGAGCAGTGAGGCCGCATCTGGTGCTGGCCAGGATTGGGGGCCGCTGACCTCAGGGGGGTGCTGTGTTTCACAATGACGAAACTTACTATTTAAAAGCACCTGCTGAAAAGTTCCTTGCCCACCCTTCAGGAAACAATTAAAATGTCAAGATACTTCTTGTGAATAATGTTCCTGCTAGGGAGAGAGATATGAGTTTTGTCTAGCAGCAACTTTGACTCGCCATAATGTAGGGTAGAGGGTTAATATGCCTGCTACAAAGAACAGAACTACATTTAATGTAGATAGCTGAGTGGATTAGTAAAGCCAGCCTTTACAAGCGCTTTAAAACAAATTCATGTACGTGAAAGGGAGCTATCAAGAGATGAGGGGCACATTTGCTGGGTGGTAGTGAGTGAATCCGAGGAGGTGGTCTGGGGGCAGGAGGGTGCCAAACAAGAATGTCGCACAGGTTGCCACCAGCGCTAAAGCCGGCCTTGGTGCTGCCCTCAGTTAGCACCTCTGCTGAACTAACTTCTCTGAACATGGGACCTGCAGACCACACCAGAATTTGCCAATCTTTAAGGTTGCTACCTTAATGATTTTGTGGCTACCTTCATGAGCTAAGTGATACCTCCATGAGCTGGGGAAATTTCTGTGAGCAGGTGCACATCTCCTAAACAGACACTGTACATTGCCTCCTCAAATGGAAGCATGTTTGAGGTAGACCAGAACAAGTTGAAAGCACTTTCATGTTGAACCCTCTCCCTTTGCCTCTCCACCTGTAAGAGACCTAAAAGACATTCGGAAAAGGGTTGAAAACGTAACTTTTTCCAACAGACTTTTGCCTATCATTACCTTATTTGGCTACGACCTCCTTGGATCTACATAATCCTCTGCTTACCTCTTTGAAAAAGCCTTTAAGCTTTGTTGAGTGCTGAACAAGATCATAATAACAAAAGGAGCCAGTAGATGTCACCAAGGAGTATGCCACTGTCGGCATGGGCAGAAGTATCTCAGCGAGCAACTTGATACCTCGAGGAGCATGCCATTACCTACATAAGCATGTAGATATTAATATAGGAGAGGTATACATGGCTGAGCAGACAATACCTCCTTGAACGTGTGAATCCTTCCAGAGGAGATCAATACTTCAGTGGATCAGTTAAATGCTGCTGTGGGGAAATTAATATCACCATGAATAGGTGGAAAAATATATCACCCAGTGAATCGATTCATGAACAGCAAGATCTTTCCAAGGAGTTGGCAAATACCCATTGGAATTTTTCGATTCCTTCAGAAGCATATTAATCTCTCAAGAGCAGGTGGATACCTTAAATACTCAGGCACATACCTGCATTAAGTAATTTGCAACTGCAGTGAAAACCTCCAGGACATATTTTCATGCTTCGGTGCCAAAGAGAGATAGTTTACTGTTCAAAGCTCAGTTTTTCAGTTGTCAGAATATATATTATAATGAGCTGATAGAGAGTTTGAGGATTCTATCCTTCATTTTTATTTTTCAGCCTTACATGCTTCATTACTTTTTTCAGCCTTAAATGCTTCATTCTCACCCTTTGGTTGTATACCCCTCTTTCTTTCTTACTCCTCCTCTCAAGTCTGAACATCCTATTTCTTCACCCACTAAGGCCCATATTTATACTCTGTTTGCGCCGGATTTGCGTCTTTTATTTTGGTGCAAATTCGGCACAATCTTAACTCCTTTATAATTTGGCGCTAGAACCGTCTAGCGCCAAAGTTATGGAGTGTGCACATTTTTTGCATGTGAAAACCTACCTTGCGCTAATGACATGCAACGTAGGCGTTCTCGTGCAAAAAATTACTCTAAGGCATGTGCGCCTTATTTATCCTCCGGCGTCAAAGTGATGCACCGGAGGAGGTGGGCCTTAAAATATGGCGCCCAGCCGGATTTGCGCCATTTTTTAACACCTGGGTCAGGGCAGGCGTTAAGGGACCTGTGGGCTCATTTCCATGGTGGGAGACCATGGAAGCAGTCCACAGATGCCCTTCCCTGCA
Source organism: Pleurodeles waltl (assembly GCF_031143425.1). NCBI lineage: Eukaryota > Metazoa > Chordata > Amphibia > Caudata > Salamandridae > Pleurodeles > Pleurodeles waltl. Next base: position 1,389,372,803 of record NC_090445.1, read on the forward strand.
CCCAGGGACACCGCCTGCCACCCTCGCCCACCCCTGGAGGACACCCATGGATGGGGGGACCCATCCATGGTGAGTGCAGGTAAGTGCAGGTAAGTATATTTATATATTTTTTTAAGTGGCATGGGGGGCCTAACTTGGGCCCCCCTACATGCCACTGTGCCCAATGGCCATGCCCAGGGAACATAAGTCCCCTGGGCATGGCCATTGGGCAGGAGGGCATGACTCGTGTCGTTGCTAAGACAGGAGTCATTTCCATGGGGGATGTGCGTCATAAAATGGCGCTAGTCAGGTTAGAGACAATATTTTTGACTCTAACCTGACTTGAACCATTCTTTGGTGCACAACCCCCAGTCTTCCCTTCGCCTCCGCTGCCCGTTTACCGTCATTTATTTTGACGCTAACCAGGCCGCAGCTCCTGCTACCGTCATTCCATAAATAAGGCACCCAGCCGGCGCGTTGGAATGGCGTTAGCCGGCGGTAAACTTTTTGACACAAATCTGCGCTAGCGCTGATTTGAGTCAAAAATTATAAATATGGGCCTAAGTCTTACGGTTGTTTGTTAGCTCTTTCAAGATGGTAGAATGGGGGCATGCAGAGCACTTTCTTTCCAAGAGGACTTGTCCATTAATAATTTTAGAAATCAACCTTAACTATTCCAAACATTTTCTTTCTCTCATCTCCTGTAATCCTATTGTCATATTTTCATGACCTTCTGTGCTGGCCATTCCTGGTCATATGTTGGCCAGGTTCTGCATGCCAAGATATTCAGCATTTCTTACTTATGTTCTTGTTTCTTTCTTTCTCTTTCTTTTTAAGAGCTGCCTGAGTCAGAGCCAACAGAACCTGGGCCTCTTGGTGAGTTAAGAACTCTTTTTATATTTGCTGGTTGATGTTCAGTTTATATGGATTCTGCCATGATCAGGTCCATACCTCAATGAGCAGTTTGGTTTGCTTTCGAGAAGGGAGTTTGTTCGGTGGATCCATTCACACATATGTGAACACCTCAGTGACACTTCCATAGAGCAAGTGGATACATTTGTCTGGTGAATGCTACAGGGATCTATCCCTTCATACTTTAATTGGTTTTAGTTTTTCCTAAGCATGACCCATCATGTCGCTGTTTGCTCTAAAATATCATAGTGACTTTCCCAAAAGATAGTGCAGTCTGTGGTAGAAGGAAAGACACATGGCATACCTGCACACATGTTGTTTTCTCCCAGGGTAGGTGTAGGGCATCATTGAGTAGCTTTTGGGACGACAATGGAAAACATATGTATTTGTACCTCAACTCCATCCAACAGGCAGGTCCCACTCTCAGACACTCTGAGATTGCTGTTACATCTCACGACTAGTGGTGATAAATACTTTCCAAATCTAGCAACACATCAAGACTAAGAGTAGAAAAAGAGGCTACGGCTCTCTAGAACTAATCATCACTTTAACCACCCACCAGCTCCCAAGACCCACCAATTCATAAATAGGCCTAGATTTACTAACATTTAGCGTCAGGATTGTGTCACTTTTTTGATGCAGGCCAGATACAATACGTATTTTGCTATTTACTAAGCCACACAAGCCCATGTTTGCATGGCTTTTTGTGGCACGGTACAAAAAAACATTAATACCTTGGGTTACTTTGCGTCAGGCAGTCATTACATGGATGGAACACGGGCATTCCCTTGCATCCATGCATGGGTTTTATGCAAATCCAGAATTACTAAAATCTGTAAAGCTGGGCTTGCACCAGAATGGTGCACATACCTGAGGCTGGTGTAACAAGGAGAAATATCTTCCTCCACAAAAATATTCTGAACACAAAGCAGGCACCCTTCAGTTAGCACAAGGCTGACACAAGTGCACAGCACAGGAAGAAAGGAGAAGTGCACCATATCTTTGTTAAGATTGCACATTTCTGCTCTCTCCCTCTCACGCAGTGCAATAAGTTACATTGCTGCACTGCATTGAGTGAAAGTTTAGTAAATCTAGGCCTTAGTCATTCAACTACCCTTCAGTGCTATGGGGCATTAAGAAAGGCATTCTTTGCACTGTTTAAGAACAGTGTAACATACCATACCAGCATACTGAAATAGAAACTGCTATTTGTAACAGGAGCAAAGCTCGTAGTAGGCTTAGCAGGCAGTCAATCAGCAGTGATGTCACAGACCAGGATTCAAAGTTGGTGTTAAAGTTGGTGCAAGAACAGGCATCATGATCATGCTCCTACCCAGTCCCGGCTGGCGACTCAGCAAAAGTGGTGGAGACAGGGGGAAGCAAAACAAAAATAAAACAAAAAATATATATAAAATAAATATATACCTAGTCGCCGCTGCCTCCCAACTACCGCAACACTCCAAGCACAGGCTCCAGCCTGCCCTGCTCCAATCATGCCACTGCACAGAGCAGCGTTATGATTGGCTGGAGCGCCCTGGCTGGGGGCTCCAACTCAGACTGGGAGCCTGGACCGGATCTCTCCAACTCGGCAACGCACACCCTAATGGAAGAGCCAACCCTGCTCATACCTTGATATGGAATCAGATTAAGTAAAGCTGCATGGAGAGAGGTTGGTGGCATGGGAAGGATCGTATACATGCAGTGCACTGCTTTAGAAAGTAATATGCATTGGACTCCAGAAGGGCTTGCTCTCTGTCCAGACTGCCTTTTACTCGAGATTATGGAAATGAAGCCAAGATAATAACAAAGAAGGTTCCCTACTCTTGGTTAAGTTTTGCAATGTACGAAAAGTGTTATTTCAGCATTAGTCATACTGTAGATTCCCATACTTTGTATATATCAAAATAGTTTATTGTAGCTTTAGATGTAAAATAAAATACTAATTTGAATAATCTTGGACTACTTTATTGATGTCTCAGGTCTTAGCAATGTCTTCAGATTTTCATGTTCCCTGCCCCAGAAAGCACTTATGCTTTGTTCGAAGGTTTTGCTGTGGTTCGTCTAGGCCGATTTCAATCATTGCCATGTCCTAGTAGGACTTACAGATGTGGCAACGCTGTCTGAGGTGAATACAGTCTTTGGCAGATGTTGAAGCTAGCAGCCTTCCCACTGATTTTCTCAAATAATTTCTGCCTTTTTTAGGAACTGAGCTGAGTAATGCTGGTTTATGTCAGCAGGAATCCTTTTAAGAAGTTTGTACAAATAAACGCATTGTAATTCTGCCAACAGGACACTGCTTTGTAGTTTCCTACTTCATCAAAAATATCTTAAACAGTTCAGTTTGCAACACGTGGTAGTAGTTTTAGGATTGATGTTTATCAAGCATTGCTAGATCTTTGTTGAACTTTTACCACTCTTTCATGGAGGGAGCGTTGTAGACAAGAGAGAAGCTCTTCAGGAAAGTCAGGATCCTCCTGGGCTTCCCATTACACATTCACGCTGTTGTCCATGCCACCCTGACACATCAACAGTATGTTAGGACACTTTTGTGGCACCAAAAGGATGGGCGGTGTAAAAGCCGGAGTGGTGAAGCATCCGGGAAGTCAGTGGTGGTGGGAATCAATGAGAAGACAAAAGAAAAATGGAAGTAAAGAAAAGAAGTTGCAAGAGAGCGAAAGGTTAGGACAAGGTTACAGAAAGTGGATAAAGGGAAAAATCGAAAACGGGAAAGGAAAGGGTCAAGGGATCAAAAGAAATAGGAACAAAAGGATACAATCAAAGGAGAAGGAAAATTGGAAAAGGAAAGAGTGAAGTAAATAAAAGGAAAAATGTATTGAAGAAAGTATCAATTGCAAACACCATTAAGTCAAAAAGTAAACATATGCCAAAAAGAAGAGAATACCACAGGTCCAGAGCATTCACCAAAAACCTTTGGCCACCCTTGCCCACAACCCTCAGTAGGAACAGAGAGCAAATTAGGACCTTTGAGAGTATTGACAACTTGTCCCTTGATTGCCTGAACATGTCTAGAGGGTGACCAAAAATATCAAAAACTACTAATCTGTTCATGAAGAAGAAGCTAGAAGTGATTGAATTTACAGTACCGTCTTGGAACCCTCATGGTGGGGCGGAAGTAATGAAAACCCTATTCCAAATTCCAAATCAGGGGAGTTTCTTGTAATTTCCACCACCCACTCTAGGTACTGAGACTGCATTCCCAAGTGGGAGATAATTTATTAGATTGCCTGGTGAAGGTTGGAAGTCCCAGCCTTTTTGATTTTTTACGGAAGTCTGATACATTTTACTTGATGGTCTTTCACAGATTTAGAAAAGATATCCTACCTTGGGTAACTTTTGCCAATGCACCTGAATGAATCCAATGGGCACATTGGAGAAGGCTCCACTGGGAGGACAACTCTTGATGAAGATTTGCAGATCCCTTCTTAAAAGATTTGGCTAAGCTTACTATCCCCTTTACCAGCATTAAGTGGCCAATTGTTTGTGGTTCTGACTGGAAACACCAATATTTACAATCTTATGATGTGTTAGTTACTGTAGCAACACTATTTGAAATAGAAACTAGGCATAGCTATTACCAGACTCATTTGATCATATCTAGAGGACAAATACATTACGGCAAACTAAGGAAATTATTGTGGAGTTGTCCTTATTTGCTTGAATTGTTCTTTGAATACATCTTGAAGCAGCTGTCAGAGATGGTGTGTCTCGTTCTCCTTCTTTTTCTCATTCTGTGAATGGCAGTGAATATTTCTTTATTAAGTTAAAATAGTAAGCCAAGTATGAAACACTGCTAATTGTGACAATGGTACTCCTCCAACAGTGTAACATCTTCACCTGGGCACTTTTGAATGCAACACATGATTTGTGTAATACTTTTTTCTCAAACATTTCCAACTAATAAATTATGTCACCTTTTTTCCAGACTGCCGTGAGGAGCAGTACCCCTGCACTAGGCTGTACTCTGTGCATAAGCCTTGCAAGCAGTGTCTGAACGAGATCTGCTTCTACAGGTAAGGACTGAGATGATTAGAAAAGGCAATATTGGCCTCAATCCCTACTTGTTGCATATTTATAAAGACCATATCTGCCATATTACCCAGTGGTCAGGAAGCCTTCCAGTACAAAACTAACCTTTAAGACTTTTCCCACTTTGTATGTGCGTTGTAAAACATTTATCCTCATTACACCTTCCTTGAGGAGATGTTAGATTTGGCACACATCCCTGTAAACGAACGTTAGTAGGTAGGGATTCTCATCAATACCCATAGGCAGTCTCATGGGAACACCCATGTCCCACCCATGTATAGCACAACGTTTTGCTGCTCTGAGGAATTTTCCAAAGCAAATCCTGGTTTGGGTTGGATAGCAAATCTCTCCCTCTGAACGCCTCCCTTGGGTCACTGGGTCACTGGGTCACCAGGGGATACCAAATGAAGGTACATCAATGCCTAACAACAGCAAACTACAAAAGCAGAAGGACAAGAAATGTATAGGCACTTCCGGACCCAACCTCTAGATTGGGGAATTATGCACAGAATGTGGACCCAGAAAATTCTTCAAGCTGTAAAACTACACCAACAGGTGAAAACTATACGTTATCACATATTGCGTTATTCAGCAATCCGCAGCTCCTACACAGGTAATCTGCGGACTGGTACATGAATGAGCTACTCAGAGTGTATTTCTGTGCATTGTGATGTAAGCATTCTCACCCTTCCTGCTGTCAAGTTTTGCTATTCCTTTGAAGCAAGAAGAGACTTTTCACAGGGAGATGCAAACCACCCACCTCATTCATGTTGAGATGGTAATCAACTTTACATCTCATTACAGACAGTAGGAAATGCTAGGATGGAAACCTGCTTGATGCAGCAGTTCTCCTTCCAAGCATTCTCATTCACAGTATACCGACATTCTGATTCATGTCTCTGAAAGGCACATGGGTTACAACGCAACAAAAATTGACACATTATTAATTTGACATCAGAGAGCATGCAGAAATCCGTTGAACTGATGTCTGCTCCTCCTGCAGTCTACAGCCTGCAAAAGCACCGTGTAAGCTGCCAGATATTGCAAATGATTATTGTCACCCCTTTGAAGCTAACAGTCATTCCATGTTGTGCATCAGCCGAGGCAGCAACAGAGCATTTGTGCAATATATTGTAAGTTGAAGATTGGAGAAATGCCCCTTTGTGAATTCTTTCCCTTGTGACTTGCAAAGGTTTGCAATTTGGACATTTCAATTTGTAGAATGGCAATGTAGTTTTATGCATTACGGATTGGAACTATGCTTCAGCAAAGCCAACACACGTGACTTTGAGCATCAATCATCAGGCAATATTCTGCAAATCACGGGCCTTGTACAAATAAAGACAAGTTTTAACATACAAACCTATTTTAAATAAATATCTACCCATCGCCTGGACCATGTAAAGAAATATTCAAAGCACATCTGATATTAGAAACGTAAATACAGGTTTAGCATGCAAGGCAGTGTTCAGCAAGTATTTTAAAACAAAGCAGTTAAATAGCCAGTAAATCATATTAAATAATGTAAATCCTATTGACCCAAACACTTTTTCGATTTTCTGATTTGGAGAAGGGGGTTCTTCCACTCTTATTTTTTACCTTGTGGGGGTGGTCACCTCTATCACTTTCTTTTTGGTAAATTAAGGGGCATGTTTATATGTTTGTCACGCAGTGCAGCGCAGCCAACCAAGTCACCTTGCTGTGCTGCACAGCATGGCAGGGAAATGGCAGGAATGAGCGATTTTTAAGTCCATACGGCACATTCCTGCCTTTTCCACTACGCTGGTACCCATTTGGCAGGCTAGTGCCAATGCAGGCACCCTTGCACCATGCTGCAAGGGTGCCTCCATTGCAGGCAAGATTGTTTTTGTGCCTGAAGGGGCACCTTCCTGCACAAAAACTATCCAGAGGCCTATTTCTCTATCTATATGTGTGCTGCAGAATGCAACATACATAGAAAGAGGCAGTGATGAGGAAAAACAAAGATATTTCTACTCCTTATGCCGCTACTGGGAAGGTGTAGCATTTTGGTGCATTACCAGGTTTACCAATTATAGTGAATCTGGGAGTGCATCAAAATCCATGTGGGAGTTGCTTGGCAACACCCATACAATGCCCATGGAATGCCTTCCCAGGGCAGAGTAAGACAATTCAGCGATTGGCATTTAGTTGTTTTTTCTTTCCATATTATGGAGCCACTCATGGCCACGCAGAGTGGTCTTGTGTGGCTTCATAAATCGAATTTAAGGTTTGCATCACACATGCACCATGTTGCGTGGTGCAAACGCAACACACACCAGCTCATAAATATGCCCCTAAGTATTTATGAATGGAAAATTTTAGGGAGATGTATTCCGAATAAAGACTCAAAATTCGCCCTAAGACCGTTGAAAACTATGAGCTAATTTCTATGTGACAAAAGCCTAAAAAAGCAGAACATTTCTAGCAAAAAAATAGTTCTCTTTTAGATATTTGGTATTAAAGTTCATGCCCCCTGTCATAGTGCAGTATAGCAGAACAGCTTTGCTGTCTCCCATTTTCTGTTCATCTTCATCCTTCCAGCTCTGACAGCTGACATCGGTTCAATAGACAGTGTTCGTCATGCTGTCGGTGATGCTCATTTCATAATGTGATAGTTTTTGTTGCATTGTGACCTATGGAACTTATTTCCTGATTAATAATTTAAACCCACAACTTCAGCTCAATTTTCCGTTTATATACCTTCCATTAAAAGGGAGAGTTATCAGAAAATAAGACAAATTCTTCTATCTGTTTTTTAATAGAATAAGGCATACTTTAGTGTAAATGCTTTTCTTTGTTAAGTCGCTTTAAATTCAATAATGTTACAAGACTGTCTCTTAATTTATAATATTTTATACACCCTGAACTTTTAACAGGGGAAACTATAATAATGCCTAGTGAGTGTGAGTTAGTGTGTGAGAGACGGAGTAAGGGGCATATTTATACTGTTTGCGCCGAATGTGCTTAAAAATATTTGACGCACATTCGGCAAAAACTGTGCACCATATTTAAACTTTTACTTCCTCTGTGTGCAAAATTTTTAGGATGCGGGAAACTGCCTTGCGTTAATGACATGCAAGGTAGGCATTCCCGTCCAAAAAATGACTTTAAGGCCTGTGCGCCTTATTTATTCTCCAGCCTCATTTTGACGCACAGGAGGGGGTGGGCCTTAAAAAACGGCACACAGCCTGATGTGCGCCGTTTTTTAACGCCTGGGTCAGGGCAGGCGTAAAGGGACCTGTGGTCTCACTTCCATGGTCTCTGACCATGGAAGGAACCCAGAGGTGCCCTCTCCTGCCCCCAGGGACACCCCTTGCCACCCTCGCCCACCCCTGGAGGACATCCATGGATGGGGGAACCCATCCCAGGTAAGTACAGGTAAGTTGAGGTAAGTATTTTTTATTTATTTTTTAAAGTGGCACAGGGGGCCCTAATTTGGGCCCCCCTACATGCCACTGTGCCCAATGCCATGCCCAGGGGACAGAAGTCCCCTGGGCATGGCCATTGGGCAAAGGGGCATAACTCCTGTCTTTGCTAAGACAGGAGTCATTTCAATGGGGGTTGTGTGTCAAAAAATGGCACAAGTCCAGTTTGAGGCATGATTTTTGCCTCAAACCTGACTTGCACCATTTTTTGACGCACAACCCCCATTTTCCGCTACGCCGGCGCTGCCTGGTTTGAGCCATTTTTTTTAATCAGACCAGTCCGCAGCACCGGCTAACGTCATTCCTTAAATAAGGCACACGCATGGCGCGTAGGAATGGGGTTAGCCGGCGGTAACATTTTTGGCGCAAACCAGCGGCGGCGCTGGTTTGCGTCAAAAAGTATAAATATGGGCCTACCTTTTTTTCAAGATAACGCAAATATTTGGTGGGGTATGTCTCGGATGCTTGTCTCCCTACAGAATGAGGTTTGTCTACAGATGACATAGAGCCTGAACGTCCCTATATTTAGGGCACCCATTGTGCCCCAAAATCTGACTTACATGATTGGTTCGACAGACTTCCCTTTGCCTTCCCTTATTCAAAGCAGGGTTATTTTGATTTTGAGAAATTCCACTAACCCCATGTCTCTCTGTTGCTGCCTGTCTCCTAAAAATGGTAGCCTTCTTCTGTGGGTAATCCTCATTCGCACCTTGGTCTGGGCAGAGACGACAAGCACTGCACCAGAATAGGTTAACGATTCGAGCTTCTGAAAAAGTTGGCTTAGGCTATCTTCCACAGTCAACAAAGCTATGTACTGGCTCCCTTTAGGTATTGTTTGGTCAATCATGAAATCATGTGACCAGCCCAGAGTAAAGGCCATTGCAGAAACTGACTGTTTGCTCAGTCTTGCAGCTAGAGCACTTGAAACAGATGGAAGATAAATTAACAGCAGGTTTGGTGCATTATATCTTTTTTGTCCCACACCTCTGTCCAGTTGATCGAAGCATCAAATAACTGTTATAAACCCCAGAGTAAAAGACGTAGTATGTCACAAAGTCCTCCCAAGTCAACTTGAGTGCAGCTTCAAATTGAACATTTGCCATATCTTATAGAAAGGGCAGCACCTATTGTGTAATACTATTGTAAATTATCTCAGCCACAGAAGATGCTAGCACTCTCTGGTTTCCATGTTCTTAATGTTTCTGTGTGCCTCATTTTTTACTACGATATTTTTAATTCAAAATAAAAGATCTATTTCTCTTTGAGAGGAAGCCATGTCTGAACATTAAAGCCCATTTTTAGAAAGGTAAAGAAAAGTGACACTACTAGAGTGCAACACCCTTTTTGGCATTTACTAAGCCACACAAAGTCACTGTACATGGTGTTGTAAATACAAAGTAACGTAAGGCAGCGCATAGCTCTGCCATGCGTTACTTTGCCTCAGGAGGCGTTCTATGGATGGAGCAAGCGGTGTTCCATGCATACACCCATTAAATATAATGCAATCCCAGATTTACTAAGATGAGTAAACCTGAGATTGCACCAAAAAATTGTGCTTCCTTGAAGCAGGCATAACGAGGAGAAATATCTTTATTATTTCTCCTCATTACTACCTCTTTCTATGTATACTACATTCTGCAGCAGCCATAGAAAGAGGACATTGCTTCTAAGGATTTTTTCTGTTGAGGAAAGTAAACATTCAAGCGCAAAAACAATACTGCATACACACTTGCAACCTGGTGCAAGGGTACCTGCGTTGGCACTAGGCAGCAAACAGTGTACCAACTGTAGGAGACAGCAAAAATGCACCATACCATAGTACTTATCTGCATTACTGCTGCCTCCATTTCACACAGCACACAAACTTTGCTTGCTGCCCTGTGTTGCATGAAGTATTAGAAAATATGTCCCTGAGTTTTTAGGGGCATTTACTGTGCTTTGCTTTATCTGAATTACTGCCCCTACCACCTACCAACGTAAACCTTGACTGCTCGGTTTTGATGCTACAGGACATTCAAGTACCTAAAGGGAGTAATTTGGTTCTTATCATGCTGGAGTTCAGTAGAATGTGTAGGCTTGTTATATCCGTGGTGAAAGACAATATTGTGCAGGATATTGGCCAGTAATCCCTCACTCATCGTGCTTTTACTACTAGTTCAGTGTGATGTTAGTCAACATGATAGTTTTGCAAAGAGTAGAGGAATATTAATATTAAAACTGGTGATTCCTATAGTCTATTAGATATTATTTCCTTCTATTGGTGCTAAAATAAGTAGTATGACTAGCTTAACGCACGTATGATTTGTATTGTCTTAGTCTAAAATAACTTTTGACCTTGCAACATATTAGGATTGAACTCCGAATATGTCCTTCTGGGGAGTGCGAGGGAAAGAGGTTGTGAAGAGGCATTATTTTCAGAAAGTGCACATACCCAATATGTTTTGTGGGTCAAGAGTTGTATGTTTTGTAATGGCATGATACAACATTTATCGCATGTGCTGTTTTTTTGTCCAAGTCTAGAAATCACATATTTGGTACCAATATAGAAGACATTTTCCTCTGCGACATACGAGGCATTATTTGCAATGTTTAATCCACCTTCTGTTAATATACGTTGCTGACTAAAAAGCATTTATATGTGATTTTTTAAATTTTAGGTAGATTTTTTGGACCAGTTTGAAATTGATAAGGGACTGCACTTTGTACTTTAAAGAAAAAGCATCGTTGATTACCAAGGGTATTTTTGTTTGTGCAATTACTTTAATTATGTTATCGGAAGAATTAATTGTAAATTTAAATTTCTAATGATTTCCTTTTTGTCAAATAATAATTTGAGGCAGGATTGAGTTAAGGATGTTTACCTGTACGTTTTTAAATGGTTTGTCTAATTTGTAATTTTAGGATGATGTATTGTGTCTACAATATCAGTGGTTGTGGATTCACGTAGTGGGTAAATAAATACATAGATAACAAACATAATTGTGTGGGACACAGGTGTTCCTAGTGATCCTATACCGGATCCTCGTCCAAAGGCAAAGCACACTCCCAATTAGTTATGGTGCAGTACATCAGTGACTTGTTACATCTGTGCGAGGGGTTGTTTGGCGGCCGGCTGGCTGTGACAGGTGGTTGGTGGCAGCGCAGTGAGCTCAGACAGTACAATCTAAATCTTGTTTTTAAGTGCCTGAAACTATGACATCAGACATTCCTAAAACAGAGATTTGCTTGACTGTATCAGTTTAGGCATTCTGAAATGGACACAATCCTTCTGCCCTGTAGAATGACTTCAGACATTCCCCAAACACACAAGTCTGAACTGCCATAGAAGCACAGCTTCAGCGGGGGTTAGCAGCAAGTCCTAGCCTGCGGCCAGACAGGCCTGCATTGACATTGATGTATGACTTCAGACATTCCTCAAAGATACAACTCCAATCAACCTTAACTATAAAAACATGATGTTAGAAATTCTCCCGAGCTCACACAGCCACAGAAATATGACTTTGGACGGTTTTGAAAGACTGGCATGCTCTGCCATAGATGCCGTAGATGCCTGACTCCAGAGGTTCCCCAAAGAAACACTCCTGCAAGAAGGAGATCACAGGGCTTGCACCTGCAAAGTGAAAGTCTAGTTTAGGGCTAAATTGGCTACAGTTAACATATATATTTTCTTCCTTTCAGCTTACGCCGGGTATACGTGATCAACAGAGAAGTCTGTGTCCGCACCGTGTGCGCCCACGAGGAGCTCCTAAGAGGTAAAAAGGCGTAGTCCACTCCGAGGATCCTGCTATTAGTATGTTGGGGAGATAGGATTTATTTGTATCTGTATGGGCAAAGGCATCATGAAGACTGCTATCTCTATGTTGATGCGGCCGCTACAGCTTCTCCACCTCCCCCTCACATGGTTCTTTTCTCTCACTTATACCAGGTTTTCCAGTCTCAGGAACTTTGTGTTGTGTTGACTGTATAAACAAAGGCAACTGTCACCTGTTAATGCATTAATGCTATGGCATGTTTAACCATTTCTTACATGTAGTGCTATCAGTACCATCACAAAAAATACATTAGGAAACGTATATCTTTTTTAAACTTTCACAACCAGCATTATCTATAATTAGTGCAGATGTAGTCTGAAATAAATAAATATATCAGTGACACCCACAGTCAACAAGGAAGTCATGATTCCAAAACTGCTGCAGTTCGCCACTTATGGTTAGTAACACATAACAATTACCACTACATGAGCCAGCCGCTGTTTATTTCTTTTTAGCTCTTTTTTTGTTTCTGCACAGTCAGCAGGTTGCTTCCTTGAGCATGGCAGATAGCACACGTTATGGTGTGCTTTCTGTGCGTTGCTAACTGTAGGAAAGTACCATCTTTCTAGCACAGTTACCCCACTTTTTGCCTGATGTCAGTATGTTTATGGTGTAGTTCAGTGGGACCCTGCCAACCAGGACCCGAGTGGCTGTACTCTTTCCTCTAAATTAGGGAGCTTGGTAACTTTCTTGCCCCACAATTGGCATACTGGTGCACCCATGTAGGTCCCTAGTATATGGTACATAGTTCCCCAGGGCATTGGTACACCAGGGGTCTCCCATGGGCTGCAGCATGTATCGTGCCACCCATACAAGCTCCTGCAAACTGTGTCTGCAGCCCTGCCATTGCAGTCTGCGTGAAATGGTGCATGCTCCCTTTGACCCTCAATCTAAGGCTCGCCTTACATCGTGGTCACTGCACTTAAGCACTGTAGGTCACCCCTCTGGTAGGCTTTTCAGCCCAAGGGTAGAGTGCATGTGTAAGGGTGAAGGTACTCCTGCATGGGCAGAGTACACCTACAAACTCCAGATTCCATTCTGGGGTTTTGTAAGTGTGGGGAAGCCCTTTTAAGACATGTAGTGGACACTGGCCAATACGAGTAGTCCAGCTATATAATGGTTTCTCTGAACCTAGGCATGTTTGGTATCAAACATGTCAGAATCATGCAACAACACCAGTTCCAGTGTGAGTTGCAAGATACCATGTACTATGGGTGAGGTCCTTAGAGGGTCCCCTAGGATCTGTCTGTGCAGCCATTCAGAGTCTGCCTGGCAGCCCACGCAGCAGCGAACCCTCAGACACAGCTCTGCCCTTCTGCTGCTCATCCAACACGAGCAAGGAGGAAGGTAGAACAAAGGGTTCCTGTAGGAGGTAGGTGTGACCTCCTCTCCTTTAGAACTGGGTGACTCTAGGCTGAGGTCGGACGGCCTCCTTGCGTCATCAGACTGCTTTGAAGGTCATATTTGGTTCCCTTCTTGCATATACCAGTTTGCACCAGTGCAGGGACCCTTCGTCCCTGCTCTGGCGTGAAACCATGTAGGAAGTTGGCTCTGTATGCACTATTTCAAAGTAAGGAATAGTATGCACAGAGTCCAAGGGTTCCCCTTAGAGGTAAGATAGTGGCAAAAAGAGATAATACTAATGCTCTATTTTGTGGTAGTGTGGTCGAGCAGTAGGCTTATCAAAGGAGTAGTGTTAAGCATTTGTTGTACATACACACAGGCAATAAATGAGGAACACACACTCAGAAACAATTCCAGGCCAATAGGTTTTTGTTATAGAAAAATATATTTTCTTAGTTTATTTTAAGAACCACAGGTTCAAATTCTACATGTAATATCTCATTTGAAAGGTATTGCAGGTAAGTACTTTAGGAACTTTGAATAATTACAGTAGCGTATATACTTTTTACATAAAACACATTTAGCTGTTTTAAAAGTGGACACTGTGCAATTTTCACAGTTCCTGGGGGAGGTAAAGTATTGTTAGGTTTTGCAGGTAAGTAAACCACCTACGGGGTTAAGATTGGGGTCCAAGGTAGCCCACCGTTGGGGGTTCAGAGCAACCCCAAAGTCACCACACCAGCAGCTCAGGGCCGGTCAGGTGCAGAGTTCAAAGTGGTGCCCAAAACGCATAGGCTTCAATGGAGAGAGGGGGGTTCCCCGGTTCCAGTCTGCCAGCAGGTAAGTACCCGCGTCTTCGGAGGGCAGACCAGGGGGGTTTTGTAGGGCACCGGCGGGACACAAGTCCACACAAAAAGTACACCCTCAGCAGCGCGGGGGCGGCCGGGTGCAGTGTGCAAACAAGCATCGGGTTTCCAATGGGAGTCAATGGGAGACCAAGGGGTCTCTTCAGCGATGCAGGCAGGCAAGGGGGGGGCTCCTCGGGGTAGCCACCACCTGGGCAAGGGAGAGGGCCTCCTGGGGGTCACTCCTGCACTGAAGTTCCGATCCTTCAGGTGCTGGGGGCTGCGGGTGCAGGGTCTTTTCCAGCCGTCGGGATTTTAGAGTCAGGCAGTCGCGGTCAGGGGGAGCCTGGGGATTCCCTCTGCAGGCGCCGCTGTGGGGGCTCAGGGGGGACAACTTTGGTTACTCACAGTCTCGGAGTCGCCGGAGGGTCCTCCCTGAGGTGTTGGTTCTCCACCAGTCGAGTCGGGGTCGCCAGGTGCAGTGTTGCAAGTCTCACGCTTCTTGCAGGGATTGCAGGGGTCTTTAAATCTGCTCCTCTGAAACAAAGTTGCAGTCTTTTTGGAACAGGGCCGCTGTCCTCGGGAGTTTCTTGTTCCTCTTGAAGCAGGGCAGTCCTCTGAGGATTCAGAGGTCGCTGGTCCTGGAGAAAGCGTCGCTGGAGCAGGTTTCTTTAGAAGGCAGGAGACAGGCCGGTAGGACTGGGGCCAAAGCAGTTGGTGTCTTCTTTCTTCTTCTGCAGGGGTTTTCAGCTCAGCAGTCTTCTTCTTCGGTAAGTTGCAGGAATCTGATTTCCTAGGTTCTGGGGAGCCCTTAAATACAAAATTTAAGGGCGTGTTTAGGTCTGGGGGGTTAGTAGCCAATGGCTACTAGCCCTGAGGGTGGGTACACCCTCTTTGTGCCTCCTCCCAAGGGGAGGGGGTCACATTCCTATCCCTATTGGGGGAATCCTCCATCTGCAAGATGGAGGATTTCTAAAAGTCAGAGTCACCTCAGCTCAGGACACCTTAGGGGCTGTCTTGACTGGCCAGTGACTCCTCCTTGTTTTTCTCATTATTTCTCCTGGACTTGCCGCCAAAAGTGGGGGCTGGGTCCAGGGGGCGGGCATCTCCACTAGCTGGAGTGCCCTGGGGCATTGTAACACGAAGCTTGAGCCTTTGAAGCTCACTGCTAGGTGTTACAGTTCCTGCAGGGGGGAGGTGTGAAGCACCTCCACCCAGAGCAGGCTTTGTTTCTGTCCTCAGAGAGCACAAAGGCTCTCACCGCATGGGGTCAGAAACTCATCTCTCAGCAGCAGGCTGGCACAGACCAGTCAGTCCTGCACTGAACAATTGGGTAAAATACAGGGGGTATCTCTAAGATGCCCTCTGTGTGCATTTTTTAATAAATCCAACACTGGCATCAGTGTGGGTTTATTATTCTGAGAAGTTTGATACTAAACTTCCCAGTATTCAGTGTAGCCATTATGGAGTTGTGGAGTTCGTTTTTGACAGACTCCAGACCATATATTCTTATGGCTATCCTGCACTTACAATGTCTAATGTTTTGCTTAGACACTGTAGGGGCATAGTGCTCATGCACCTATGCCCTCACCTGTGGTATAGTGCACCCTGCCTTAGGGCTGTAAGGCCTGCTAGAGGGGTGACTTACCTATGCCACAGGCAGTGTGAGGTTGGCATGGCACCCTGAGGGGAGTGCCATGTCGACTTAGTTATTTTCTCCCCACCAGCACACACAAGCTGGCAAGCAGTGTGTCTGTGCTGAGTGAGTGGTCCCTAGGGTGGCATAAGACATGCTGCAGCCCTTAGAGACCTTCCCTGGCATCAGGGCCCTTGGTACCAGGGGTACCAGTTACAAGGGACTTACATGGGTGCCAGGGTTTGTGCCAATTGTGGAGACAATGGTACATTTTAGATGAAAGAACACTGGTGCTGGGGCCTGGTTAGCAGGGTCCCAGCAAACTTCTCAGTTTAGTCAGCATCAGTATCAGGCAAAAAGTGGGGGGTAACTGCAACAGGGAGCCATTTCTTTACAACAGGGGAGTGTTCCCTCCCCCCATGTCCAGCTCCTCCCCTGGGGAGGTGCATAGAGCTCTACCGGGTGGCCGGTTGATTCTGTCATCTTGGAACCAAGATGTGGAGAGGCCCCTGGGAGCATCTGACTGGTTAGGACAGGTAGATGACGTCCCTGACCCCTTCTGATAGGTGGGTCACTACAGAGAGTGACCAACCCCCTTATTGGGTTACTTAAGGGCTCCCCTATGGGTGGGTCCTCAGATTTATTGAAAAAGACTCTTCAAGGAACTCTCTGCAAGACTTCTTCTGCTCCTGGCCTCTGGAACCACTGCTGGCCTGCTTTGGAACCAAAACAAGCCTGCTTCTGGAGGGAAGGCTTCCACTGCAACACTGTTTCTCCAGATCATGCAAGAATTCTGCAACATCCAATGCTGTGCATCGTCCAGGATCACAAGGACTCTGTTTGCACCTAGAAGCACGAAGGAATCTCCCTTGGAGTACAGGAGTCACTCCCCGGCATCTGCAGGCACCTCAAGGCAATGATGACTGGCTGGTGGATCCTGCAGTCCCACAGACAACGTGAAGCCTTTCTTCTGATCCATTTGAGAGACTGTGGGCCCCTTCTGAAGCACCTGGAACAGCACCTCTGCACTCGGAGACTGTTGCGCTTGCGAAGGCCTGTTGGCTTTTCCTCCAAGAGATCTTCGAGGACCAAGAAGCCTAACCCTCCAGCACTCAGCAGCTCGAAGATCAACCTCCGTTCTGCAGCTCCTGCAACATGGGACTTCTGTTCTGTTGTGCTGCTAAGACCTCCTTGTGACATCCTGTGTCCATCACCCTCGGGTCACTCATGTGGGCTCCAATAACTTCTGCTGACCTCCCTGTGTGCTGAGTGCCAGCCCTGATGCCCCTTCAAGGATAGTGTCTCCTCGGCCTCGCTGGTCCCAAAAACTTGCAAATACCTCTTCAGCTCCTGCTTGCCTGTGCTTGTTGGTGGCCTTGTTGGTCACTGACCCACCTGCAATCCGGCGAGCGATGTGGGACAGCTCGTAGGTGACTCCTAGGATCTTCTGCAGCTCCTGGACCCCACAGATGAGACTTCTTCTTAAATCAACCTGTAGGAATTTCACCTCTAGGAGGGTGGGCATTGCCACCTGCACCACCTGGGCACCGTAGAAGGAGCTGGACCCTGTCCCTTTCATTTCAGGTCTTTCATGTGCACAATCCGCCCTTGGGACCACATGCCTGGTCCAGGACTCAGGACAGCAGCTGGATAAGCAGGACATCCATTGACTTCAGTGAGGGTTTCCGGCATCTTTTTATCCCTATGCATACTGTTGTCTTCTGGGTATCCTTGGGTGGGAACACTTTCCAACCTTCCTCCGGTCCTTGGGTTTCCTTGGGGTCCACTGGGAAGGGTCTTGAACCTCACAAATTCCAACTGCAACTTCCCTGTGGTAGTCTAAGGGATGACTGGGTAGGTAACCACTCTCCACCTGGTCGCTTTGGACCCTTGCTGTATTTACCTCTGGTATTTTTGTTCCTCCCAAGCCACAAGCTAACTACATCACTTATCTTAGTTGGGTTCACTATTTCGCCTTCCACTTACTTAGTATATGTTTGACCCTCCATATGGCCTGCAGGAATCTGGCCTGGTGTGTGGTGAGCAGCTATGGTGCTATTACCTTATACCAGGTCTAGGTATCCCCTATTAGTGAGGTGTAGACTGTTTAGGAAGCCAGGGTTCTCTAGTGGTAGCTGTGAATGAGCAGCCAAGACTTATCTAGGAGACAGGCAAAGCTTATGCAATACCTCTACAGTCACACAGCACTTGCACACATGAAATAACAACTCAGTGTTACAAAAATAAAGGTACTTAATATGGTAACACAAATACCAAAATACTCTATAGGCAATACTCCACTAGGAGGTGAGTAAACAAACTATTAAATAAACATTAGAAGTCAGTGATTAGCATAGAAAGCAATAGCAAACATTAAAACAGTAGAAAATAATGAAGGCCGTAGGGGGAGGCCAAACCATATACTAAGTAAGTGGAATGCGAAAGGCAGCCCCCCTCCCCTCAGGGAGTGGAGTCTGTAGAGGGGAGCTGGAGGAACTAGGAACCCTAAATGTTAAATACCAGGGTGCCTCCCTAGCAACCAGGAGAGAGGAGGTAAGTACCTGTTTTTTCCCCAAACCCACAGGTAAGCTTTGGAAAGGGACTGTGCAAGACCCAACGAAGGCTGGATGAAACCAAAGGTGGATCCTGACAGAAGAGGACCTGCAAAAGAAGGGGACCAAGTCCAGTTTGAGTTGGAGTGTCCGTTGGGGACAGGAGCCACTTACCACCCTTCTCGTGATGCAGGACTAGGTCGATGGTAAAGACAATGATTTAGCTGTGCAGCACTGGAACAGGAGAAGAGTTTCAGAAATGATGCAGATGGCGTCCCATGACGGAAGAAGAGTTGCAGTCAGTCACTGGTGTTGGAAAACCAACAACAAGCCTTGGCAAAGGCAAAAGTCATAGAAGAGAGTTGCAGAGCTGCTGGGGATCAGCAAGGTCCAGGGGGACTCAACCCACGAAGGGAGTCTCAGGTGACCCTCAGCAGTGAGGAGAGTTGGAAGACATGGATGCAGCCCCCAGAGGCAACTCACAGGCAGCAGGCGCAGGAGTTGCCGTGAGGTCCACTCAGCACACTTGGAGAGTAGTCCCACGTCGCACCTGCAGCAGGTAGGAGACTGTGCTTTGCAAGAAAGAATGCTGGAGGCCGGGGCTACACGGAGTCTGAAGATCCCTTGGATGAGGTACAAACAAGCCTTGATAGCTGCAAGAGTCGTGGTGCACAGGGGAACTGTCCTGTAAGGAGAAGCAAGAGCTTACTGTCTCCGAAGTTGGACAGCTGGTATAGAGGACTGAGGGGACCACTCCAGACCACCACCTGTGTTGCAGGGTCCAACCAGTTTTGCAGGAGAGAAGATCCATGCAACCAGATGTCATTGCAGTTGGTGCCTGCGGATGCAGGGGAGTGACTCCTTCAATCCAAGGGAGCTTCCTTCTTGCTTCTTGTGCAGGCTGAAGGCTCGTCACCCTCAGAGGGTGCACAGCCAGGGAAATGTTGCAGTTGCTGGAAGGAGCCGGAGAAAACAATGTTGCAGAGAGTGGTCAGCGCTGGAGTTGCAGAATTTCGGTTCCTGGATGGTCCAGTTGCAGTCCCGGTGTCCAGAAGATGAAGTAAATTATACAGAGGAGTCCTGCTGGAATCTTGCATGTCAAATTTGAAGACTCAACCTGGAGGGAGACCCTAAGTAGCCCATAAAGGGGGATTGGTCATCTATCAGGGTGACCACTTATCAGGAGGGAGAGGTGACGTCACCTGCCTGACCTGGCCACTAAGATGCTCCCAGGGGCCTCTGCCAACCTTGGATTCAAGATGGTAGAATCATGTGGCCACCTAGAGGAGCTCTGGGCACCACCCCTGGGGTGGTGATGGACAGGGGAGAGGTTACTTTCCTTTCCATTTCTCCAGTTTTGTGCCAGAGCAGGGACTGGGGGTCCCTGAACTGGTGCAAACCGGTTTATGCAAGGAGGGCATCAAATGTACCCTTCAAAGCATACCGGTGGCTTAGGGAGGCTATCCCCCCCCCAAGCCATGTAACACTTATTTCCAAAGGCGGAGGGTGTTGCCTCCCTCTCTCAAAGGAAATCCTTTGTTCTGCCTTCCTCTGCTTGAGTAGGCTAAGCAGCAGGATGGCAGACATCTGTCTGTGGGGTGGCACCAGCGCGGGCTGCCTCAAAAACCCCAGAAGATGGGTAGGAGCAATGCTGGGGGTCCTCTAAGGAGCCCCCAGAGGGCATGGAATCATACAAACAATACTGGCAACAGTATTAGGGTATGATTCCAACATGTTTGATACCAAACATGTCCAGGTTCGGAGTTACCATTATATAGCTGGACCTGTGTCCGGTAAAATGGATTCCCCACACTTATGAAGTTCAAGAAAATGGAACTGGAGTTCGTAGTGGCACCTCTGCGCATGCAGGGGTGCCCTCAAACACAGGTACCTGCATTCTTGGCTAGAAGGGCCTGCCACAGGTGTGACTTACAGTGAACTGGTGCAGGGACCTGTAGTGAAAGGGTGCATGCACCTTTTCACCCAGGCTGCAATGGCAGGCCTGCCAACACATTTTGCATGGGCTCCAATGGGTGGCATAATACATTGTGCAGCCCAAGGGGAACCCCTGGTGCCCCAATGCCCGGGGTACCTAGGTACCATATACTAGGGAGTTACATGGGGGCACCAGTATGCTAATTGTGGGATGTGTAAAGTCCTAAGCAACCACATTTAAGGGGAGCAAGAGAGCACAGTCACTGGGGTTCTGGTTGGAGGATCCCAGTGAACACAGTCAAAACATACTGACAGCAGGCAAAAAGAGGGTACCTCCCTACAGGGCGCTGTACATTTTATGCTATTTCTGCTTGTTCTTTGGTGTATATATTGTGTGTAGATATCTCCAAAGAGAGATATACCAATGCTAGTCTAGTAGTTAGTGCTGTAATAAAGAATCCTATTTTTTTTGCTACACTTGTGTGGTTCTTTCTTATGTGGGAGTTGCTAACTGACTACTGTGGTATTGCAAATGCTTTAGATTCCTCCTGGATAAGCTTCAGCTGCTCACCTTAGTTACCTCTAAAGAGCTCTTGTTATCTGGACAGCTAAACACTATCACTAAGGATTGTCTGCACTCATTATAGGGTGCCACACCATAGGTGTATACCATAAACTGAGCCATTCGCCTACACATACTATATTTTATTGGTTTTGGGTGTTTGAGTGGAAACCATGACTCACTTTTAACAGTGTTTTTTAGTAAATTTCATGGGTGTTTTTATCATGTACTTAGCTACCAACCACTGTTGCGCATGCCTTCTGGCCATGCACAGGAGAGATTGATGGCAGACAGGGGACAACCTACCAGTCATCTCCCAGTGCGCACAGCTTTTGGCCATGCACAGCGGGGGTTAGCAGCAAGCCCTAGCTTGCAGCCAATCTGCTATGGCCAGCCAACATCTGCTACTTACGGCCTTCCATTGTGC